>NW_027362024.1:882500-1190841 GCF_039654945.1 Dendrobates tinctorius
AGTACCACTCCTCCTGTATATATACACTGCACAGCACCACTCCTGTCCTGTATATATACACTGCACAGCACCACTCCTGTCCTGTATATATGCACTGCACAGTACCACTCCTGTCCTGTATATATACACTGCACAGCACCACTCCTGTCCTGTATATATACACTCCACAGTACCACTCCTCCTGTATATATACACTGCACAGTACCACTCCTGTATATATACACTGCACAGCACCAATCCTGTCCTGTATATATGCACTGCACAGTACCACTCCTGTCCTGTATATATACACTGCACAGTACCACTCCTGTCCTGCATATGTACACTGCACAGTACCACTCCTCCTTTATCTATACACTGCACAGTGCCACTCCTGTATATATACACTGCACAGTACCACTCCTGTCCTGTATATATGCACTGCACAGTACCTCTCCTCCTGTCCCGTATATATGCACCGCACAGTACCACTCCTATATATATACACTGCACAGTACCACTACTCCTGTCCTGTGTATATACGCTGCACAGTACCAATCCTGTATATATACACTGCACAGTACCACTCCTGTATATATACACTCCACAGTACCACTCCAGTCCTGTATATATGCACTGCACAGTACCAATCCTGTATATATACACTGCACGACATCACTCCTCCTTTCCTGTATATATACACTGCACAGTACCACTCCTATATATACACTGCACAGTACCACTCCTGTATATATACACTCCACAGTACCACTCCAGTCCTGTATATATACACTGCACAGTACCAATCCTGTATATATACACTGCACGACATCACTCCTTTCCTGTATATATACACTGCACAGTACCACTCCTATATATACACTGCACAGTACCCCTCCTCCTGCATATATGCACTGCACAGTACCACTCCTGTCCTGTATATATACACTGCACAGTACCACTCCTGTCCTGTATATATACACTGCACAGTACCACTCCTGTCCTGCATATATGCACTGCACAGTACCACTCCTGTCCTGTATATATACACTGCACAGTACCACTCCTGTCTATATACACGGCACAGTCCCACTCCTGTATATATACACTGCACAGCACCACTCCTCCTGTCCTGTATATATACACTGCACAGTACCACTCGTGTCCTGTATATACACACTGCATAGTACCACTCATATCCTGCATATACACACTGCACAGTACAACTCCTCCTGTGTATATATACACTGCACAGTACCACTCCTCCTGTCCTGTATATATGCACTGCACAGTACCACTCCTCCTGTATATATACACTGCACAGTACCCCTCCTCCAGTCCTGTATATATACACTGCACAGCACCACTCCTCCTGGCCTGTATATATGCACTGCACAGTACCACTCCTGTCCTGTATATTTACACTGCACAGCACCACTCCTGTCCTGTATATATACAATGCACAGTACCACTCCTGTCCTGCATATACACACTGCACAGTACCACTCCTCCTGTCCTGTATATATATGCACTGCACAGTACCACTCCTCCTGTATATATATATACACTGCGCAGTACCACTCCTGTATTTACACTGCACAGTACCACTCCTGTCCTGTATATATACACTCCACAGCACCACTCCTCCTGTCCTGTATACATACACTGCACAGCATCACTCCTCCTGTCCTGTATATATACACTGCACAGTACCACTCCTGTCCTGTATATATACACTGCACAGCACCACTCCTCCTGTCCTGTATATATACACTGCACAGCACCACTCCTGTCCTGTATATACACACTGCACAGTACCACTCCTGTCCTGCATATACACAGCATAGTACCACTCCTCCTGTATATATACACTGCACAGTACCACTCCTCCTGTCCTGTGTATATTCACTGTACAGTACCACTCCTCCTGTATATATACACTGCACAGTACCACTCCTGTCTATACACACTGCACAGTCCCACTCCTGTATATATACACTGCACAGTACCACTCCTGTCCTGTATATATACACTGCACAGTACCACTCCTCCTGTATATATACACTGCACAGTACCACTCCTCCTGTATATATACACTGCACAGCACCACTCCTCCTATATATACACTGCACAGTACCCCATCCTCCTGTATATATACACTGCACAGTACCACTCGTGTCCTGTATATATACACTGCACAGCGCCACTCCTCCTGTCCTGCATATATGCACTGCACTGTACCACTCATGCCCTGTATATATATACACTGCACAGTACCACTCCTGTCTATATACACTGCACAGTCCCACTCCTGTCTATATACACTGCACAGTCCCACTCCTGTCCTGCATATGCACACTGCACAGTACCACTCCTGCATATATACATTGCACAGCACCACTCCAGTATATACACTGCACAGTACCACTCCTGTCCTGTATATATACACTGCACAGTACCACTCCTGTCCTGTATATATACACTGCACAGCACCATTCCTCCTGTCCTGCATATATGCACAGTACCACTCATGTCCTGTATATATACACTGCACAGTACCACTCCTGTCTATATACACTGCACAGTCCCACTCCTGTATATATACACTGCACAGTACCACTCCTGTCCTGCATATATACACTGC
Source organism: Dendrobates tinctorius (assembly GCF_039654945.1). Lineage (NCBI taxonomy): Eukaryota > Metazoa > Chordata > Amphibia > Anura > Dendrobatidae > Dendrobates > Dendrobates tinctorius. The sequence continues at coordinate 885,124 of NW_027362024.1, forward strand.
ACAGCACCACTCCTCCTGTGATGTATATATACACTGCACAGCACCACTCCTGTCCTGTATATATACACTCCACAGTACCACTCCTCCTGTATATATACACTGCACAGTACCACTCCTGTATATATACACTGCACAGCACCACTCCTGTCCTGTATATATGCACTGCACAATACCACTCCTGTCCTGTATATATACACTGCACAGTGCCACTCCTGTCCTGCATATGTACACTGCACAGTACCACTCCTCCTTTATCTATACACTGCACAGCGCCACTCCTGTATATATACACTGCACAGTACCACTCCTGTCCTGTATATATGCACTGCACAGTACCTCTCCTCCTGTCCCGTATATATGCACCGCACAGTACCACTCCTATATATATACACTGCACAGTACCACTACTCCTGTCCTGTGTATATACGCTGCACAGTACCAATCCTGTATATATACACTGCACAGTACCACTCCTGTATATATACACTCCACAGTGCCACTCCAGTCCTGTATATATGCACTGCACAGTACCAATCCTGTATATATACACTGCACGACATCACTCCTCCTTTCCTGTGTATATACACTGCACAGTACCACTCCTATATATACACTGCACAGTACCACTCCTGTATATATACACTCCACAGTACCACTCCAGTCCTGTATATATACACTGCACAGTACCACTCCTCCTGTGATGTATATATACACTGCACAGCACCACTCCTGTCCTGTATATATACACTGCACAGTACCACTCCTGTCCTGCATATATGCACTGCACAGTACCACTCCTGTCCTGCATATATGCACTGCACAGTACCACTCCTGTCCTGTATATATACACACTGCACAGTACCACTCCTGTCTATATACACGGCACAGTCCCACTCCTGTATATATACACTGCACAGCACCACTCCTCCTGTCCTGTATATATACACTGCACAGCACCACTCCTCCTGTCCTGTAAATATACACTGCACAGTACCACTCGTGTCCTGTATATACACACTGCATAGTACCACTCCTATCCTGCATATACACACTGCACAGTACAACTCCTCCTGTATATATACACTGCACAGTACCACTCCTCCTGTCCTGTATATATGCACTGCACAGTACCACTCCTCCTGTATATATACACTGCACATTACCACTCCTCCTGTCCTGTATATATACACTGCACAGCACCACTCCTCCTGGCCTGTATATATGCACTGCACAGTACCACTCCTGTCCTGTATATTTACACTGCACAGCACCACTCCTGTCCTGTATATATACACTGCACAGTACCACTCCTGTCCTGCATATACACAGTGCACAGTACCAGTCCTCCTGCCCTGTATATATATGCACTGCACAGTACCACTCCTCCTGTATATATACACTGCACAGTACCACTCCTCCTGTATATATACACTGCACAGTACCACTCCTCCTGTATATATACACTGCACAGTACCACTCCTGTATATATACACTGCACATTACCGCTCCTCCTGTATATATACACTGCACAGTACCACTCCTCCTGTATATATACACTGCACAGTACCACTCCTGTATATATACATTGCACAGTACCACTACTCCTGTCCTGTATATATACGCTGCACAGTACCACTCCTCCTGTCCTGTATATATACACTGCACAGTACCACTCCAGTCCTGTATATACACACTGCACAGTACCACTCCTCCTGTATATATATACACTGCACAGTACCACTCCTCCTGTATATATATATACACTGCACAGTACCACTCCTCCTGTATATATATACACTGCACAGTACCACTCCTGTATATATACACTGCACAGTACCACTCCTCCTGTATATATACACTGCACAGTACCACTCCTCCTGTCCTGTATATATACACTGCACAGTACCACTCCTGTATATATACACTGCACATTACCGCTCCTCCTGTATATATACACTGCACAGTACCACTCCTCCTGTATATATACTCTGCACAGTACCACTCCTGTATATATACATTGCACAGTACCACTACTCCTGTCCTGTATATATACGCTGCACAGTACCACTCCTCCTGTCCTGTATATATACACTGCACAGTACCACTCCAGTCCTGTATATATTCACTGCACAGTACCACTCCTCCTGTATATACACACTGCACAGTACCACTCATGTCCTGTATATATACACTGCACAGTACCACTCCTGTCCTGCATATATACACTGCACAGCACCACTCCTCCTGTGATGTATATATACACTGCACAGCACCACTCCTGTCCTGTATATATACACTCCACAGTACCACTCCTCCTGTATATATACACTGCACAGTACCACTCCTGTATATATACACTGCACAGCACCACTCCTGTCCTGTATATATGCACTGCACAATACCACTCCTGTCCTGTATATATGCACTGCACAGTACCTCTCCTCCTGTCCCGTATATATGCACCGCACAGTACCACTCCTATATGTATACACTGCACAGTACCACTACTCCTGTCCTGTGTATATACGCTGCACAGTACCAATCCTGTATATATACACTGCACGACATCACTCCTCCTTTCCTGTGTATATACACTGCACAGTACCACTCCTATATATACACTGCACAGTACCACTCCTGTATATATACACTCCACAGTACCACTCCAGTCCTGTATATATACACTGCACAGTACCAATCCTGTATATATACACTGCACGACATCACTCCTCCTTTCCTGTATATATACACTGCACAGTACCACTCCTATATATACACTGCACAGTACCACTCCTCCTGCATATATGCACTGCACAGTACCACTCCTGTCCTGTATATATACACTGCACAGTACCACTCCTGTGATGTATATATACACTGCACAGCACCACTCCTGTCCCGTATATATACACTGCACAGTACCACTCCTGTCCTGCATATATGCACTGCACAGTACCACTCCTGTCCTGCATATATACACTGCACAGTACCACTCCTGTGATGTATATATACACTGCACAGCACCACTCCTGTCCCGTATATATACACTGCACAGTACCACTCCTGTCCTGCATATATGCACTGCACAGTACCACTCCTGTCCTGCATATATGCACTGCACAGTACCACTCCTGTCCTGTATATATACACACTGCACAGTACCACTCCTGTCTATATACACGGCACAGTCCCACTCCTGTATATATACACTGCACAGCACCACTCCTCCTGTCCTGTATATATACACTGCACAGCACCACTCCTCCTGTCCTGTAAATATACACTGCACAGTACCACTCGTGTCCTGTATATACACACTGCATAGTACCACTCCTATCCTGCATATACACACTGCACAGTACAACTCCTCCTGTATATATACACTGCACAGTACCACTCCTCCTGTCCTGTATATATGCACTGCACAGTACCACTCCTCCTGTATATATACACTGCACATTACCACTCCTCCTGTCCTGTATATATACACTGCACAGCACCACTCCTCCTGGCCTGTATATATGCACTGCACAGTACCACTCCTGTCCTGTATATTTACACTGCACAGCACCACTCCTGTCCTGTATATATACACTGCACAGTACCACTCCTGTCCTGCATATACACACTGCACAGTACCAGTCCTCCTGCCCTGTATATATATGCACTGCACAGTACCACTCCTCCTGTATATATACACTGCACAGTACCACTCCTCCTGTATATATACACTGCACAGTACCACTCCTCCTGTATATATACACTGCACAGTACCACTCCTGTATATATACACTGCACATTACCGCTCCTCCTGTATATATACACTGCACAGTACCACTCCTCCTGTATATATACACTGCACAGTACCACTCCTGTATATATACATTGCACAGTACCACTACTCCTGTCCTGTATATATACGCTGCACAGTACCACTCCTCCTGTCCTGTATATATACACTGCACAGTACCACTCCAGTCCTGTATATATTCACTGCACAGTACCACTCCTCCTGTATATACACACTGCACAGTACCACTCCTCCTGTATATATATACACTGCACAGTACCACTCCTCCTGTATATATATACACTGCACAGTACCACTCCTCCTGTATATATACACTGCACAGTACCACTCCTCCTGTATATATACACTGCACAGTACCACTCCTCCTGTATATATACACTGCACAGTACCACTCCTCCTGTATATATACACTACACATTACCGCTCCTCCTGTATATATACACTGCACAGTACCATTCCTCCTGTATATATACTCTGCACAGTACCACTCCTGTATATGTACATTGCACAGTACCACTACTCCTGTCCTGTATATATACGCTGCACAGTACCACTCCTCCTGTCCTGTATATATACACTGCACAGTACCACTCCAGTCCTGTATACAGTATATTCACTGCACAGTACCACTCCTCCTGTATATACACACTGCACAGTACCACTCCTCCTGTATATATATATACTTCACAGTACCACTCCTCCTGTCCTGTATATATACACTGCACAGTTCCACTCCAGTCCTGTATATATTCACTGCACAGTACCACTCCTCCTGTATATACACACTGCACAGTACCACTCCTCCTGTATATATATACACTGCACAGTACAACTCCTGTCCTGTATATATACACTGCACAGTACCACTCCAGTCCTGTATATATTCACTGCACAGTACCACTCCTCCTGTATATACACACTGCACAGTACCACTCCTCCTGTATATATATATACACTTCACAGTACCACTCCTCCTGTCCTGTATATATACACTGCACAGTTCCACTCCAGTCCTGTATATATTCACTGCACAGTACCACTCCTCCTGTATATACACACTGCACAGTACCACTCCTCCTGTGTATATACACTGCACAGTACCACTCCTGTATATGTATATACTGCACAGTACCACTCCTCCTGTATATATACACACTGCACAGTACCACTCCTGTATATGTATATACTGCACAGTACCACTCCTCCTGTATATATACACTGCACAGTACCACTCCTATATATGTATATACTGCACAGTACCACTCATCCTGTATATATATATATACACTGCACAGTACCACTCCTGTATATGTATATACTGCACAGTACCACTCCTCCTGTATATATACACTGCACAGTACCACTCCTATATATGTATATACTGCACAGTACCACTCCTCCTGTATATATACACACTGCACAGTACCACTCCTGTATATGTATATACTGCACAGTACCACTCCTCCTGTATATATACACTGCACAGTACCACTCCTATATATGTATATACTGCACAGTACCACTCATCCTGTATATATATACACTGCACAGTACCACTCCTGTATATGTATATACTGCACAGTACCACTCCTCCTGTATATATACACTGCACAGTACAACTCCTGTCCTGTATATATACACTGCACAGTACCACTCCAGTCCTGTATATATTCACTGCACAGTACCACTCCTCCTGTATATACACACTGCACAGTACCACTCCTCCTGTATATATATATACACTTCACAGTACCACTCCTCCTGTCCTGTATATATACACTGCACAGTTCCACTCCAGTCCTGTATATATTCACTGCACAGTACCACTCCTCCTGTATATACACACTGCACAGTACCACTCCTCCTGTGTATATACACTGCACAGTACCACTCCTGTATATGTATATACTGCACAGTACCACTCCTCCTGTATATATACACACTGCACAGTACCACTCCTGTATATGTATATACTGCACAGTACCATTCCTCCTGTATATATACACTGCACAGTACCACTCCTATATATGTATATACTGCACAGTACCACTCATCCTGTATATATATATATATATATATATATATATATATATATACACTGCACAGTACCACTCCTGTATATGTATATACTGCACAGTACCTCTCCTCCTGTATGACTGTGTTGACATAGGGCTAAACAACCCCTTGGCGCATTTCCTCAGCCCCACTTAACCATACAAATCAAAACTCAGAGACCAAGTGATGGGTGAAGGTCAGTCACAGCTTTATTAAATGTTTTCTTACCAACCATTTGAAAAGGCACTTAGCTTTCTTAAAAACGCGCTCGCTGCCTAATGCCCTACTCCATATTCGCAGGCAAGTCAGCCAGCAAGCCGTAACTTATGTGCCATTACTTCTCCACCGCCACGGAGGATCCTGTTTCTCAAACAGGACTCCGACCCCCACCCATCAGTAGCAATGCCTGCTCTATGCCATCTTGGAGACCGGATAAGATATCGAGCCCGATATTGTTCAAGTGCACCCCGTCAGGTCTCAATAAAGCAGCATTATCCCCTTCCAGTTGTCTGTGTCTAACAACCAAACCTCTCACGCACCATCTTAGAAATACAGGCGTGTATGGTCCTCCTAGTGCGCTCAACGGCAATACCATCCCTAGCTCCTTGCCACACCGCCCTCGGGACAATCTCAGACCAGACTAGCACCAATTCCTGAAAAAAAAACCATGGAAACGTTCCATATCAGCCCGCATCATTGTGAGAAGCTCTGCCACCTTGTACGATCATAGATCATTCCCCCCCGCGTGCAGAATCCAAAATTATAGGACCCCTGGCTCCTCTTGCAATCGATACCACTTCCGGTAGAACTTGCGGCCATTGCAAGCCCCTGATGCCTCTCCACATGAAGGCCACGTCACGGAAACCTAGATGCCTCCCCCCAGGGCGGCACTCAGCTCGCTGCGCTGCTCAAAATATGTAGGAGTGTCCTAGTAACCAGACAGTCGGTCTAACGGCATCATAGGCTTGCCACGTAGACGAAGTCACCGACGAACGAACCAGCGACATCAAATGCTCGCGACCATCTCCTACAGATGCACCCGGGTCCGCTGATGGAGGAGGGACTCCATCCCCAGCATATTTATCGGGCAACGGGAGGCGGGTAACTGTCGGCGCAAGGGTGGACATGGACATACGCCCTACCGCGTCCGTAAGTGCCTGGACGGCAGCATCTGTGGCCTGCGCAGCTGCGAGAGACCTCTCAAGGGTAGCAAGACGAGCCTCGAGCTGACGCACAAGCTGTAACAGCTGCTTCTGATCTGCCATCTCTAGCCAGACCCTGGCGCTAGTATTATGTTACGGCGGCGGTACACACTTAAAAAAATATAAATAAACGTGTTCGCCGCCCGGGGTCCACCGTGCGCCAGGTGATATAACCGCTGCTAGAGAGGCAGAGCACTATGGCGGTAATGTGCACGGGGTTAACTGCACTCTAAGTGCACAGAAGAGAGCTCTGTTATGCTCACAGAGCTGCAGGGAAAAGAATAAAGTGACACGCTACGTCTGTTCGGGGACACAGAATAACAGCGAAACTGTCACGGTAAAAATAGTCACAGAAGTAGCCTTAGGCAGCAGGACTACTCCCTCTAGACCTACCGTGAAATCAGACAGGAGGCGTCGCAACTGCACAGTACCACTCCTGTCCTGTATATATACACTGCACAGTACCACTCCTGTCCTGTATATATACACTGCACAGTACCACTCCTGTCCTGCATATATGCACTGCACAGCACCACTCCTGTTCTGCATATATGCACTGCACAGTACCACTCCTGACGTAGTATGCAACCATCCGCCCCAAGTCAGTCCCCAATAAAACATCAGTGGGCAGGTTTTCAGACACTCCCACCTCCCTCAACCCGCTCCCAGCACCCCAATCGAGATAAACTCGTGCCACTGGCAAAGGACAACGGGTGCCTCCAATCCCGGTGACAGTCAGGGTTTTCCCCTCAACAAACTCTTCAGGGGCCGCCAGTCCAGGACGGATGAGGGTTCGTTCAGCCCCGGTGTCCTTGAGGCCTGTAGCAAGACGGGCCCCCACCTGAACAGGTTGAACGTTGTCGTCAGCCCTCCCAACCACACCTCCCACCAAAAGAACAGAGGCGTTGGGCCCGGGGGCCTTGGCTGGGGGGTTCTTCGGCCTGTTCGGACAGGCGTAAAAGAAGTGACCAGGCCGCTGGCAGTGGTGACACAGGCAACTGTCAGTAGCCGGCCTGTTGTTGGCAACAGGGACAGGGCCTCCGGAGGGACGGCTAGCTGGGGCATTGGGGTTGGTTGCTGGCTTACCCCCTTTCCAGCTGGTGGCGACTGGCCTCCGCGTCTCGGGCTTCCGGTTGGCCTCGTGGTTGTCGGCGATCTGCGCCGCTTTGTCCGCGTTCGTTGGTTCGCGGTCCAGGATGAACTGTCGGACCTCAGCTGGGCAGAGATGCAGGAACTGGTCTTTGATCATCAGGTCCCGTAGCTGCTCAAAGGTTTCAACGGACAGTCCATGGATCCACTGGTCAAAGTGGGTCCTGAGTCCTTGCACCACATCACTGTAGCTATCATGTGGGCCACGTTGGAGGTGTCGGAACTTCTTTCGGTATACCTCAGGTGTCAGCCGATATTTGGCGATCAGCGCCTCTTTTATGGCGCGATAGTCATCATCATGCGCTTGCGGAAGAGAAGCAAACGCCTCCAGAGCTTTGCCTTTTAGCCCTGGGGTCAAGTACCTGGCCCATTGGTCTTCGGGCAGTCGGTACTGTCTGCATTCTTTCTCAAAGGCTCGCAGAAACGTGTCCAAGTCCCCGTCCTTTTCCATCACGGGAAAATGCTCTGTCCGGGGTTTAGGAGTCTGGACGCTGCTGGGCTCACTGGTTCGGGCTGTGGGGGCATTCCACCCCCGCTGGAGCATCTCCAGCTCATGGGCCCTCTGAGCTTCTGCATGGCGCTCAGCTCTCTCAGCCTGGGATTGACGCTCACGTTCGGCTCTCTCAGCCTGGGCTTGACACTCGGCCTGGGCCTCCTGCCGATATTGCCGGATCAGTGTCAGACGACCCTCACTGTCTTCGGCAGGGAGTTCGTCCAAGGCCATTTGCAGATAGGGGTCCACCCCGTTATGGTTGAATGTGGGGCCAGCGCTCATGAGTGGAGCCTCTGCTGCAGCCCCATTGTTACTTGAGCCCGCTTCTGCGTTCGCTGGGCTCTGGTCGTTTTCCCGTTGCACCAGAGCCGCGATCATTTGGGCTTTGTTTTTTGTTCGTGGTGTCGATCCGCCACACCCCGCAGAGGGCAATAAGAGATGCCTTGTTATGCTGCTTATACCACTCTGCTCCCATCGTAGCCATGGTTGCCAAATAAAAGACAGAAAAGAAAAACGGAGAAAAAGGGAGGGAATACTTGCAAGTACACACTAATGTCTCAGGACTAGTAACCACTGAGTCTGTTCTCCAAAACCTATGATGCAGGATTCCCGCAGGAACCGTGCAGGTCTTTAGTGAGAGGAATGATTACTCAAACCAAATCACTAATGCTCTAGGATTATCCCACCGCTCTGCCACCAATATGTGACGAACAGCCCACCGCCGTTCATCCACTTACGGGCGACACTAACGGGGGTCCCGCTGCCACCAAAACGCGACGGACAGCGGACCCTGTGTCACCACTATGTCACAATCCCACCACTGACACCGGTGTATCAGCGGACGGAGGGGCGTGACACAATGCCGGCACACGGCTATCACAGGCGCAGTGGGGCTTATCTTAGTTATCCCAACACTGGCACCATGTGACCAAAAATATCCAGCAAGCTAATCTCGCTCTACAATTTGCCGCAGGGGGAGTTTAATTTGGATGCCCCACCACTGCTATCAATCTTCCAAGTACTGCGGGGATTTATGTATATCCCACTTTCTCAGTTCCACTTTTGAACTTGCAGCTCTCCGGCGCCCCCCTTACCCTCAGGTCAGTCAGGGAACTGCACCTAGGATAATTGGTCGCCGGACGGGCTGCCTGTTGTGAACCGGCAATTAGGCTTCTGCAGTAAGGGAATTATGAATGCTGGTGCCGCAGACCCTTATTCAGCGCTATAAGACCCTTCTAGACTGCCAGCAAGCCGCAATAGCCGTGCACAACGCGCTGCCACCAGTCACGGTTACTTAAATCACAGTGTTAAATTAAGAGGGTCCGTGGCAAACCCCTTGAATTAGTAGCCATTATCCATCAAAGGTGTATAGTTCGAGTCTTAGAGCATAGACAGATCTAAATAATTATTTCATTTATTTTCCGAAAGAGGACAGTGATTACAGATAAAAGTTGCTATAAAATTGAGACATAAAATATGTACAGTACAGGTATAAAATAAAAGTGGAGAAAACAAAGAGATTATACTCACGGTTCCATATTGTTGTTAGGCAGACCATGCGGCTAAGGTGGGTGGAGGCGGAGCTGCACTTCTCCGCTCATCTGGGTCTTTCTAGCACGACGACTTGAGCTGTTCTGCTCTGGTTTTGTCCAGGAAATGCTTTAAAGACTTGCTATGTGACATCACGGAGAGATGCATGCTGGGTTAATCCCACCTCTCTCTTTTGGATGTAGAATTACACTAGAAAACTTATACTAATCATAACTCCGTGGGGGCAGCCCGCACAGACACATATAGGGCATCATTGGTTGTGATTTGTTGAGTACAACAATTCAAGACCAAATATGCAGTAGTTCTGATACACCGTTTAGCTGGAACACATATCTCAGGTTCTGAAAGGATTACGCTTCGCCAGAACCACGGCAGCGACGCTGTGACCGCCCGGATTACAAAAATGTGATTTTCATATCTCTAGGGTATTTGGTTCTTATGGTATAGTCTCTCATAGTTTTATTCGTTTCAAACAAAGAAGTTTTTCCCGCTCTGAAGAGGAGAGAAGGAAACAAATGGTTGTAACAGCAGGGGGGTCTCCTATTCCTAGTGCGAACACAGGCTGTAGAGGAGGGGGGGTGGCACTGCTCTGTGTGTGTGTGAAGGGAGGAGGGATGAAGCTGCAGAGCTAGCAGCCTGGATTGTCATATCTGCCGGATCTTTCTGGAAAGTTACAACAGAAAACATCATATTTTGTGGACAAAACCCCATACCTCACAGACATTGTACATCACAAGTACCACTCCTGTCCTGTATATATACACTGCACAGCACCACGCCTCCTGTCCTGTATATATGCACTGCACAGTACCACTCCTGTCCTGTATATATGCACTGCACAGCAACACTCCTGTCCTGTATATATACATTGCACAGCACCACTCCTCCTGTCCTGTATATATACACTGCACAGCACCACTCCTCCTGTCCTGTATATATACACTGCACAGCACCACTCCTGTCCTGTACATATACACTGCACAGTAACACTCCTCCTGTCCTGTATATATATATGCACTGCACAGTACCACTCCTCCTGTATATATACACTGCACAGTACCACTCCTGTCCTGTATATATACACTCCACAGTACCACTCCTCCTGTATATATACACTGCACAGTACCACTCCTGTATATATACACTGCACAGTACCACTCCTCCTGTCCTGTATATATAAACTGCACAGTACCACTCCTCCTGTATATATACACTGCACAGTACCACTCCTGTATATATACTGCACAGTACCACTCCTCCTGTCCTGTATATATACACTGCACAGTACCACTCCTCCTGTCCTGTATATATACACTGCACAGTACCACTCCTGTCCTGTATATATGCACTGCACAGTACCACTCCTGTCCTGTATATATGCACTGCACAGTACCACTCCTGTCCTGTATATATACACTGCACAGTACCACTCCTGTCCTGTATATATACACTGCACAGTACCACTCCTGTCCTGTATATATACACTGCACAGTACCGATCCTCCTGTATATATGCACTGCACAGTACCACTCCTGTCCTGTATATATACACTGCACAGTACCACTCCTGTCCTGTATATATACACTGCACAGTACCACTCCTGTCCTGCATATGTACACTGCACAGTACCACTCCTCCTTTATCAATACACTGCACAGCGCCACTCCTATATATACACACTGCACAGTACCACTCCTGTCCTGTATATATGCACTGCACAGTACCTCTCCTCCTGTCCCGTATATATTCACCGCACAGTACCACTCCTATATATATACACTGCACAGTACCACTACTCCTATCCTGTGTATATACGCTGCACAGTACCAATCCTGTATATATACACTGCACAGTACCACTCCTGTATATATATACACTGCACAGTACCACTCCAGTCCTGTATATATGCACTGCACAGTACCACTCCTGTATATAAACACTGCGCAATACCAATCCTGTATATATACACTGCACGACATCACTCCTCCTTTCCTGTATGTATACACTGCACAGTACCACTCCTGTCCTGTATATATACACTGCACAGTACCACTCCTATATATACACTGCACAGTACCCCTACTCCTGCATATATGAACTGCACAGTACCACTCCTGTCCTGTATATATACACTGCACAGTACCACTCCTGTCCTGCATATGTACACTGCACAGTACCACTCCTCCTTTATCAATACACTGCACAGCGCCACTCCTATATATACACACTGCACAGTACCACTCCTGTCCTGTATATATGCACTGCACAGTACCTCTCCTCCTGTCCCGTATATATTCACCACACAGTACCACTCCTATATATATACACTGCACAGTACCACTACTCCTATCCTGTGTATATACGCTGCACAGTACCAATCCTGTATATATACACTGCACAGTACCACTCCTGTATATATACACTGCACAGTACCACTCCAGTCCTGTATATATGCACTGCACAGTACCACTCCTGTATATAAACACTGCGCAATACCAATCCTGTATATATACACTGCACGACATCACTCCTCCTTTCCTGTATGTATACACTGCACAGTACCACTCCTGTCCTGTATATATACACTGCACAGTACCACTCCTATATATACACTGCACAGTACCCCTACTCCTGCATATATGAACTGCACAGTACCACTCCTGTCCTGTATATATACACTGCACAGTACCACTCCTCCTTTCCTGTATATATACACTGCACAGTACCACTCCTCCTGTCCTGTATATATACCCTGCACAGCACCACTCCTGTCCTGTATATATACACTGCACAGTACCACTCCTATATATGCACTGCACAGTACCACTCCTGTCCTGTATATATACACTGCACAGCACCACTCTTCCTGTGATGTATATATACACTGCACAGCACCACTCCTGTCCTGTATATATACACTCCACAGTACCACTCCTGTCCTGCATATATACACTGCACAGTACCACTCCTCCTGCATATATGCACTGCACAGTACCACTCCTGTCCTGTATATATACACTGCACAGTACCACTCCTGTCCTGCATATATGCACTGCACAGTACCACTCCTGTCCTGTATATATACACACTGCACAATACCACTCCTGTCTATATATACTGCACAGTTCCACTCCTGTATATATACACTGCACAGTACCACTCCTGTCCTGCATATACACACTGCACAGTACCACTCCTGTATATATAAACTGCACAGTACCACTTCTGTATATACACTGCACAGTACCACTCCTGTCCTGTATATATACACTGCACAGCACCACTCATCCTGTCCTGTATACATACACTGCACAGCACCACTCCTCCTGTCCTGTATATATACACTGCACAGTACCACTCCTGTCCTGTATATATACACTGCACAGCACCACTCCTCCTGTCCTGTATATATACACTGCACAGCACCACTCCTGTCCTGTATATACACACTGCACAGTACCACTCCTGTCCTGCATATACACACTGCACAGTACAACTCCTCCTGTATATATACACTGCACAGTACTGTGATGTACCATGTCTGCAAGATATGTTTTCTGTTGCAATGTGCTAACAAATCCTCCATCCTAGGACATTGTAAACTCTCAGTAGTAGGAATTCCTTCCCCCCAGGTTTTATCAACCCTGCCACTTCCTCTGGAAGAGCAGGAATGTTAATTAGCTAGACCATCTTCCTCACACCATTTGCCTTCTCTCCTCTTCAGAGCGGGAAAAACTTCTTTGTTTGAAACGAATAAAACTATGAGAGACTATACCATAAGAACCAAATACCCTAGAGATATGAAAATCATATTTTTGTAACCTGAGCGGTCCCAGCTTCGAGACCGCGTATGTTTCGAAGTTCTACCCTGTCCAGAACATGAGATAGGATTTGCACCCAAATGGACGGTCATATCGCATAGATGTTTGATGTTTTCTTGATGGGCTCATTACGCTGGGAAACATGATACCACTGATGAGTCCATACCAGCTTCTCCCATAAAGTTATAGCTAATCTAAGTTTTGTAGCTAAAACATAACTTGGATAAGAGAGGTGGGATCAACCCAGAATGCACCTCTCTGTGATGTCACATAGGAAAGTCTATAAGGCATTTCCTGGGCAAACCAGCTCAGAACAGCTCAAGTCGTCGTGCTAGAAGGACCCCAATGAGCGGAGAAGTGCAGCTCCGCCTCCACCCACCTTAGCCGCATGGTCTGCCTAAGGAACAATATGGAACTGTGAGTGTAATCTCTTTGTTTTCTCCACTTTTATTTTATACCTGTACTGTACATATTTTATGTCTCAATTTTATAGCAACTTTTATCTGTAATCACTGTCCTCTTTTGGAAAATAAATGAAATTATTTAGATCTGTCTCCATGCTCTAAGAATCGAACTATACGCCTTTGATAGATAATCGCTACTAATTCAAGGGGTTTGCCACGGACCCTCTTAATTTAACACTGTGAATTAAGTAACCGTGACTGGTGGCAGCGCGTTGTGTACGGCTATTACGGCTTGCTGGCAGTCTAGAAGGGTCTTATATTGCTGAGTAAGGGGCTTCAGCCACAGCATTGATAATTCCCTTACTGCAGAAGCCTAATTGCCGGTTCACAACAGGCAGCCCGTCCGGCGACTAACTATCCTAGGTGCAGTTCCCTGACTGACCTGAGGGTAAGGGGGGCGCCGGAGAGCTGCGAGTTCCAAAGTGGAACTGAGAAAGTGGGATATACATAAATCCCCGCAGTACTTGGAAGATTGATAGCAGTGGTGGGGCATCCAAATTAAACTCCCCCTGCGGCAAATTGTAGAGCGAGATTAGCTTGCTGGATATTTTTGGTCACATGGTGCCAGTGTTGGGATAACTAAGATAAGCCCCACTGCGCCTGTGATAGCCGTGTGCCGGCATTGTGTCACGCCCCTCCGTCCGCTGATACACCCGTGTCAGTGGTGGGACTGTGACATAGTGGTGACACAGGGTCCGCTGTCCGTCGCGTTTTGGTGGCAGCGGGACTCCCGTTAGTGTCGCCGGTAAGTGGACGAACGGCGGTGGGCTGTTCGTCACATATTGGTGGCAGAGCGGTGGGATAATCCTAGAGCATTAGTGATTTGGTTTGAGCAATCATTCCTCGCACTAAAAACCTGCACGGTTCCTGCGGGAATCCTGCATCATAGGTTTTGGAGAACAGACTCAGTGGTTACTAGTTCTGAGACATTTGTGTGTACATACAAGTATTCCCTCCCATTTCTTCGTTTTTCTTTTTCTATCTTTTATTTGGCAACCATGGCGGCAAAAGGAGAACCTTGGTACAACCGGCAGACAAAGGAAGTTCTTGCTGGGTTATGCACGTACCAAGGCCTTGACGCCACGAACAAAAACAGAGCTCAAATGATCGCGGCTCTAGTGCAGCTGGACAACGACCAGAATCCAGCGAGCGCAGAAGTTGGCCCAAGTGGCAATGGGGCTGCAGCAGAGGCTCCACTCCTGAGCGCTGGCCCCACATTCAACCAGGACGGGGTGGACCCCTATCTGCAAATGGCCTTGGACGCACTCCCCGCCGAAGACAGTGATGGGCGGGTGAGGCTGATCCAGCAATATCGGCAGGAGGCCCAAGCCGAGCGTCAAGCCCAGGCTGAGAGAGCTGAGCGCCGAGCGGAGGCTGAGAGAGCAGAGCAGCGAGCCGAGAGGGAGGCGCAGAGGGCCCATGAACTGGAGGTACTCCAGCGGGGTGGGAATGCCCCCACAGCCCGAAGCAGTGAGCCCAGCAGCATCCAGACTCCTAAACCCCAGCCAGAGCATTTTCCCGTGATGGAAAAGGATGGGGACTTGGACACATTTCTGCGAGCCTTTGAGAAAGCCTGCAGACAGTACCAGCTGCCTAGAGACCAATGGGCAAGGTACTTGACCCCAGGGCTAAAAGGCAAAGCCCTGGAGGCATTTGCTTCTCTTCCGCCAGAAGCCGATGACGACTATGACGCCATAAAGCAGGCGCTGATCGCCAAATACCGGCTGACACCTGAGGTATACCGAAAGAAGTTCCGACACCTCCAACGTGGCCCACACGATAGCTACAGTGATGTGGTGCAAGGACTCAGGACCCACTTTGACCAGTGGATCCATGGACTGTCCGTTGAAACCTTTGAGCAGCTACGGGACCTGATGATCAAAGACCAGTTCCTGCATCTCTGCCCAGCTGAGGTCCGACAGTTCATCCTGGACCGCGAACCAACGAACGCGGACAAAGCGGCGCAGATCGCCGACAACCACGAGGCCAACCGGAAGCCCGAGACGCGGAGGCCAGTCGCCACCAGCTGGAAAGGGGGTAAGCCAGCAACCAACCCCAATGCCCCAGCTAGCCGTCCCTCCGGAGGCCCAGTCCCTGTTGCCAACAGCAGGCCGGCTACTGACAGTCGCCTGTGTCACCACTGCCAGCTGCCTGGTCACTTCTTTTACACCTGTCCGAATAGGCCGAAGAACCCCCCAGCCAAGGCCCCCGGGCCCAACGCCTCTGTTCTTTTGGTGGGAGGTGTGGTTGGGAGGGCTGACGACAATGTTCAACCTGTTCAGGTGGGGGCCCGTCTTGCTACAGGCCTCAAGGACACCGGGGCTGAACGAACCCTCATCCGTCCTGGACTGGCGGCCCCTGAAGAGTTTGTTGAGGGGAAAACCCTGACTGTCACCGGGATTGGAGGCACCCGTTGTCCCTTGCCAGTGGCACGAGTTTTTCTTGACTGGGGTGCCGGGAGCGGGTTGAGGGAGGTGGGAGTGTCTGAAAACCTGCCCACTGATGTTTTATTGGGGACTGACTTGGGGAGGATGGTTGCATACTATGTCCCTGACACCCTTCCCCAAACTGATAATAAGGGTAACGTTAACCCTGATGATGTTGATGATGGGAAACTGAATGTGTTACCTGCTAATGCCTTGATGAGTAATGATGCAACTAACAACCATTCTTTCCCAAGGTATGATGCTGATGCTGATGTGAATGTACCAAAGCAAACTGATAACCATTCTTTTCCTAGGAATGATGATGTTGATGTATCTGTGCCGACTGAACCCGTTAACCCTTTCTTTGAAACGGTAGATGTGTCCACAGGTACCGAGGTGCTCAGCCCCGTCACTCTGCGGAGTGAGACGGCTGAGGAACCCCTGGCAGGAGTAAGCAACGGTGCTCAAGGAAATGGGGAGGTGCATGGGGACCATGAGGAAGGTAATGCCATGCAGCTGACCAGTGCCACCGAGGAAGGTAACTGGCCCATAAGTAGCACTGCTCCTGAAGTGTTGGGGGTGGATGGGGAGGTAGAGCCCAGGGCAGCACCAGCTGGTGGGTCTGCAAAAATCCCCAGGGAGACAGCATACATAGCAGCTGTCACACGCAGTCAGAGTGCCCAGATCGCAGGTAACGCACTGTCTTCTGGACCCTCTGCTGCTACAGGAGAGACTGAACCAGAGGTGAACCCAGAGCCGGTTCCAGAGGGTCCCAGTAAAGAGGGGACCCTGACGTCACTTCTGGCAGCCTCCAGCATGGAGTTCCAGGCTGCTCTGCACTCAGATGCCAGCCTGGAGAAATTGAGAGGTCTCGCCGAGACGCCCACCTCCAAGTCTGATAAGGAGAGGGTGTTCTGGGAACGAGGAAGGTTGTACCGGGAGACAGTACCCGGAGATCCTAAAAAGGAGTGGTTGAGGGAAAGACAGCTGGTCGTCCCCTATCAGTTCAGAACTGAGTTGTTGCGGATTGCCCATGAGATTCCACTCGCTGGACACTTGGGGATCAGCAAAACAAAGGCACGGCTGTCTCAACACTTCTATTGGCCCAAGATGGGGACAGATGTAACACACTACTGCCGCTCCTGTGCCACCTGTCAAAAAGTGGGTAAGGCGGGGCCTGCTCTTAAGGCTCCCCTTATTCCTTTGCCGGTGATAGAGGAGCCTTTCCAGAGAATCGCGGTGGACATTGTAGGACCGCTGTCCGTCCCCAGCAGCTCCGGAAAGCGATACATTCTCACCGTGGTAGACTACGCTACCCGGTACCCAGAGGCAGTAGCTCTGTCTTCAACCAGGGCAGATAAGGTGGCTGACGCACTGGTGACCATCTTTTCGAGAGTAGGATTTCCCAGGGAGATGCTTACCGATCAAGGGCCCCAATTCATGTCTCGCCTAATGGAGGCTCTCTGTGAGAAAATGCAGGTGACGCAGCTGGTATCGAGTCCGTATCACCCACAGACTAACGGTTTGTGTGAACGTTTCAACGGTACCCTCAAACAGATGCTCCGCATACTGGTTGAGACCCAAGGGCGCGACTGGGAGCGGTACCTCCCACACCTGCTGTTCGCTTACAGAGAAGTTCCGCAGGCTTCGACCGGGTTCTCCCCCTTCGAGCTCCTGTATGGCAGGCGAGTCCGGGGACCCCTTGGGTTGATAAGAGAATCCTGGGAAGATGAGCCAAACCCCACAGAAGTGTCCATCGTGGATTATGTCATGCGCTTCCGTGACAAGATGCAGACCTTGACGCAGTTGGTGCATGACAACATGACGCAGGCTCAGGCTGACCAGAAGCGCTGGTACGACCAGAACGCCCGGGAGCGGACCTACCAGGTGGGTCAAAAGGTGTGGGTGTTGGTCCCGGTACCAACGGATAAGCTTCAGGCAGCCTGGGAAGGCCCGTACGTCGTCCACCAACAGCTCAACCCGGTCACCTACGTGGTCACGCTTGACCATGCTCGGGGTAGGCGCAAGGCCTTTCACGTCAACATGCTGAAGGCGCACTACGAACGTGAAGCTTGCATCCTACCGGTCTGCAATCTGCCAGAGGATGGGGAGGGAGATTCCCTCCTGGACATGCTGGCCCAGGCCAAGGCCAATGGGTCCATTGAGGACATGGAGATAAGTGGTTCGCTCACCGTGTCCCAGCGGTTGCAGTTGATGGCCACCCTGGAACTCTTCCGGCCCGTGTTCACCAACCGTCCTGGGAGGACGGAGTTAGCGGTTCATGAGGTGGACACCGGGAATCATGCCCCATTACGGTGAACACCTTATCGGATCTCTGAAACGGTGCAACAAGTCATGCGCCAAGAGGTCGATGAGATGTTAAGGCTGGGAGTGATTCGACGGTCAAAAGGTGCGTGGGCTTCACCTGTAGTCCTCGTGCCTAAAAAGGATCGAACCACCCGGTTCTGCGTGGACTACAGGGGGCTCAACGCCATCACAACCTCTGATGCCCACCCGATGCCGCGCATCGAGGATCTGCTCGAGCGGTTGACAAACGCCAACTACATATCCATCATGGATTTGAGTCTGGGATACTGGCAGATTCCCCTGAGGCGCAGGAGAAATCCGCCTTTATCACCCCCTTTGGACTGTACGAGTCCACGGTCATGCCCTTCGGCATGAAGAATGCCCCTGCCACTTTCCAGCGGATGGTCAACCACCTGCTTCGGGGACTGGAGGAGTACGCAGTGGCGTACTTAGACGATATTGCCGTCTTCAGTTCCACCTGGGAGGAACACCTTCAGCACCTCCAGGAGGTGCTCAAGCGTCTTCACCAGGCAGGCCTGACCATCAAGCCGGGGAAGTGCCAGATAGGCATGCGCGAGGTCCACTACCTGGGGCACCGGGTAGGCGGGGGTTCCATGAGTCCGGAGCCAGAAAAAGTGGACGCAATCGTGTCCTGGCCCACCCCCAGGACCAAGAAACAGGTGAAGTCCTTCTTGGGCACTGCAGGGTACTATAGGCGGTTCGTACAGGACTATAGCGCCCTTGCCAAACCCTTGACTGACCTCACCAAGCAGAGGCTACCCCAAACAGTCAACTGGACAGATGACTGTGAGGCGGCTTTCCAAGCTTTGAAAGCAGCCCTGTGCAACTCTCCAGTGTTGAGAGCAGTCGACAGCAGTCGCCCGTTTCTGGTACAGACCGACGCCAGCGAGTTTGGCCTCGGTGCTGTGCTTAGCCAGGTCGACTCGGGGGACCAAGAGCACCCCGTGTTGTACCTGAGCCGGAAACTTTTGCCGAGGGAAGTGGCATACTCGACCATCGAGAAGGAGTGTCTGGCCATGGTGTGGGCACTGCAGCGTTTGCAGCCCTACCTGTATGGGCACGCCTTCACGGTGGTAACCGACCACAACCCACTGAGCTGGTTGCACACCGTGTCGGGAACCAATGGAAGATTGCTCCGCTGGAGCCTTGCCCTTCAACAGTACGATTTTACTGTAAAACACAGGAAGGGCAGTGAAAACGGCAATGCCGATGGGTTGTCCCGCCGGGCGAACCCGCTGAGGTGCGCATGGCCGATTACCGAGAGGTAATGCCTCCTTAGCGCCCTCTTAAGGGGGGAGGTGTGATGTACCATGTCTGCAAGATATGTTTTCTGTTGCAATGTGCTAACAAATCCTCCATCCTAGGACATTGTAAACCCTCAGTAGTAGGAATTCCTTCCCCCCAGGTTTTATCAACCCTGCCACTTCCTCTGGAAGAGCAGGAATGTTAATTAGCTAGACCATCTTCCTCACACCATTTGCCTTCTCTCCTCTTCAGAGCGGGAAAAACTTCTTTGTTTGAAACGAATAAAACTATGAGAGACTATACCATAAGAACCAAATACCCTAGAGATATGAAAATCATATTTTTGTAACCTGAGCGGTCCCAGCTTCGAGACCGCGTATGTTTCGAAGTTCTACCCTGTCCAGAACATGAGATAGGATTTGCGCCCAAATGGACGGTCATATTGCATAGATGTTTGATGTTTTCTTGATGGGCTCATTACGCTGGGAAACATGATACCACTGATGAGTCCATACCAGCTTCTCCCATAAAGTTATAGCTAATCTAAGTTTTGTAGCTAAAACATAACTTGGATAAGAGAGGTGGGATCAACCCAGAATGCACCTCTCTGTGATGTCACATAGGAAAGTCTATAAGGCATTTCCTGGGCAAACCAGCTCAGAACAGCTCAAGTCGTCGTGCTAGAAGGACCCCAATGAGCGGAGAAGTGCAGCTCCGCCTCCACCCACCTTAGCCGCATGGTCTGCCTAAGGAACAATATGGAACTGTGAGTGTAATCTCTTTGTTTTCTCCACTTTTATTTTATACCTGTACTGTACATATTTTATGTCTCAATTTTATAGCAACTTTTATCTGTAATCACTGTCCTCTTTTGGAAAATAAATGAAATTATTTAGATCTGTCTCCATGCTCTAAGAATCGAACTATACGCCTTTGATAGATAATCGCTACTAATTCAAGGGGTTTGCCACGGACCCTCTTAATTTAACACTGTGAATTAAGTAACCGTGACTGGTGGCAGCGCGTTGTGTACGGCTATTACGGCTTGCTGGCAGTCTAGAAGGGTCTTATATTGCTGAGTAAGGGGCTTCAGCCACAGCATTGATAATTCCCTTACTGCAGAAGCCTAATTGCCGGTTCACAACAGGCAGCCCGTCCGGCGACTAATTATCCTAGGTGCAGTTCCCTGACTGACCTGAGGGTAAGGGGGGCGCCGGAGAGCTGCGAGTTCCAAAGTGGAACTGAGAAAGTGGGATATACATAAATCCCCGCAGTACTTGGAAGATTGATAGCAGTGGTGGGGCATCCAAATTAAACTCCCCCTGCGGCAAATTGTAGAGCGAGATTAGCTTGCTGGATATTTTTGGTCACATGGTGCCAGTGTTGGGATAACTAAGATAAGCCCCACTGCGCCTGTGATAGCCGTGTGCCGGCATTGTGTCACGCCCCTCCGTCCGCTGATACACCCGTGTCAGTGGTGGGACTGTGACATAGTGGTGACAGGGTCCGCTGTCCGTCGCGTTTTGGTGGCAGCGGGACTCCCGTTAGTGTCGCCCGTAAGTGGACGAACGGCGGTGGGCTGTTCGTCACAAGTACCACTCCTCCTGTCCTGTATATATGCACTGCACAGTACCACTCCTCCTGTATATATACACTGCACAGTACCACTCCTGTCTATACACACTGCACAGTCCCACTCCTGTATATATACACTGCACAGTACCACTCCTGTATATATACACTGCACAGTACCGCTCCTGTATATATACACTGCACAGCACCACTCCTCCTATATATACACTGCACAGTCCCCCTCCTGTATATATACACTGCACAGCACCACTCCTGTCCTGCATATATGCACTGCACAGTACCACTCATGCCCTGTATATATACACTGCACAGTACCACTCCTGTCTATAAACACTGCACAGTCCCACTCCTGTATATATACACTGCACAGTCCCACTCCTGTCCTGCATATACACACTGCACAGTACCACTCCTGTATATATACATTGCACAGTACCACTCCTGTATATACACTGCACAGTACCACTCCTGTCCTGTATATATACACTGCACAGCACCACTCCTGTCCTGTATATATACACTGCACTGTACCACTCCTGTATATATACACTGCACAGCACCACTCCTATATATACACTGCACAGTACCCCTCCTCCTGTATATATACACTGCACAGTACCACTCGTGTCCTGTATATATACACTGCACTGCACCACTCCTCCTGTCCTGCATATATGCACTGCACAGTACCACTCATGTCCTGTCTATATACACTGCACAGTACCACTCCTGTCTATATACACTGCACAGTCCCACTCCTGTCTATATACACTGCACAGTACCACTCATGTCCTGCATATATACACTGCACAGCACCACTCCTCCTGTGATGTATATATACACTGCACAGCACCACTCCTGTCCTGTATATATACACTGCACAGTACCACTCCTGTCCTGCATATACACACTGCACAGTACCACGCCTCCTGTCCTGTATATATATGCACTGCACAGTACCACTCCTCCTGTATATATACACTGCACAGTACCAAACCTGTGTATATACACTGCACAGTACCACTCCTGTCCTGTATATATACACTCCACAGTACCGCTCCTCCTGTATATATACACTGCACAGTACCACTCCTGTATATATACACTCCAAAGCACCACTCCTGTCCTGTATATATGCACTGCACAGTACCACTCCTGTCCTGTATATATACACTGCACAGTACCACTCCTGTCCTGCATATGTACACTGCACAGTACCACTCCTCCTTTATCTATACACTGCACAGCGTCACTCCTGTATATAAACACTGCACAGTACCACTCCTGTCCTGTATATATGCACTGCACAGTACCTCTCCTCCTGTCCCGTATATATGCACCGCACAGTACCACTCCTATATATATACACTGCACAGTACCACTACTCCTGTCCTGTGTATATACGCTGCACAGTACCAATCCTGTATATATACACTGCACAATACCACTCCTGTATATATACACTCCACAGTACCACTCCAGTCCTGTATATATGCACTGCACAGTACCAATCCTGTATATATACACTGCACGATATCACTCCTCCTTTCCTGTATATATACACTGCACAGTACCACTCCTATATATACACTGCACAGTACCCCTCCTCCTGCATATATGCACTGCACAATACCACTCCTGTCCTGTATATATGCACTGCACAGTACCACTCCTGTCCTGCATATATGCACTGCACAGTACCACTCCTGTCCTGCATATATGCACTGCACAGTACCACTCCTGTCCTGCATATATATACACTGCACAGTACCACTCCTGTCTATATACACTGCAAGTCCCACTCCTGTATATATACACTGCACAGTACCACTCCTCCTGTAAATATATACTGCACAGTACCACTCCTGTGTATATACACTGCACAGTACCACTCCTGTCCTGTATATATACATTGCACAGCACCACTCCTCCTGTCCTGTATATATACACTGCACAGCACCACTCCTCCTGTCCTGTATATATACACTGCACAGTACCACTTGTGTCCTGTATATACACACTGCATAGTACCACTCCTATCCTGCATATACACACTGCACAGTACCACTCCTCCTGTATATATACACTGCACAGTACCACTCCTCCTGTCCTGTATATATGCACTGCACAGTACCACTCCTACTGTATATATACTGCTCAGTACCACTCCTGTCCTGTATATATACACTGCACAGTACCACTCCTGTATATATACACTGCACAGTACCACTCCTCCTGTCCTGTATATATACACTGCACAGTACCACTCCTCCTGTCCTGTATATATACACTGCACAGCACCACTCCTCCTGGCCTGTATATATGCACTGCACAGTACCACTCCTGTCCTGCATATATGCACTGCACAGTACCACTCCTGTCCTGCATATATGCACTGCACAGTACCACTCCTGTCCTGCATATGTACACTGCACAGTACCACTCCTTTATCTATACACTGCACAGCACCACTCCAGTATATATACACTGCACAGTACCACTCCTGTCCTGTATATATGCACTGCACAGTACCTCTCCTCCTGTCCCGTATATATGCACCGCACAGTACCACTCCTATATATACACTGCACAGTACCACTACTGTCCTGTGTATATACGCTGCACAGTACCAATCCTGTATATATACACTGCACAGTACCACTCCTGTATATATACACTGCACAGTACCACTCCAGTCCTGTATATATGCACTGCACAGTACCACTCCTGTATGTATACACTGCGCAATACCAATCCTGTATATATACACTGCACAACATCACTCCTCCTTTCCTGTATATATACACAGCACAGTACCACTCCTGTCCTGTATATATACACTGCACAGTACCACTCCTGTATATATACACTGCACAGTACCACTCCTCCTGTCCTGTATATATACGCTGCACAGTACCACTCCTGTATTTATACACTGCACAATACCACTCCTGTATATATACACTGCACAGTACCACTCCTCCTGTATATACACACTGCACAGTACCACTCCTGTATATATACACTGCACAGTACCACTACTCCTGTCCTGTATATATACGCTGCACAGTACCACTCCTCCTGTCCTGTATATATACACTGCACAGTACCACTCCAGTCCTGTATATATTCACTGCACAGTACCACTCCTCCTGTATATACACACTGCACAGTACCACTCCTGTATATATACACTGCACAGTACCACTCCTGTCCTGTATATATACACTGCACAGTACAACTCCTCCTTTCCTGTATATGTATATACTGCACAGTACCACTCCTCCTTTATATAAACTCTGCACAGTACCACTCCTCCTGTATATATACACTGCACAGTACCACTCCTGTATATGTATATACTGCACAGTACCACTCCTCCTGTATATATACACACTGCACAGTACCACTCCTGTATATGTATATACTGCACAGTACCACTCCTCCTGTATATATACACTGCACAGTACCACTCCTATATATGTATATACTGCACAGTACCACTCATCCTGTATATATATATATACACTGCACAGTACCACTCCTGTATATGTATATACTGCACAGTACCACTCCTCCTGTATATATAGACTGCACAGTACCACTCCTGTATATGTATATACTGCACATTACCACTCCTCCTGTATAAATACACTGCACAGTACCACTCCTATATATGTATATACTGCACAGTACCACTCATCCTGTGTATATATATATATACACTGCATAGTACCACTCCTGTATATGTATATACTGCACAGTACCACTCCTCCTGTATATATACACTGCACAGTACCACTCCTCCTGTATATATATACTGCACAGTACCACTCCTCCTGTATATATACACTGCACAGTACCACTCCTGTATATGTATATACTGCACAGTACCACTCATCCTGTATATATATACACTGCACAGTACCACTCCTGTATATGTATATACTGCACAGTACCACTCATCCTGTATATATATACACTGCACAGTACCACTCCTGTATATGTATATACTGCACAGTACCTCTACTCCTGTATGAATGTGTTGACATAGGGCTAAACAACCCCTTGGCGCATTTCCTCAGCCCCACTTAACCATACAAATCAAAACTCAGAGACCAAGTGATGGGGGAAGGTCGGTCACAGCTTTATTAAATGTTTTCTTACCAACCATTTGAAAAGGCACTTAGCTTTCTTAAAAACGCGCTCGCTGCCTAATGCCCTACTCCATATTCGCAGGCAAGTCAGCCAGCAAGCCGTAACTTATGTGCCATTACTTCTCCACCGCCACGGAGGATCCTGTTTCTCAAACAGGACTCCGACCCCCACCCATCAGTAGCAATGCCTGCTCTATGCCATCTTGGAGACCGGATAAGCTATCGAGCCCGATATCGTTCAAGTGCACCCCGTCAGGTCTCAATAAAGCAGCATTATCCCCTTCTAGTTGTCTGTGTCTAACAACCAAACCTCTCACGCACCATCTTAGAAATACAGGCGTGTATGGTCCTCCTAGTGCGCTCAACGGCAATACCATCCCTAGCTCCTTGCCACACCGCCCTCGGGACAATCTCAGACCAGACTAGCACCAATTCCTGAAAAAAAAACCATGGAAACGTTCCATATCAGCCCGCATCATTGTGAGAAGCTCTGCCACCTTGTATGAACATAGAACATTCCCCCCCCCGCGTGCAGAATCCAAAATCATAGGACCTCTGGCTCCTCTTGCAATCGATACCACTTCCGGTAGAACTTGCGGCCATTGCAAGCCCCTGATGCCTCTCCACATGAAGGCCACGTCACGGAAACCTAGATGCCTCCCGCCAGGGCGGCACTCAGCTCGCTGCGCTGCCCAAAATATGTAGGAGTGTCCTAGTAACCAGACAGTCGGTCTAACGGCATCATAGGCTTGCCACGTAGACGAAGTCACCGACGAACGAACCAGCGACATCAACTGCTCGCGACCATCTCCTACAGATGCACCCGGGTCCGCTGATGGAGGAGGGACTCCATCCCCAGCATATTTATCGGGCAACGGGAGGCGGGTAACTGTCGGCGCAAGGGCGGACATGGACATACGCCCTACCGCGTCCATAAGTGCCTGGACGGCAGCATCTAGACCCTGGCGCTAGTATTATGTTACGGCGGCGGTACACGCTTAAAAAAATATAAATAAACGTGTTCGCCGCCCGGGGTCCACCGTGCGGCAGGTGATATAACCGCTGCTAGAGAGGCAGAGCACTATGGCGGTAATGTGCACGGGGTTAACTGCACCCTAAGTGCACAGAAGAGAGCTCTGTTATGCTCACAGAGCTGCAGGGAAAAGAATAAAGTGACACGCTACGTCTGTTCGGGGACACAGAATAACAGCGAAACTGTCACGGTAAAAATAGTCACAGAAGTAGCCTTAGGCAGCAGGACTACTCCCTCTAGACCTACCGTGAAATCAGACAGGAGGCGTCGCAACTGCAGACGCGGAAAACTGCAATCGCAGCGCGGTGTGAATGGAGCCACAGAGAAGACACCGCAATCTAGCTGGCGCGATGCAGGACGCTAGCTGCTGAAAACGTATAGCTGGAGCGCGCTGGCGCTAGCGCTGCTACTGGCAGCTGCCCAATCACTCACACAATCGTAATATCAGAGGGAAGGGGTTTCAGAATAAGTCAGTCACCAGTCCAAGCATCCATCACCATACATACAGCAGCAGTATGAAAATACTAGCGCATGGCATAGCGGCCATGCGCACTTTTTATAGCGTACGGGACCTGCCAGAAATCTCCAGAGCCCTGAGCTAAGCCAATGGAATCAGGAGCAGGACCTGAGCACCTGACTCCTGAACTCCAATGGGAGCTCATTCCAGGAGCATGCTCAGAAGCTGGCTGAAAGGACTTAGCCTCTGGAGACAAATGTGAGGATCTGGATCTCTGCATAAGTATGGTAGGACACAGATTCCTAACAAAGTCCCCCTCTCGACTTATATTCGAGTCATATACAACAGGGGGTCAGAGGGAAGGGGGGGCGGGGGTGTCAGGTCATACTTGCCTGTCCTGGCACGATCTCTGCAGCCCCCAGCTTCTCCGCGATCTCCCTTCCTTCCTTCAGCGGTCACGTGGTACCGATCATTACACTCATGAATATGAGCATATTTATGAGTGTAATGAGCGGTACCATGTGACTGCTGAAGGCAGGAAGGGAGACCGCGGGAGAACGAGGCTGCGCCAGGATG
Organism: Dendrobates tinctorius; assembly: GCF_039654945.1. Taxonomy (NCBI): domain Eukaryota; kingdom Metazoa; phylum Chordata; class Amphibia; order Anura; family Dendrobatidae; genus Dendrobates; species Dendrobates tinctorius. The sequence continues at coordinate 913,485 of NW_027362024.1, forward strand.
GGTAAGTGTAGCAATATTCACCTGTCCCCGTTCCATCGCTGCTTGCTGCTGTCTGAAATAAAAACACATGTGACATGCACAATGTGAACAAGTCTGTTGGACCATGTTCACACCACATGTGTGTTTTTAATCCAGTTTTTTTCGTGCTTATGCATGATTTGAGAGACCCCACCCCTCTCTTGTGTGACATGCACATAAGGAGCTGTCTTGCATCACATGCCCATACCAGAAAGTGCCTGTCTTAATCCTGCTCATTTAGACACTGTTCATATGTTCAGGTATTAAATACATTAGATAGGGACTGCTTCAATACGGGTTACCTTGACGTTGGTGAGGCAGCTTGGTATACATTTTTTTGCAAAAAAAGTATCGACTAAATACCCTGTGTTTGTTATTACCTTTTATCAGCACTTGCTGACTGTTATATGTCTTATTGCAAGGTATTTTTGCACATTTGTCATTCTGTGCTTTTTTGTTTGTGTTGTTGCTGTCTGGCACGTCATGTCAGTGATGTTCAGACAGCAGAGGGCACGGTGAAGTGGTTAGTGCGCGCCGCGCCCCCTGCAGTCTGAACGTCACTGACAGATGACGTGCCAAACAGCAGCAATCAGCGATGGACCCTGGACAGGTGAATATCTCAGGTGCCAGCAGTGACACCAGCACCTGGCCCCCAGCGACAGAGAGGTGAGTATGTCATTTTTTTTAATTTTTAAATGCAGCAGCGACAGCACATGGGGGCATAATCTATGGAGCATCTTATGGGGGCAGCATATGGGGGTAAAATCTATGGAGCATCTTATGGGGGGCAGCATATGGGGGTAAAATCTATGGAGCATCTTATGGGGGCAGCATATGGGGGTAAAATCTATGGAGCATCTTATGGGGGCAGCATATGGGGGTAAAATCTATGGAGCACCTTATGGGGGTAAAATCTATGGAGCATCTTATGGGGGCAGTATATGGGGGTAAAATCTATGGAGCATCTTATGGGGGCAGCATATGGGGGTAAAATCTATGGAGCATCTTATGGGGGCAGCATATGGGGGTAAAATCTATGGAGCATCTTATGGGGGCAGTATATGGGGGTAAAATCTATGGAGCATCTTATGGGGGCAGCATATGGGGGTAAAATCTATGGAGCATCTTATGGGGGCAGCATATGGGGGTAAAATCTATAGAGCATCTTATGGGGGGCAGCATATGGGGGTAAAATCTATAGAGCATCTGGTGAGGATCCAGCGGTCATGGTGCACATTGGCACAATTGACAAAGTTAGAGGTAGGTGGAAGGTCCTTAAAGATGATTTCAGGGAATTAGGCTGTAAGCTTAAAGCAAGGACCTCCAAGGTGGTATTTTCGGAAATACTTCCTGTACCACGTGCCACGCCAGAGAGGCAACGGGAGATTAGGGAGGTTAATAAGTGGCTCAGGAGTTGGTAAAGGAAGGAGGGGTTTGGGTTCCTGCAGAACTGGGTACAGGTTCTACGCTAGGGACGGGCTGCACCTCAATGGGGAGGGTGTAGCTGTGCTGGGGGAGAAAATGGCTAGAAGGTTGGAGGAGTGTTTAAACTAGGGATGGGGGGAGGGTATTCCTTTTATAGGAGGGGAAGACAGTGCAGATAGAGACCTGGGCACAAATAATGAAATTGGGGTGGGGGTGGCATGGGGGGTGGGGTTAGAACAGTTAATTAAGAAAGAATAGAGGTACAGAGAGATACATAAAGTGCATGTATACTAATGCCAGAAGTCTCGCCAACAAAATGGAGGAATTGGAGTTAATGTTGTTGGAACATAATTATGACATGGTGGTGATATCTGAGACATGACTGGACGAGAGCCATGACTGGGCTGTTAATTTACAGGGCTATAGTCTGTTCAGAAATGACCGAACAAATAAGCGAGGGGGAGGGGGGTGTTTATATGTAAAATCATCCTTAAAACCCATCCTGCGTGATAATATATATGAATCTAATGAAAATGTAGTCTCTGTGGGTGGAGATAAGGGGAGGGGGGAAAAATAATAAATTACTGATAGGGGTTTGTTATAAGTCTCCAAAAATAATGGAAGCAACAGAGAATATCCTCATAAAGCAAATAGATGAAGCTGCGACTCAAGGAGAAGTCATTATTATGGGGGACTTCAACTACCCTGAAATACATTGGGGAACAGAAACCTGCAGTTCCAGCAAAGGTAATAGGTGTCTGACCACTTTGAGAGACAATTACCTTTCACAACTGGTTCAGGACCCAACAAGAGGGGGGCACTGCTAGACCTAATATTACCCCACAGGCCAGACCGCAGATCAGATATAAGGGTTGGGGGTCACTGGGGGAATAGTCATAGAATCGTAGAGTTGGAAGGGACCTCCTGGGCCATCTGGTCCAACCCCCTGCTCAAAGCAGGATTCGCTAAATCATCCCAGTCAGATGTCTGTCCAGCCTCTGTTTGAAGACTTCCATTGAAGGAGAACTCGCCACTTCTCGTGGCAGCTTGTTCCACTCATCGATCACTCTAACTGTCAAAAAGTTTTTTCTAATATCTAATCTGTGTCTCCTCCCATTCAGTTTCATCCCATTGCTTCTAGTCTTTCCTTGTGCAAATGAGAATAAAGTTGATCCTTCTACAATGTGACAGCCCTTTAGATATTTGTAGACAGTTATTAAGTCTCCTCTCAGTCTTCTCTTTTGCAAACTAAACATATCCAAATCCTGCAACCTTTCCTCATAAGACAGGGTTTGCAGACCGGTCACCATTCTGGTCGCTCTTTTCTGAACTTGCTCCAGTTTGTTGATGTCTTTTTTAAAATGTGGTGCCCAAAACTGGACACAATACCAAGAGCTTTCTAATGATCTTTTTACTCTTAGACCTGTGACGGGGACAAGGGGGCATCCTCTACGTCTGGAGGAAAGAAGGTTTAAGCATACTCATAGACGCGGATTCTTTACTGTAAGAGCAGTGAGACTATGGAACTCTCTGCCATATGATGTTGTAATGAGTGATTCCCTACTAAAATTTAAGAAGGGACTGGATGCCTTTCTTGAAAAGTATAATATTACAGGGTATATACACTAGTTTCCTTAATATGGCGTTGATCCAGGGAGCAAGTCTGATTGCTGTATGTGGAGTCGGGAAGGAATTTTTTTCCCCAATGTGAAGCTTACTGTTTGCCACATGGGTTTGTTTTGCCTTCCTCTGGATCAACATGTTAGGGCAAGTTAGGACAGGATATGGGATGAACTAGATGGACTTAAAGTCTCCCTTCAACCTTAATAACTATGTTACCAGTTCAGGGACATACTCAGGCCAGCGGGCCTTTCGGTCGCTTCCAGGGTACGCAGAATTTGAATTAGTGTCCGATTAAATTGTTCGCGGGATCCGTTCCCCTGCGGGTGATATGGTGTAGTCCGAGACTTATCGATACCGTAGAGATGATGCAGTTCTTCCATGACTCTTCCTAGGAAGCACGTTCCCTGATCCCAATGTATTTGTTGCGGGCAGCCGTACACTTGGATGAAGTTTTTACAAATCGCATAGGCGGCCGACTCTGCAGTTTGGTCTCGGGAAAATAAGATAAAAATACTCTGGAGGTTTCAGTTAATTTTATCTCCACCTTCTCATCCAAAATAAAGAGATTAAGGATATCATTCATAAACATTGGGGGATCTTGCTAAATGACCCCATATGCAAGAAATGTTTACCCCTGACCCCATTGGCGACATTCAAGAGAGCACCTTCCTTAAAAAGTATATTGGCCCCCAGTAGACTTAGGAAAAAGAAATCGGCTATAAAGGGATTTAATACCTTCTCTAGGATAATGTCTGTGGGTTTGTATAGGTGAAATAAAAAAAACTGTTTGTAGATTAATCATAAAGCGTCCACCTTTTTTTCCCATAATGATAAAGGGACAATTTTTAACATCATGTACAGGCTAGATTGCCAGTCAAGTTTTGTACTCTACCTTGTAGAGTGTATATGCGGTAAACAGTATATAGGTAGAACTATCTAACCCCTACACAAAAGGATTAATGACACAACATTAAAATAAGTTTTTTAAAACATGGGTAATCGAGGCATGTTAGTGCTATGTATAGGGGTCATGTCGAATTGAAGGTTACCCCTATAGACCATATTCCCATTGATACTCTGAACAGGGTTCAAGCCTTGAATAAACGTGAAATTTTTTTGGATTTATAAATTAGGCACGATAAATCCTGGAGGGCTAAATGAGATTTCTGACTTGTTTTAATAAATAATTTTTTGTTTTTTCTTAATTCAACTAAATTCTTTTCTACCTCCTTGGTCCCGCCCCCCCCTGGGTGGTCACCCTGGGAATAGGTCTTGGTGTGACCTTTGGCCCTTGAACCTTGGTGTCTGTTTTGGGGTTTTCCCGCCTGTGTCGTCCCCTTTCCCTGTCACTTGCAGGTGTGTTTAGTTCGTCATCATCATGTTCTTTCAATTTCACATTTAAAAGTTTTTTTGGTTCTCCTCGTTTTCTAGGTAGGTGCCCTCTTCTTCAAACTGATCCCTTCCGTTGTTATCTTTACCTTTTTCCCCTTTTCTTTATCCTTTTCGCCGTTGGTCCTATTACTCCCTGCGCCGGTCCAGCTGGTAATGAAATTTTTCTTCGTCATATGGGTGTTCTAATAGATATCACTTTTTTGGTGGTGTCAAATCAGAAGAAGTTCTGGTGGAGCCACAGGTTAGCGGTGTCATCAGTGTAGATTGGAGTGTGGGCTATCTTATATAAGTTCAACCCCCCCAATGTTCTTTAACCTAGATGATGTAATCATGGTGCTGAAGCTTTAAAGTAACCTGATAGCACACTACCAGCAGGGCAAGCGAGCTCCTGTAAGGCCCAGTAGTCAAAGGGGAATGACCTGTGAGGGAGAACATCGATAGGGGAAGAGAGGTAATTTTGAACCATAGTTGACAACTGCTGTCTCCTGTCTGTTGCAATCGATTCAGTATTACCAGTCGTGTGAGCGGTCCTCGAGAAATCAGTCCACAACATGGTCATGAAACCCCTGTCTCCAACGCCAGATCGGCTGTGTGGACCACGAACACCTCTTCCATTTGGCCCAGTATGGCTCGTGGTAGAACCTGCACCGCTGCTGTGTGCTGGGAATGCCTCTAACAAACGGTTTACCAGAGTTGCTTGTTTGTTCGCCAATATTAGCTCTAGGTTCTCCTGTGGCATGATGTTCTGTCATTTGCCTTTATAGCGTGGATCGAGGATGCTGTCCAACCAGTAGTCGTCATCCTTCATAATTTTGGCAATGCGGGGGTCACTTTTTAGGATCTGCAATACATAATCACACATGTGGGCCAATGTTCCAGGTGTCAATGATACACTGCCAGTGGTGGGTGGAGGAGCACTTTCTGCCAAATCCACATCCCTCCAGTCACGCACAAACCCTGTACCTGACCTTGGCAAGTCAACATTTTCTCTTGCCCCCGAGAAGCATCCTCCTCCCCAAAATAATCCTTCCCCTAATCCTCTCCTCCTCCTCTTCCTCCACCTCATCCAGGACAGTTCCCTGGGCAGACAATGGCTGACTGTCATCAAGGCTTCCCTCCTCCTCCTCTTTGTCCTCCGCTGCAGATGCCTGATCCTTAATGTGTGTCAAAGTTTGCATGAGCAGACACATAAGTGGGATGCTCATGCTTATGATGGCGTCGTCTGCGCTTACCAGCCGTGTGCATTCCTCAAAACACTGAAGGACTTTACAGAGGTCTTTCAGCTTGCACACCCGACAACTCCATGTCTGCCTTCAAACTGCCTGCCCGTGTATCCTCCCACAAATGCATTACAGCCTGCCTCTTTTCGCACAGCCTCTCAACCATGTGCATATCTATAACTCTCTCCCAGTATGTATTTGACCGTAATCCAAGCAGCAAATATATGGTACTGTATCAGAAACGTACAGCTGAATATGGTGTAGGGGAAAATGTAAATCTCTGTATATGTATTTCTGGAATCACACACACATGCTGTCTTAGTATGGATTTGACCGTAATCCAAACAGCAGATATACGGTACTGTATCAGAAGCAGACAGCTCTATACGGTGTATGTATGGAAAAATGTAAATCTCCGTCTATTTTTTTCCAGAGTCACACACACATAGCATGTATTTGTCCGTGATACCAGCCGGTACACAGTAGTGTGTGAGGAGCGTACACCTCTATACGGTGTGGGAAAAAATAAATGCTCGGTAACTGTGCAGAAAAAAAGAATAAAAGTAGGAGTGCTGTGTAAAAAGCAGTCTGCACAGCATTGTGCACACAGTAATGCAGCTATCAGGTAGCCTAATAAGGCAGCCTAATAACCAGCACTGCTGCACACAAAAAAATCCTCTCCTGTCACTGCACACTAACTGTACAGGACAATTGCTATCAGCACAAGCACAGAATGTTTTTTCTTCCCTGCCTATCTGTTTGCTTTCCTGCCTAACACTCTCCCTATTGAGAAACAGCGGCAGCAACCTCTCCCTATGCTAAGATCGGCAGAAGTCTAATGGCGGTCTGCGGTCAGGGCTTTTATAGGCACTGTGACGCCACACAAAGCAAGCTAATCACTGCAATGCCCTTCTCTAAGATGATGGTGGCCGCTGCCCATGTCATCGCGTTGCCCACAGTGTGCGTCCTTGCTCATTGGCAGAGAAAAGGCACCTGAAAGCATTATGGGAAACGCAACTTTGGCGTTTGGGTCGGCAACTGCATGGCCGACCTCACGCTATGGTTGGGTTTCGCTCGGCAAAACCCGACTTTGTCGAAAGTGGGCGACTTTTGAATTTGACCAACCCATTTCACTCAACTCTACTGGGGAGGTTTTTCTTCAGCAGGGGCAGGGAAACTGGTCAGAGATGATGGTAAGATGGATGGAGCTAAATACAGGACAATCCTGGTGGAAAACCTGTTACAGGCTGCAGAAGACTTGAGACTGGGGCATAGATTCACCTTCCGACAGGACAATGACCCTAAACATCCTGTCAAAGTTACAATGGATGGTTTAGATCAAAGAATATTTCAGCATCATCGGCCCAGTCACTGTCCAGACCCAAATCCCAGTGAGCATCCATGACAAGATATGAAAATTGTTCTCAGGCATCTCCATGCAATCTCACTAAGCAAGTGTGCAAAGAAGAAAAGGCACAACTGTCACCTCTAGATGAGCAAAGCCATGTGTAGACACCGACCCCAAAAGACCTGCAGCAGTAATTACAATGAAATGTGGCCCTAAAAAGTATTGACTCAGGGGCTGAACACAATTGCACGCTACAATTTACAGTGGGGAAAAAAAGTATTTAGTCAGTCAGCAATAGTGCAACTTCCACCACTTAAAAAGATGAGAGGCGTCTGTAATTTACATCATAGGTAGACCTCAACTATGGGAGACAAACTGAGAAAAAAAAATCCAGAAAATCACATTGTCTGTTTTTTTTTCATTTTATTTGCATATTATGGTGGAAAATAAGTATTTGGTCAGAAACAAAATTTCATCTCAATACTTTGTGATATATCCTTTGTTGGCAATGACAGAGGTCAAACGTTTTCTGTAAGTCTTCACAAGGTTGCCACACACTGTTGTTGGTATGTTGGCCCATTCCTCCATGCAGATCTACTCTAGAGCAGTGATGTTTTTGGCTTTTCGCTTGGCAACACGGACTTTCAACTCCCTCCAAAGGTTTTCTATAGGGTTGAGATCTGGAGACTGGCTAGGCCACTCCAGGACCTTGAAATGCTTCTTACGAAGCCACTCCGTTGCCCTGGCGGTGTGCTTTGGATCATTGTCATGTTGAAAGACCCAACCACGTTTCATCTTCAATGCCCTTGCTGATGGAAGGAGGTTTGCACTCAAAATCTCACGATACATGGCCCAATTCATTCTTTCATGTACCCGGATCAGTCGTCCTGGCCCCTTTGCAGAGAAACAGCCCCAAAGCATGATGTTTCCACCACCATGCTTTACAGTAGGTATGGTGTTTGATGGATGCAACTCAGTATTCTTTTTCCTCCAAACACGACAAGTTGTGTTTCTACCAAACAGTTCCAGTTTGGTTTCATCAGACCATAGGACATTCTCCCAAAACTCCTCTGGATCATCCAAATGCTCTCTAGCAAACTTCAGACGGGCCCGGACATGTACAGGCTTAAGCAGTGGGACACGTCTGGCACTGCAGGATCTGAGTCCATGGTGGCGTAGTGTGTTACTTATGGTAGGCCTTGTTACATTGGTCTCAGCTCTCTGCAGTTCATTCACTAGGTCCCCCCGCGTGGTTCTGGGATTTTTGCTCACCGTTCTTGTGATCATTCTGACCCCACGGGGTGGGATTTTGCGTGGAGCACCAGATCGAGGGAGATTATCAGTGGTCTTGTATGTCTTCCATTTTCTAATTATTGCTCCCACAGTTGATTTCTTCACTCCAAGCTGGTTGGCTATTGCAGATTCAGTCTTCCCAGCCTGGTGCAGGGCTACAATTTTGTTTCTGGTGTCCTTTGACAGCTCTTTGGTCTTCACCATAGTGGAGTTTGGAGTCAGACTGTTTGAGGGTGTGCACCGTTGTCTTTTTATACTGATAACAAGTTTAAACAGGTGCCATTACTACAGGTAATGAGTGGAGGAAAGAGGAGACTCTTAAAGAAGAAGTTACAAGTCTGTGTGAGCCAGAAATCTTGATTGCTTGTTTCTGACCAAATACTTATTTTCCACCATAATATGCAAATAAAATGAAAAAAAAAACAATGTGATTTTCTGGATTTTTTTTTTCTCAGTTTGTCTCCCATAGTTGAGGTCTACCTATGATGTAAATTACAGACGCCTCTCATCTTTTTAAGTGGTGGAACTTGCACTATTGCTGACTGACTAAATACTTTTTTTCCCCACTGTATATATTTTATGATATTTAGAAAACCATGTATCATTTCCTTTTACATGTCACAAACTTGCTACTGTGTTGATTTATCACTGAAAATCCCATTAAAGAAACATTTATGTTTGTGGGTGTAATGTAAAAAATGTTTTGAGGGTATGAAGATTTTATCCAGGCGTTGTATATTACAAAGTAAACACTCCTTGATATTAAAATTGCCATTTTGGGTATCAAATTAGGCAGAAAACCGGAGTCAGGCTATAATTTAAATCCACCCTCCCTCGTTTTATCTTAACCCCGTCACCCCTGGACAATTTTCCGATTTTGCCTTTGTTCCACAACTTTTTTATTTTTCCATCAGTATGGCTTTTTTTCTTTTAAATTCGTTTATTGAACCAAAGGCAGGGTATACAGTATGCAAACTGACAGCAATGACAATATCATGTAACACACATACATATCACAGAGGATCAATGTCAAACAGCGTGTGTACACCAACTGTGCATTGAATAAAACATACTGTCAATTGCCTTACATTAGTCTGTATTATTATTCAAATAATAAAGCCTGCCTACTTCTAAAACATTACTACTACTACAAAACAACTATTTGCAGCCTATGTCTATATGTTTAGCTCTTTATCATGCGATATCTCCGTCCTACAACCTGAGGTGAGAGGAGTTCCACCTCTCCCATATCTTCTCAAATTTACCCGGGCACCCTCTGTTTTGGTAAAGCGTACGCTCATATGGGATAATCGAGTTCACCAATTCTTTCCAGGCCCTAAGGGAGGAATCCGAACCCCCCCATCCACCGCAGTGCCAACACCTTCCGTGCCATGAACAATGTCTCCCGTAAGAAAATCCCCGTATAGTGTCCCCATGTCTCATCATCCCACACCCCAAACAGACAAACCAATGGCTCAAGGGGAACAGGAATCTGTGCCAGGGAGGTTAATAATAACGTCACCTCTTTCCAGTAGTGTACTATAATCGGACATTGCCAAATCATGTGCACAAAATCTGCATCGGATGCATGGCATCTCAGACACTCCGAAGATTGGAAACGGCCCATCTTAAAAAGTCGAGTCGGATTCAAACATGATTGGTTTATGATATAAAGTTGTATCATTCTATTGTTAATTGACGGAGACTCCTTAGTTGGTGACTCCAGAATTTCCTCCCACTCCTCTCCCTGAGTATCAGGGATGAGCCTTTCCCATTTCCCCCTAACCAAGCATACGGCAGATTCCGTCCCCACCGATAGCATGTGTGTGTACAGAGAGGAGATGAGACCCTGTGGACCCTGTGATTTGAGAATGCCCATCAAGGGTAGAGACGAAATAGCATTATTCATACTGACATGTCTCATGTGCGATTGAAAGGCTGATCTTATTTGCAAATATCGGAAGAATTGTGACCTCGGGACATTGCACTTAGCTTGTAATTGTTCAAAAGATAATAGTGTACCGCATTCATATAAGTATGGCTTTTTTTTGGTGGGGACGAGTTATACTTTTGAATGACACCATTCCATGTGTGGTGAAATTGCAAAAATTTGCAATTCCACTTTTTTCTACTAATAGCAAAGAGACAACTGATGCCAATATGTATTTCTCAGACTAATAGAAAACACAGCGTCTTATAGCACAGTACTAGCACAGATATGACTTATAGAGTACACACAATGGCTTTTAGCACAGTATTAGCACAGATATGGCTTACAGAGTACACACAGCAGCTTTTAGCACAGTACTAGCACAGATATGACTTGCAGAGTACACACAGCAACTTATAGCACAGTACTAGCACAGATATGGCTTACAGAGTACACACAGCAGCTTTTAGCACAGTACTAACACAGATATGACTTACAGAGTACACACAGCAACTTATAGCACAGTACTAGCACAGATATGGCTTACAGAGTACACACACCAACTTATAGCACAGTACTAGCACAGATATGGCTTACAGAGTACACACAGCTTTGTGTTTGTAGAGTGCGCAGTTACAATCTGTCCCTCATTCCAGATGCGTCCTATCCCTACACTAACGAGAACATAATGCCGGTTATCGAAAACAGTGAGGACCCCTTGTCTTTTTTTCATATGGTGCTGTGATGGGGCTGGAAGTGCTCAGACAGAAAAAGCTTGTTGACTGGCTGCACTCCCAGACCCAAACAGTAACATGGACTTCCTTGAGAAGTCCTTGTTCGGGGTCCATGCCCACACTCTAGATGTCTGGTATGGATCCCGAACTTTAGCGTTCGGATTCGGCCATCTCTATGTACAACCCCTTCTATGCTGCTTTCTCTACCAATGAGAGAAAGGAGGCTGACAGCAGAGAAAGCCATCAGTGCTGAGTAGGATTTCTGACGGACTATAATTGTTGCAGATCAGTCAGCCAGATGAAGGGCTTACAGACAGAAGCAAAATGGTAGAATATTTCTAATGAAAAACAGTTTAAAAAGTTGCTTCACTTTGCATTTAGCAAGAAAATAATCTATAACCTTTAAGTTTTGCATCCACTAATTGTAAGATTTTTCAGCAAGAGTGATTAAACCCACCATAGAGCTTTCTGTCGAGTGTTCTTGGAAGGTTTGTTGTGCAACAATTGCATCTAACCTCTCACCAATCTGGTCATATTTATAATAATGACCCATGATGCTAAAATGCCATTGATGTAGGCTCACAAAATAGCTTTACAGTTTTGAGTTTCTTATAATTGCCACATAAAGCCCTAAGATTTCTACCCCTTCTAATACACCCCGATGCTGCTGCCAGACCCCTTCTTAAAGGGAACCAGTCCTCTTACTCATGATGCCCAGTCCGCAGGCAGCATGGATCATAGAAAAATCAAAAAAGGCTATGTAAGAGCCAAGGAGAGCACTAGGAATAATCTACTCTCATCCCACAAAAAGATATGTGGTGATAAGTAGATACGGTATATATCCATGTACAATCATCAATGGGATGCTAGGAGCAGGATTTTTCAGAAACACTGGCCAGTGCTCAGGACTAAGGCCACATTATCCAAACATCTCTCTCAATCGCCATTAATGACAGCCAGGGCTGCCACTAGGAATTTCGGGGCCCCATACAGGCAAAATTTTCGGGGCCCCCTTGAGACTCCACCCAGGCTCCATGCCTCAAACTGTCCACAGTCCCACTGCTCTCTCTTGGAAAAACTCGACTTCTCACCAATCACACATTAACAGTTCCCATCTCCAGATCACACACACAGCCAGCAGCTCTTGTTTTGGCTTAAAGATTTTTTTAAATTTACCACCACAACAAGGTGGACTCTTTTGGCCTGGCCCTACTGTACTCTAACCTATTAAATATTTGTTAAAATATTCAAATACAATTTTGGTATATTTATTTTTCAGTTTTTAAAATGTCCAATAATATCATATCCAAACTGACAAATACCACCACACCATGTCCAGACTACATATTACCATCACACAGTGACCTATAATACCACATACAAGGAACAAATACAGCCACACCATGACCAGACCACATATTACAACCACAGTGACAGAATAATAGCACATACAAGGGACAACTACCACCGCACCATGCCCAAACCACATATTACCACCACATGTTGACTGAATACTACAATATTGATCATTAATAAAAAAAAATGCTATCACCATAAGTGTCATTATGCACAGGAGATCTGTACTTAGTGTGCAGTGTCTGTGTACAGGTAATACAGTGATCACCAGTAACATTACACACAGGAGCTTTTTATATAGTGCCAGTGTACAGGTAATACAGTGATCACCGGTGACCTTATGCACAGGACCTCTGTATATAGTGCCAGTGTACAGGTAATACAGTGATCACTGGTGACATTGTTCACAGGAACTCTGTATATAGTGTATAGTGTCAATGCACAGATAATACAGTGATCACTGGTGACATTGTACAAAGGCACTCTGTATATAGTGTATAGTGTCAGTGTACAGGTAACACACTGACTCACCAGTGATGTCTCTAGGTTAAGTCTTTCATCCTGCACAGACCGCCATCATGTCTTCCAGCCAGGACTTGTCTCTGCAGGAAATAACACAGTTATCTAGAGCTCCACTTGCAGAACACATTACTTAATTTTTTTCCCAACTTTTACACTACACCAGATCAAGAAAAAAAAGGCAACATAGTGTCGCTCTGCACAGTAACAGGACCTTCCCCCATTTAAAACAGTGTCCTCAAAAAAATAAAATACATCACTGCAGTAATAATATCTCTTAATTAGGCCCTATGGTAATAATATCCCCCATCCTGTCCCCCGTGTGTCTCATTCCTGGCTCCAGCGATATTTTCTCTCATCCTGCCCTCATGAGTATCCATTCTACCCCCATATGATCTCCCCATTCTGTCCCATCTGTCTACATTGTATCCATCCTGCCCCATGATCTTGCACCATGTGTCTCCCTTCATGCCATGTGTCTCGCATCCTGCCCCTTTCTGTGTCTCACATTCTGCCCCCTCCCAGAATCATAGAATCATAGAATCGTAGAGTTGGAAGGGACCTCCTGGGCCATCTGGTCCAACCCCCTGCTCAAAGCAGGATTCGCTAAATCATCCCAGTCAGATGTCTGTCCAGCCTCTGTTTGAAGACTTCCATTGAAGGAGAACTCACCACTTCTCGTGGCAGCCTGTTCCACTCATTGATCACTCTAACTGTTAAAAAGTTTTTTCTAATATCTAATCTGTGTCTCCTCCCATTCAGTTTCATCCCATTGCTTCTAGTCTTTCCTTGTGCAAATGAGAATAAAGTTGATCCTTCTACAGTGTGACAGCCCTTTAGATATTTATAGACAGCTATTAAGTCTCCTCTCAGTCTTCTCTTTTGCAAACTAAACATTCCCAAATCCTGCAACCTTTCCTCATAAGACAGGGTTTGCAGACCGGTCACCATTCTGGTCGCTCTTTTCTGAACTTGCTCCAGTTTGTTGATGTCTTTTTTAAAATGTGGTGCCCAAAACTGGACACAATATTCCAGATGAGGTCTGACCAAAGAGGAGTAGAGGGAAATAATGACTTCACGTGATCTAGACTGTATGCTTCTGTTAATACATCCTAGAATTGCATTTGCCTTTTTTGCTGCTGCATCACACTGTTGACTCATATTCAGTCTGTGATCTATTAGTATACCCAAGTCTTTTTCACATGTGCTGTCACTTAGCCCTATTCCTCCCGTTCTGTATATGCTTTTTTCATTTTTATTGCCCAGATGTAGTACTTTGCATTTCTCCTTGTTAAAAACCATTCTGTTAGTTGCTGCCCACTTCTCCAGTTTATTTATATCTTTTTGAATCCTCTCTCTTCTCTAGTGTTAGCTATCCCTCCTAGCTTTGTGTCATCAGCAAATTTAATCAGTTTACCCTCAATTCCTTCATCTAAATCGTTGATAAAGATGTTGAACAATACAGGGCCCAGGACAGAGCCCTGTGGTACCCCACTTGAGACATTCTTCCAACTGGATGTGCAGCCATTTACGACCACTCTTTGGGTCCGATCACTAAACCAGTTATGAGACCACCTAACAGTTGCCTTGTCCATTCCATACTTAGTCATTTTTTCAATAAGGATTGTATGAGAGACTTTGTCAAATGCTTTGCTGAAGTCAAGATATACTATATCTACAGCATTTCCTTGATCCACCCAATCAGTGATTCCGTCATAGAAGGAAATTAAGTTAGTCTGACATGACTTATTAGTTACAAACCCATGCTGACTCTGTTTAATCACCACATTCTTATCCAGGTACTGACATACATGTTGTTTAATAATTTGTTCAAAGATCTTTCCTGGTATAGAAGTCAGATTCACCGGCCTATAGTTGCCTGGGTCCACCTTCTTCCCCTTTTTGAAGATAGGAGCAACATTTGCTCTTCTCCAGTCTTCTGGCACTTCTCCTGTTCTCCAAGAATTTTCAAAGATTATGGAGAGGGGTTCAAAAATTTCTTCTGCTATCCCCTTCAGTACTCTGGGGTGTAATTCATCTGGACCTGGAGACTTGAATTCATTTAGGTTAGCTAAGTGTTTCCTCACTATCTTTCTGCTTATAGATATCCTGGATTCTTCTGGATTCCTGTGTCTCAATGTCACATTCTGCCTCATGCCTCACATTCTGCCCCCTCCTGTGTCTCACTGTCACATTCTGCCCCCTTGTCCATTCTGCCCCCTCCTGTGTCTCACTGTCACATTCTACCCCCTCCTGTGTCTTACTGTCACATTCTGCCCCTGTGCCTCATATTCTGCCCCCTCCTTGCACAAGGAAAGACTAGAAGCAATGGGATGAAACTGAATGGGAGGAGACACAGATTAGATATTAGAAAAAACTTTTTGACAGTTAGAGTGATCAATGAGTGGAACAAGCTGCCACGAGAAGTGGTGAGTTCTCCTTCAATGGATGTCTTCAAACAGAGGCTGGACAGACATCTGACTGGGATGATTTAGCGAATCCTGCTTTGAGCAGGGGGTTGGACCAGATGGCCCAGGAGGTCCCTTCCAACTCTACGATTCTATGATTCTATGATTCTATGTCTCACTGTCACATTCTGCCCCATGTCCATTCTGCCCCCTCCTGTGTCTCAGTCACATTCTGCCCCCTCCTGTGTCTTACTGTCACATTCTTCCCCTGTGCCTCACATTCTGCCCCCTACTTTGTCTCACTGTCACATTCTGCCCCGTATCCATTCTGCCCCATCCTGTGTCTCACAGTCACATTCTTCCCCCGCGTCCATTCTGCCTCCTCCTTTGTCTCACTGTCACATTCTGCCCCGTATCCATTCTGCCCCCTCCTGTGTCTCACTGTCACATTCTGCCCCCATGTCTCACATTCTGCCCCCATGTCTCACATTCTGCCCCCTCCTGTGTCTCACTGTCACATTCTTCCCCATATCCATTCTGCCCCTCCTTTGTCTCAATGTCACATTCTGCCCCGTATCCATTCTGCCCCCCTCCTGTGTCTCACTGTCATAATCTGCCCCCATGTCTCACATTCTGCCCCGTGTCCATTCTGCCCCCATGTCTCACATTCTGCCCCATGTCCATTCTGCCCCCATGTCTTACATTCTGCCCCCATGTCTCACATACTGCCCTCTTGTCTCGAATTCTGTCCCGCGTCTCATATTCTGCCCCATGTCCATTCTGCCCCTGTATCTCGCATTCTGCCCCATGTCTCACACTCTGCCCCATGTCTTGCATTCTGCCCCCATGTCTCACATTCTTCCCCATGTCTTGCATTCTGCCCCCATGTCTCACATTCTGCCCCATGTCCATTCTGCTTCCATGTCTTGCATTCTGACCCCATGTCTTGCATTCTGCCCCCGTGTCTCACATTCTGACCCATGTCTTGCATTCTGCCCCCATGTCTCGCATTCTGCCCCCGTGTCTCACAGTCTGCCCCGGGCCCCCCCAGATTGCCGCTTTCAATTAAAAAATAAAAAGTCCTTCTTACCTGCCCGCACTCCTGCGGCAAAGCCCCCTCCACGCAGCTGAAGCAGGCACTCACCATGCGCGCTGCGGCTGATGTCAGCTGCCAGCCTCCAATTGGCTGGCGACTGTGAACTATTGACATGCGGGCCTGGTTTAGCCTGCCGGTAAGGCCCGGTGAACAGATGAGACGGGGCCCGATGTGGGCACCCTCCGCCCACCGGGCCCCATATGCCAGTCAGGGCAGTAATGCCCTGATGGCAGCCCTGATGACATCTAGAAGAAATAAAACCCTGAAAGATTTTCTAGTTAATATCCATTGTGTGCCGAAATCCCATGAACTTTTTAAGGTGGGGAGAAAAAAATGTGGAGGTAACCCTTGCGGTGACTGCGACGCCTGTAAGAACGTACTGTGCGCCTCATCCTTTACACCATCAGATGGCCTTAGAGAGTACAAAATATTAATATTATTATTATTTATATAGCACCATTGATTCCACAGTGCTGTACATGAGAAGGGGTTACAGATAAAAGATTATATCACATGTCACACAACGCACGTAGTATATCATGTAAGATGGTCTATATTGGATTCACATCTCACGAACTGCGTGTCAGGACTCGAGAACATGTGAGGGACATCATGTCCACGCAAAATGCCGAGGATACAGGTACTCTAAACAATCCTCATTCACTTCAAATTGTACCATAAATGTACAATGAAGGTCAAGGGTATTGACAGAGTTTATACCAGAATAAGGGGTGGAGATATCAGTCACCAGTTGGCGCAAAGGGAATGTAGGTGGATTACAGTCCTTCAAAGGAAATGTAGGTGGATTACAGACCTTCAAAGGGAATGTAGGGGGATTACAGTCCTTCAAAGGGAATGTAGGTGGCTTACAGTCCTTCAAAGGGAACGTAGGTGGATTACAGTCTTTCATAGAATCGTAGAGTTGGAAGGGATTTCCTGAGCCATCTGGTCCAACCCCCTGCTCAAAGCAGGATTCGCTAAATCATCCCAGACAGATGTCTGTCCAGCCTCTGTTTGAAGACTTCTATTGAAGGAGAACTCACCACCTCTCGTGGCAGTCTGTTCCACTCATTGATCACTCTAACTGTCAAAAAGTTTTTTATAATATATAATCTGTGTCTCCTCCCATTCAGTTTCATCCCATTGCTTCAAAGGGAATGTAGGTGGATTACAGTCCTTTAAAGGGAATGTAGGTGGATTACAGTCTTACAAAGGGAATGTAGGTGGATTACAGTCCTTCAAAGGGAATGTAGGTGGATTACAGTCCTTCAAAAGGATTGTGGATGGATTACAGTCCTTCAAAGTCCTTCATAGGGAATGTAGGTGGATTTCAGTCCTTCAAAAGGAATATATGTGGATTTCAGTCCTTCAAAGGGAATGTAGGTGGATTACAGTCCTTCATAGGGAATGTAGGTGGATTTCAGTCCTTCAAAGGGAATATAGGTGGATTACAGTCCTTCAAAGGGAATATAGGTGGATTACAGTCCATCATAGGGAATGTAGGTGGATTACAGTCTATCAAAGAATCATAGAATTGTAGAGTTGGAAGGGATCTCCTGGGCCATCTGGTCCAACCCCCTGCTCAAAGCAGGATTCGCTAAATCATCCCAGACAGATGTCTGTCCAGCCTCTGTTTGAAGACTTTTATTGAAAGAGAACTCACCACCTCTCGTGGCAGTCTGTTCCACTCATTGATCACTCTAACTGTCAAAAAGTTTTTTCTAATATCTAATCTGTGTCTCCTCCCATTCAATTTCATCCCATTGCTTCAAAGGGAATGCAGAAGGATTATAGTCCTTAAAAAAAGAACGTAGGTGGATTACAGTCCTTTAAAGGGAATGTAGGTGGATTACAGTCATACAAAGGGAATGTAGGTGGATTACAGTCCTTCAAAGTCATTCATAGGGAATGTAGGTGGATTACAGTCCTTCATAGGGAACGTAGGTGGATTACAGTCCTTCATAGGGAATGTAGGTGGATTTCAGTCCTTCAAAGGGAAAGTAGGTGGATTACTGTCCTTCAAAGGGAATGTAGGTGAATTACAGTCCTTCATAGGGAATGTAGGTGGATTACAGTCCTTCATAGGGAATGTAGGTGGATTACAGTCCTTCAATGGGAATGTAGGTGGATTACTGTCCTTCAAAGGGAATATAGATGAATTACTGTCCTTCAAAGGGAATATAGGTGGATTACAGTCCTTCAAAGGGAATATAGGTGGTTTACAGTCCTTCAAAGGGAATATAGGTGGATTACAGTACTTCAAAGGGAATGTAGGTGGATTACAGTCCTTCAAAGGGAATATAGGTGGTTTACAGTCCTTCATAGGGAATATAGGTGGATTTCAGTCCTTCAAAGGGAATGTAGGTGGATTGCAGTCCTTCAAAGGGAATATAGGTAGATTGCAGTCCTTCAAAGGGAATATAGGTGGATTACAGTCCTTCAAAGGGAATGTAGGTGGATTACAGTCCTTCAAAGGGAATGCAGGTGGATTACAGTCCTTCAAAGGGAATATAGGTGAATTACAGTCCTTCAAATGGAATGTAGGTGGATTACAGTCCTTCAAAGGGAATATAGGTGGTCTACAGTCCTTCAAAGGGAATATAGGTGGATTACAGTCCTTCAAAGGGAATATAGGTGGATTACAGTCCATCATAGGGAATGTAGGTGGATTACAGTCTTTCAAAGAATCATAGAATCATAGCATTGGAAGGGATCTCCTGGGCCATCTGGTCCAACCCCCTGCTCAAAGCAGGATTCGCTAAATCATCCCAGACAGATGTCTGTCCAGCCTCTGTTTGAAGACTTTTATTGAAAGAGAACTCACCACCTCTCGTGGCAGTCTGTTCCACTCATTGATCACTCTAACTGTCAAAAAGTTTTTTCTAATATCTAATCTGTGTCTCCTCCCATTCAATTTCATCCCATTGTTCCAAAGGGAATGCAGGGGGATTATAGTCCTTCAAAAAGAGCGTAGGTGGATTACAGTCCTTTAAAGGGAATGTAGGTGGATTACAGTCATACAAAGGGAATGTAGGTGGATTACAGTCCTTCAAAGTCCTTCGTAGGGAATGTAGGTGGATTACAGTCCTTCATAGGGAACGTAGGTGGATTACAGTCCTTCATAGGGAATGTAGGTGGATTTCAGTCCTTCAAAGGGAATGTAGGTGGATTACAGTCCTTCAAAGGGAACGTAGGTGGATTACAGTCCTTCATAGGGAATGTAGGTGGATTACTGTCCTTCAAAGGGAATATAGGTGGATTACTGTCCTTCAAAGGGAATATAGGTGGATTACAGTCCTTCAAAGGGAATATAGGTGGATTACAGTCCTTTAAAGGGAATGTAGGTGGATTACAGTCTTACAAAGGAATGTAGGTGGATTATAGTCCTTCAAAAGGAATGTAGGTGGATTACAGTCTTACAAAGGAATGTAGGTGGATTACAGTCCTTCAAATGGAATGTAGGTGGGTTACAGTCCTTCAAAGGGAATGTAGGTGGATTACAGTCTTACAAAGGAATGTAGGTGGATTACAGTCCTTTAAATGGAATGTAGGTGGGTTACAGTCCTTCAAAAGGATTGTGGATGGATTACAGTCCTTCAAAGTCCTTCATAGGGAATGTAGGTGTATTTCAGTCCTTCAAAGGGAATATAGGTGGATTTCAGTCCTTCAAAGGGAATGTAGGTGGATTACAGTCCTTCATAGGGAATGTAGGTGGATTTCAGTCCTTCAAAGGGAATATAGGTGGATTACAGTCCTTCAGAGGGAATATAGGTGGATTACAGTCCATCATAGGGAATGTAGGTGGATTACAGTCTTTCAAAGAATCATAGAATCGTAGAGTTGGAAAGGATCTCCTGGGCCATCTGGTCCAACCCCCTGCTCAAAGCAGGATTCGCTAAATCATCCCAGACAGATGTCTGTACAGCCTCTGTTTGAAGACTTTTATTGAAAGAGAACTCACCACCTCTCGTGGCAGTCTGTTCCACTCATTGATCACTCTAACTGTCAAAAAGTTTTTTCTAATATCTAATCTGTGTCTCCTCCCATTCAATTTCATCCCATTGCTTCAAAGGGAATGCAGGGGGATTATAGTCCTTCAAAAAGAACGTAGGTGGATTACAGTCCTTTAAAGGGAATATAGGTGGATTACAGTCATACAAAGGGAATGTAGGTGGATTACAGTCCTTCAAAGTCCTTCATAGGGAATGTAGGGGGATTACAGTCCTTCATAGGGAACGTAGGTGGATTACAGTCCTTCATAGGGAATGTAGGTGGATTTCAGTCCTTCAAAGGGAATGTAGGTGGATTACTGTCCTTCAAAGGGAATATAGGTGGATTACAGTCCTTCAAAGGGAACGTAGGTGGATTACTGTCCTTCATAGGGAATGTAGATGGATTTCAGTCCTTCAATGGGAATGTAGGTGGATTACTGTCCTTCAAAGGGAATGTAGGTGGATTACAGTCCTTCAAAGGGAATATAGGTGGTTTACAGTCCTTCAAAGGGAATATAGGTGCATTACAGTCCTTCAAAGGAAATGTAGGTGGATTACAGTCCTTCAAAGGGAATGTAGGTGGATTGCAGACCTTCAAAGGGAATATAGGTGGTTTACAGTCCATCAAAGGGAATGTAGGTGGATTACAGTCCTTCAAAGGGAATATAGGTGGTTTACAGTCCTTCAAAGGGAATATAGGTGGATTACAGTCCTTCAAAGGGAATGTAGGTGGATTACGTTTCTTCAAAAGGATTGTGGATGGATTACAGTCCTTCAAAGTCCTTCATAGGGAATGTAGGTGGATTTCAGTCCTTCAAATAGAATGTAGGTGGATTGCAGTCCTTCAAAGGGAATGTAGATGGATTACAGTCCTTCAAAGGAAATGTACTGTAGGTAGATTACAGTCCTTCCAAGGTAATGTACATGGATTACAGTCCTTTAAATGGAATGTACTGCAGGTGGATTACAGTCCTTCCAACAGAACGTAGGTGGAATACAGTCCTTCAAAGGGAACGTAGGTGGATTACAGTCCTTCAAAGGGAATGTAGGTGGATTAGAGTCCTTCAAAGGGAATGCAATGTAGGCGAGTTACAGTCCTTCCAAAGGAATGTAGGTGGAATACAGTCATTCAAAGGTAATGTAGGTGGACTACAGTCCTTCATAGGGTACGTAGGTGGATTACAGTCCTTCATATGGAATATAGGTGGATTACAGTCCTTCATAGAGAATATAGGTGGATTACAGTCCTTCATAGGGAATGTAGGTGGATTACAGTCCTTCAAAGGGAATGTAAGTGAATCACAGTCCATCAAAGGTAATGTAGGTGGACTACAGTCCTTCATAGGGTACGTAGGTGAATTACAGTCCTTTATATGGAATATAGGTGGATTACAGTCCTTCATAGGGAATGTAGGTGGATTACAGTCCCTCAAAGGGAATGTAGGTGAATTACAGTCCTTCATAGGGAATGTAAGTGAATCACAGTCCATCAAAGAGAATGTAGGTGGATTACAGTGCTTCATAGGGAATTTAGGTGGATTGCAGTCCTTGAAACCATGCAGAAAAGGATTTCCAGTTTGTCAAGGAGCGCTTCCAGCTGATTCATTAATTACTCCGAATATTTCAAGGAATATCCAGTTTATTGTTAGACATACAACGCGTTTCGGCTATACATAAATTTAGCCTTCATCACCCTCTCACCCTTGTCTCATAGACTCCATTGTCTTCAAAGACGATATTGATTTAGTCCTTGATACCATGACACCATCAGGTTTAAATGAACATTTGAGTTTTGTCCCATATTTCTAAATATGTTGTCTCTTATTTAGATTTTAATTTGTGTGTTTATTTCCATTAAATGTTATTTGTTTCTAACCCCTGATGATTCCTGAATCCCTTGGTGATATATTACATCATATATGGCATCATTATATCAATGATCGCATCAGAAAATGATCCTTTTGGTGGATAGGATCCTCCATCCACAACCTTGTGCTGCCGAGATGACAATCTATAGTTGGTATTTGCAATACAATTTTCTTCTTGGACTTACTTTTCAAATGTGGGAATGAACTATGAAGCATTTGCTTGTTGTGGGGTAGCGTTCCCTTTACCCGCACATTATGATCTTATTAGTCACTATATTTGATCATAATAATAAAAAATGTTTTCCACTTGTAGACTCAGTGCATTAGGATTGAAACGGAACTCTGTCACTACTGATTAGCACTTTTAGGGGCAGCTATTAATTCACATTTACTTATTATATCTAGACATTATCGGGTTTATCTCTCATCTAGTTCCTTTTTCATGTTTTTATTGAATTGATAAATAGGTACACTGTCACTTTAACTTGCACATAGCACTTTATACAGGTTCCGCTTCAGAATTCATATTTAATCATTCTTATTTATGCAATATAGGTCTTATTGGCTGCTATGTATAGCAGTATTTGGTGACTGTATTCCTGCCCTTTCATTAGCCCACAATAAACATGGTAACAGGTTAGTGCGCATGCCTGATGTGCAGTGAGACTAGAAACATTGCTGACGGCATCATTCATATGATACGGTGAGGTTATGTGACGTCACAGGGGATTTCCTCTTACATGTTGAAGCCTCAAAGATGCACCATGACAGCTCTCATCATGAAAGCCTATGAGCTTGATCAAGACAAATCCTGGGCTCCTCACATCTGTTGATCTTACAGGTTGGATGAGAGGTTCTCATAAGTCAGTGCCAGGAACAGAAGGATCACGTGACTGTTACTTCTGTCTAACCAATGTCCCAGGTTTTCCTACAAAAGAACAAGAAGTCCATGGAATATCCTAATCTGCCTTCAGTTATGAGACCAGTGCCACATGATGACCCTCGTCCAGTAGCAAAGCCTCTAGAGACAAGGAGCCTAGTGGAGGCATCCAATGAAGATGTTGCTGTCCATGGGTCAGCGATGGGGAACAATGCTGATTCAGACATTGAGCCATGTATGTCTGGTGAGCCTCATCTTATATCACAGCCAGAACTTAATGACTTGTTCCAGAACTTATGTTTGCCAAAACCAAATGCAGTTACTGGCTTCAAGACTTCAAGGATGGCATTTGCTGTCACCCGCTACAAAAGTTTCTGTCTTTCGAAGCCGCTAAGATGTCATAACACAGTTTTTAGAACTGGTTGACAACCTGAGCTTTTGCACCGACATTGGTGGGTTGTTTGCAGCTTTGGATTGCTCGCATGAGTCAAGACAGTGGTGTCTCCTAATTGACTCATCAGTGTAAAGACTCCAGGCTGTCTTGTTACACAATGGTAATGTTCACCGTCCAATACCAATACTAATCAATAATTCAATATTCAAATGTTCCCAAGAATAACCGACGCTGAGATTAAGGAAGGCATTTTTGTTGGTCCACAAATCTGACACATCATGAATGACAAGCAATTCAAGGAGCTGCTGGCGGGGAATGAGAAAATTGCTTGGAAATCATTCAAGGATGATTCCCAGAATTTTTTTCGCAACAACCCAACCCCAAATTACATCAAACTGTCATCAACCTTCTGGAAGCTTACAAAGCGATGAAGTGCAACATCTCATTGAACATTCATTTCTTGCATTCACATTTGGAATTCTTCCCTGTAAATCTTGGTGCCATTAGTAATGACCATGGCGAATGGTTTCCCAAAGATATTGCTACTATGAAAAAGCGTTATCAAGTGTCCTGGACTCCATCAATGCTGGCTGACTATTGCCGGACACTAATACGGGACGCACCAGACGGTGACTACAAATGACCTAATGCTTCATAATCCGTAAAACGTCATCTCATGTTTCACAACGTTTCTAAGTAACATAGTAACATAGTTTTGAAGGCTGAAGGAAGACCTTATGTCCATCTAGTTCAGCCTATTTTTAGTGCAGCTGTTCTGCATTGTTGATCCAGGGGAAGGCAAAAAACCCACAGAGTAGAAGCCAATTTTCTCCATAGGGAAAAAAATTCCTTCCCCTAAGCTGGGTCAACCATCTACCTATAATATTCTGTTATTCGTAACCTTCTATACTGTTACTCACAAGAAAAGCCTCCATTCCTTTCTTAAATTCATTCAGTGAGTTGGCCATCACCACTTCCTCAGGAAGAGAATTCCAGAGCCTCACTGCTCTTACCGTGAAGAACCCTCTTCTATGCTGGTGCAGAAATTGTCTTTCCTCCAAACGAAGAGAATGCCCCCTTGTTCTTGTCACAGTCCTTGGTACAAACAGTTCATTGGAGAGATCTCTGTATTGCCCTCTGATATGCTTGTACATATATATTGAGTCTCCCCTAAGTCTTCTCTTTTCTAGAGTAAATAGACCTAATTTTGATAACCTTTCTGGGTATTGTAGTGAACCAACTCCATTTATCATTTTAGTAGCCCGCCTTTGAATCCTTTCAAGTTCAGTAAAGTCATGCAGACGATCTGAAATTATATTTCTGCTGGGCTCTAATGGGTTTATTATAATCACGTCACATTTTCAAGGAAGCAAAACTTTGGAAAAAATGTGTTGCCCAGTGTAACATGGAGATTTGTCATTTCCTAATGATATCATTGCATTACATATTTAGGATTGGTACAATCTAATATATTATATTTATTCAGATTTTTTTATTCAGATTTTAGGAACAAATGTGCTGGCAAATCCTGATAATGGAAAATCGTAGCCCCCGGAGATCCATGAGTCTGTCAGTGTGAGTATCACAGATGGAGATGTCTGTGTGTAATGACTCTATAGAATAGGTGACTCTCACTTTTTGTATTGAAGAACTGAAATCAATTCCCTTTTGATGATCTTCTAATGATGTGAGAGGCTCCTGTATAGAGACTCTCCTTTTTTCCATGATCGGGGCTCTTGTTTAGGAATCTAATGTACGGAGTGTGACCTGGTCAATTTCTTATGGACTAATATGTAGACTCATTTTATAGTAGTGACCTAGAAAACAAGGATTCTGAAATCTCAGCGTTTTTTTAAATCAGTGGTTTGTCAAGTGTTTCAGGAGTTTTGCAGCAAATTTTACTTATTCAAGTGAATTAAAAAATGCATGTAAAAGCACAGCAAATACTTGTATTCAGCACGGGAAAAAACCAGACAGAGCCAGAAAACAGTCACATGCCATACGGACCATCAGAGTGACAGAGTGATGCTAGCCCATTGTGACATCACTGGCGATGCTAGCCCATTATGACATCACTGGTGATGCTAGCCCATTGTGACATCACTGGTGATGCTAGCCCATTGTGACATCACTGGTGATGCTAGCCCATTATGACATCACTGGTGATGCTAGCCCATTATGACATCACTGGTGATGCTAGCCCATTATGACATCACAGGTGATTCTTGGCCATTGTGACATCACAGCTCAGTCCCTACTTATAGAATGTTCACAGGGTCACCGGTGCCATTTATGGTTCTATAGTGACTGAGAGCGTTTGCAATTTTTCACTATGTCTGGATTATGTCTGAGCGATTTTCAGGTAGATGCTCTGTTGGAGACTCTTACCAACAATCTCCCTAACACTGAGCTTCTACCACCCGATGGCGTCCTCTGCTTCACTCACCGGCTGGTGGTGGAGCTAGTCAATGACTGCCTGACCAAAAACAATGAAGATAAACTAACATCAGAGTATCTGACGGATTTACGTCACAACATCAGAACATTACTACAGCAGGTAAGTGGCGGACACTCGGCACAAATCTTCTCCATAGTCATAGATAATAATGGTGGGAGAGAAGCTTCTTCTTTCCTTCCATATAAAACACAACGAGTCCCTAGATAGGGAGTCGTTGTATCTGCAGAGAGGAGCAGAGGACACATACAATGGCCGCCTCCATTGTTTCCTTTCTTATCTCTGAATTTTTCTTTTTGTGTCTTATCTTCTTTATAGGCTGAAAATAGATCTCAATATGGAGATTTGGCTTTTGTTAAGGAACTGGCCGAAGAAGTCCTGCATGTATTAGAAGGTCCGGCCTGCTCGCCGGAACGCCCGGTAAGGAGCCATCATCTTCTCTATCACACGTCCTTGTTTTCTGATCTTCTCCAGATCACCAATCAGATATCAGAAGATCTGGTGTCACATAATCCACATAAGTGAGAGACGTTTCTAAGAAAAGTTCTCATGATGGCGCGTGATTTGTAGAGTTACAGTTGGTGCATCCGTAAATGTTGGTTTACTCCTTCCTGATTCATGTATTTGGTGATTTAGTGAAATCTTCCACATATTAATTAACTGTATTATATCTATCAGGAAACACCAGAAGGCGACGACGAATATGGGGCGACTGTGACCCCGGAAACCCCTGACTCTAATAGGAGTCAGCCGGAGCTGAGCAGCGATCTGATCACAGGTGAACCGATCACATAACCTCCTACAAGGAATCTCCAGATATTACACAGCAGGGAATAATGGCAGATCACTCTCTACTCCATGGAATGGGACCTGTCAGCACATGTTACATATAGGAGTGGTGGGATGACGGTGTAGGACGTTCCCCTATTATATACAGATATTACACAGCAGGGAATAATGGCAGATCACTCTCTACTCCATGTAATGGGACCTGTCAGCACATGTTACATATAGGAGTGGTGGGATGACGGTGTAGGACGTTCCCCCTATTATATCCAGATATTACACAGCAGGGAATAATGGCAGATCACTCTCTACTCCATGTAATGGGACCTGTCAGCACATGTTACATATAGGAGTGGTGGGATGACGGTGTAGGACGTTCCCCCTATTATATCCAGATATTACACAGTGGGGAATAATGGCAGATCACTCTCTACTCCATGTAATGGGACCTGTCAGCACATGTTACATATAGGAGTGGTGGGATGACGGTGTAGGACGTTCCCCCTATTATATCCAGATATTACACAGCAGGGAATAATGGTAGATCACTCTCTACTCCATGGAATGGGACCTGTCAGCACATGTTACATATAGGAGTGGTGGGATGACGGTGTAGGACGTTCCCCTATTATATACAGATATTACACAGCAGGGAATAATGGTAGATCACTCTGTACTCCATGTAATGGGACCTGTCAGCACATGTTACATATAGGAGTGGTGGGATGACGGTGTAGGACGTTCCCCTATTATATACAGATATTACACAGTGGGGAATAATGGCAGATCACGCTCTACTCCATGTAATGGGACCTGTCAGCACATGTTACATATAGGAGTGGTGGGATGACGGTGTAGGACGTTCCCCCCTATTATATCCAGATATTACACAGCAGGGAATAATGGCAGATCACTCTCTACTCCATGTAATGGAGCCTGTCAGCACATATTACATATAGGAGTGGTGGGATGACGGTGTAGGACGTTCCCCTATTATATACAGATATTACACAGCAGGGAATAATGGTAGATCACTCTCTACTTCATGTAATGGGACCTGTCAGCACATGTTACATATAGGAGTGGTGGGATGACGGTGTAGGACGTTCCCCCTATTATATCCAGATATTACACAGCAGGGAATAATGACAGATCACTCCCTACTCCATGTAATGGACCTGTCAGCACATATTACATATAGGAGTGGTGGGATGACGGTTTAGGACGTTCCCCCTATTATATCCAGATATTACACAGCAGGGAATAATGGTAGATCACTCTCTACTCCATGTAATGGGACCTGTCAGCACATGTTACATATAGGAGTGGTGGGATGACGGTGTAGGACGTTCCCCTATTATATACAGATATTACACAGTGGGGAATAATGGCAGATCACTCTCTACTCCATGTAATGGGACCTGTCAGCACATGTTACATATAGGAGTGGTGGGATGACGGTGTAGGACGTTCCCCTATTATATCCAGATATTACACAGCAGGGAATAATGGCAGATCACTCTCTACTCCATGTAATGGGACCTGTCAGCACATGTTACATATAGGAGTGGTGGGATGACGGTGTAGGACGTTCCCCCTATTATATCCAGATATTACACAGCAGGGAATAATGACAGATCACTGCCTACTCCATGTAATGGACCTGTCAGCACATATTACATATAGGAGTGGTGGGATGACGGTGTAGGACGTTCCCCCTATTATATCCAGATATTACACAGCAGGGAATAATGGTAGATCACTCTCTACTCCATGTAATGGGACCTGTCAGCACATGTTACATATAGGAGTGGTGGGATGACGGTGTAGGACGTTCCCCTATTATATACAGATATTACACAGTGGGGAATAATGGCAGATCACTCTCTACTCCATGTAATGGGACCTGTCAGCACATGTTACATATAGGAGTGGTGGGATGACGGTGTAGGACGTTCCCCCTATTATATCCAGATATTACACAGCAGGGAATAATGGCAGATCACTCTCTACTCCATGTAATGGAACCTGTCAGCACATATTACATATAGGAGTGGTGGGATGACGGTGTAGGACGTTCCCCTATTATATCCAGATATTACACAGCAGGGAATAATGGCAGATCACTCCCTACTCCATGTAATGGGACCTGTCAGCACATGTTACATATAGGAGTGGTGGGATGACGGTGTAGGACGTTCCCCTATTACTGTATATACAGATATTGCACAGCAGGGAATAATGGCAGATCACTCTCTACTCCATGGAATGGGACCTGTCAGCACATGTTACATATAGGAGTGGTGGGATGACGGTGTAGGACGTTCCCCTATTATATCCAGATATTACACAGCAGGGAATAATGGCAGATCACTCTCTACTCCATGTAATGGACCTGTCAGCACATGTTACATATAGGAGTGGTGGGATGACGGTGTAGGACGTTCCCCTATTATATCCAGATATTACACAGCAGGGAATAATGGCAGATCACTCTCTACTCCATGGAATGGGACCTGTCAGCACATGTTACATATAGGAGTGGTGGGATGACGGTGTAGGACGCTCCCCTATTATATACAGATATTACACAGCAGGGAATAATGGCAGATCACTCCCTACTCCATGTAATGGACCTGTCAGCACATGTTACATATAGGAGTGGTGGGATGACGGTGTAGGACGTTCCCCTATTATATACAGATATTACACAGCAGGGAATAATGGCAGATCACTCTCTACTCTATGTAATGGACCTGTCAGCACATGTTACATATAGGAGTGGTGGGATGACGGTGTAGGACGTTCCCCTATTATATCCAGATATTACACAACAGGGAATAATGGCAGATCACTCTCTACTCCATGTAATGGGACCTGTCAGCACATGTTACATATAGGAGTGGTGGGATGATGGTGTAGGACGTTCCCCTATTATATCCAAATATTACACAACAGGGAATAATGGCAGATCACTCTCTACTCCATGTAATGGAACCTGTCAGCACATATTACATATAGGAGTGGTGGGATGACGGTGTAGGACGTTCCCCTATTATATCCAGATATTACACAGCAGGGAATAATGGCAGATCACTCTCTACTCCATGTAATGGAACCTGTCAGCACATATTACATATAGGAGTGGTGGGATGACGGTGTAGGACGTTCCACTATTATATCCAGATATTACACAGCAGGGAATAATGGCAGATCACTCTCTACTCCATGTAATGGAACCTGTCAGCACATATTACATATAGGAGTGGTGGGATGACGGTGTAGGACGTTCCCCTATTATATCCAGATATTACACAGCAGGGAATAATGGCAGATCACTCCCTACTCCATGTAATGGGACCTGTCAGCACATGTTACATATAGGAGTGGTGGGATGACGGTGTAGGACGTTCCCCTATTACTGTATATACAGATATTACACAGCAGGGAATAATGGCAGATCACTCTCTACTCCATGGAATGGGACCTGTCAGCACATGTTACATATAGGAGTGGTGGGATGACGGTGTAGGACGTTCCCCTATTATATACAGATATTACACAGCAGGGAATAATGACAGATCACTCCCTACTCCATGTAATGGACCTGTCAGCACATGTTACATATAGGAGTGGTGGGATGACGGTGTAGGACGTTCCCCTATTATATCCAGATATTACACAGCAGGGAATAATGGCAGATCACTCTCTACTCCATGTAATGGACCTGTCAGCACATGTTACATATAGGAGTGGTGGGATGACGGTGTAGGACGTTCCCCTATTATATCCAGATATTACACAGCAGGGAATAATGGCAGATCACTCTC
The DNA here is from genome assembly GCF_039654945.1 of Dendrobates tinctorius. Classification (NCBI taxonomy): domain Eukaryota; kingdom Metazoa; phylum Chordata; class Amphibia; order Anura; family Dendrobatidae; genus Dendrobates; species Dendrobates tinctorius. The sequence goes on from NW_027362024.1 coordinate 944,052, forward strand.
TACTCCATGGAATGGGACCTGTCAGCACATGTTACATATAGGAGTGGTGGGATGACGGTGTAGGACGCTCCCCTATTATATACAGATATTACACAGCAGGGAATAATGGCAGATCACTCCCTACTCCATGTAATGGACCTGTCAGCACATGTTACATATAGGAGTGGTGGGATGACGGTGTAGGACGTTCCCCTATTATATACAGATATTACACAGCAGGGAATAATGGCAGATCACTCTCTACTCTATGTAATGGACCTGTCAGCACATGTTACATATAGGAGTGGTGGGATGACGGTGTAGGACGTTCCCCTATTATATCCAGATATTACACAACAGGGAATAATGGCAGATCACTCTCTACTCCATGTAATGGGACCTGTCAGCACATGTTACATATAGGAGTGGTGGGATGATGGTGTAGGACGTTCCCCTATTATATCCAAATATTACACAACAGGGAATAATGGCAGATCACTCTCTACTCCATGTAATGGAACCTGTCAGCACATATTACATATAGGAGTGGTGGGATGACGGTGTAGGACGTTCCCCTATTATATCCAGATATTACACAGCAGGGAATAATGGCAGATCACTCTCTACTCCATGTAATGGAACCTGTCAGCACATATTACATATAGGAGTGGTGTGATGACGGTGTAGGACGTTCCACTATTATATCCAGATATTACACAGCAGGGAATAATGGCAGATCACTCTCTACTCCATGTAATGGAACCTGTCAGCACATATTACATATAGGAGTGGTGGGATGACGGTGTAGGATGTTCCCCTATTATATCCAGATATTACACAGCAGGGAATAATGGCAGATCACTCTCTACTCCATGTAATGGGACCTGTCAGCACATGTTACATATAGGAGTGTGCAGCGAGGGTGGGGGTCCTCATTCATGTGATGATTGGGGGTCCGCCACCACTTACCTTACATTAATCTATGGATGCACCATACGTCCGTATTATTCCCGTTTACAGACGTCTTGTTATTTCTCCCTTATGTTGCAGTATTATGTATGTAGGATTGATATCGACTAATATATTTTATTTCTTCATCACTTTATCACTATTTTAGTACCATCAGCGCTGGCGAATCCCAACAGTGGAATCTGTGGGATCCCGGAGATCCAAGAATCTGCCGGTGTAAGTATTATAGAGCCATAGGGGGTGTCTGTGTATCACCAGATCATGGGGTGTGAGTGACCCGTCCAGTATTATCCCCATATAACCATGGGACGGCTCTGTTCTAAGCGTAGATGACTCTATGGTGTTAGAGAATAGTATTTATAGTAAATGGAATCTGTCACCAGGTTTATGCTGCTGACAGATTCATCCTGAGATGTTTTCCTGCAGCTTCTAGATCTTAGTATTATTTCTAATTCTTTTTTAGGACTTGATGAAATCATTGATCCCGGCAGGAGAACCGCGTATGAGCGACTATGAAACATCTAAACTGATCGGCAGAGGAGGTTTTGGGTGAGATTTCTGTTCCCATAATCCCCATTTCTCAGGGTTCCCTATGACAATGCTTCGGCCTCTGTGCTCTGCCAGTCAGTGTTGTCATAGGGAAACGATTGGAGTCCACATCTCCAGGTCACTATTCAGCTCAGTTATCTACAGCTGAGCGAACTGTTCTGTAACCAATCAGTCTGTAAGGAAAGGGATGATATAATAGACGACACTCCCCGGTCCTAGACCTCCTCTGCTCTTCTGCTTCCGCCTACACCAGTTTCCCTGTCCTCCGCATCGATCTTAGGTTTTTTGGGGCCCCATTATGGAGCTGATAAGAGTAATTGGTTGCACACGGTCACGTGAGGGGTGACACGATACTGACGGTAATGACATCTGCACCCCCACCCTCCACCATAACCATGTGAGTCCGATCACCGGCCCCAGCAGCAGAAGGAAGAACAGCCAAAGACCGGCACAGAGGACGGAGCACTGCAATGATGGATGGGCAGGGACGAGGACAAGTGGGTCTAATGTGTTTAATTAAATTTTAACCTCTTCCTGCCCCTCCATTTATTCTGCCTCGGGCTGTGGAGAAAGCCAAAAACCAACGACTATTGGAGCATTTTCAATTTTATCCAATTTTTATTTTTACTGAATCCTATGTATTGGTGGGTTATAGGGAATCTGTCCAAGATGAATTTCGGTAGATTCTCTCATCTACAATGTGACCTGGTGAGGGCAGACGTGGCGTGGTGCAGACCTCCCATCATCTGTGGAGTGTTATTTCATGGGTTCTAGATGTGGATTTCTAGCTGGTATTATACATTAGTATAAAAGATCATGGAATGACTTGTGTATATAGACTGTTAATAAGGCTTTATTATAAACCATGGATTCTCCTTCTCTTCAGGGCCGTCTACCTAGTGCGCCACAAAGAATCACAACAGACCTTTGCCATGAAGAAAGTGACCAAGAGGAGCCTGAAAACTCCTATTAGAGTGGACATGGCCTTTCTGGAGCGGGACATCCTAACATTCGCAGATTGTCCCTTTGTGGCCTCCATGCTCTGCTCTTTCCCTACGAGATCTGACCTGTGTATGGTCATGGAGTATGTAGGAGGTAGGACCCACACCTTGTGTTATATTCAGCCCATGTCTGCTGACATCTTATCACCTCTCACATCATTTAGACTTATCCCCATGGACGGTTACATCCCCACAGAGCATTTACTATAGGTTATCTCTTACCATGGTGCCCGGAAAGTCATTGATGTGTGGGATCTCCCTGTCGGTCCGCACTGAGCACGTCAATATCTCCAGCTGTAGACGAGATGTGACATCACTTTATGTCATTAGTTACTTGGACAACAATTTCATCATGACCTCAGACTAATATTCTGTACATTCTGTGCTTATATATTTTCTCCTGCCCCAATGTTTCTGCTCACTTCTCTTTATAGATCATGGTGTTCTGCTGTATAAACCCCTCACCGGTCATATTTCCTTTCTTCTATAGGTGGAGACTGTCGGACCCTTCTAAACATGATGGGTCATTTCCCTGTCCCGTTGGCCCGCTTGTACTTTGCAGAAGCGGTCCTTGGTGTGGAATACCTGCATAGTTACGGTGTGGTGCACAGAGACCTGAAGCCGGAGAAGTAAGTGCATACCTGTAGTATAACAAAGGGGGGAAGTTATCCCTTATCATCTCACGGACAATAAAGCTAAAATCATCTTCTCTTTCACAGCTTCCTGATAACATCTGCTGGACATATTAAAATTAGCGACTTTGGACTTTCAAAAGTTGGTGTCATGATACCACACACCAACATCTACAAGCAATCAGCAGAGGACATCTCCAGAGAGTTCCAGGATGAGGAGGTCAGCATTACACACAGGAACTTAGCTTGTTCTGTACAAATCTCATAACTCTATTTTCTCTTCCCCACATTCTTCATTTTTAGACAGCTTTTCCACTGATATTTTATCTTCTCTAATTCTGTTATTATGTCAAGAACTTGTCATAATAATCATTTCATCGATTCTCATCTCTATCTTCTGTTGGTTTCCAGGTGTGTGGCACCCCGTGGTACACAGCCCCTGAGGTCATCCTGAAGAAAGGCTACGGAAGACCTATTGACTGGTGGTCAATGGGCATCATATTATATGAATTTGTCCATGGCTATACACCATTTGATGGGGATTTCCAAACTGGGCTGAATAAAAATATTGTCGGTGGTAAGTAGAATAATCCCATCATTGCTTTGCCTGGTTACATGGCTTTAGTTATTTCCTTTGCTTTACCTTATAGTCCAATACAGAGGATTTATTTTCTGTAACTTTCTATATAACAGGAGATATAATTTGGGATACTTATCAAGCTACTCTATCCGATGATCAGGACCCCATCACTCAGCTGCAGGACCTCATCACTCAGCTGCTCAGTATAAATCCTGTGGATAGCCTTCTGCAGGACCTCATCAGTCAGCTGCTCAGAGCAAATCCTGTGGATAGACTTGGGACAGGTAACAGATACAATAATATCAATATTCCCTTGTTACACCGATGACGTATCACTCATGTCCATGAGGATCATTACTTCTCTATCAGCTTCATCATTTATAGTTCTCCCTACTAAGATTTTCATTCTATTTCCTACATGTCTGCTCAGTTGTGTAATTAGTTCTAATTAAGATAAACTGTTCAGATATGAAGCTGTCTCTGACAATGTCCGAATCACTTTTGTTTTCCTTTATCCAGGAGGAGCTTTTGAGATCAGGGGTCATCCATTTCTTGTTGACTTAGACTTTGATTCCCTTCTAAGTCAAAAGCTAGTGTACGTTCCTCAGCTTGTGGACACCAGCTTATTTACCAGTAAGTAGAAGGAGCCATCATCTAGACTAAGTGTCTGTTTGTCTCGTCTTCCTTATTTTGTGACAATTGGTTCCCATTAATAAATGGTGACTCTATTATACTGACAATCTCTAATAACACTTCATTACCTATGTCTTGCAGACCTTTGGGATATGAAGAAACATCTGGTCTCAGAGGATGAGAAGGCCACAAGTGAGGACAATGAGAGCCTTGACTTTAAAAATTTTACATCATCTTCTGAAAGGCTTTTTAAAGTAAGTATGTGATTAATAAATCAAAAATATGTATAAAAAGACCTATGAAGGTAGACATACAATTATTTCATATCTTATTGCTTCCGCATGTAGCTCCTTACCACCGCTAACAGAATGAAGATTAATGAGAATCCCAAGTCTTCTCCAGATTGTACCCTAGAATCCAGCACAAATATCTCAGAAATGTGAGTAGATTATGGGGCTATTACTGGGATCTCAAGGCTGATTATGTGCACACCAAATATGGGACATAAATATCATAATATCAAATGCAACATCCACCATCCCATGGTTAGCAGTCAATGTGCTTTTGGCCTTAGTAATTGCTGGTGATAACAGCCTATGATCGAGGCCAGTCATGCATTTTTAGAACTGCCCACTCTGAAGGAGAGATGTATTATTATATGCCAGATATTCATGGTAGTTGTTTTCCACTCCACTCGATAAAAGTTAGTTTTGAGCAGAAGACCTTCCCCGCTATGGCAGTCATATGTCCTATTAGGCCTTATTGTCGGTGTTCTTATAGTGAGACAACCCCTTTTATAATGCGTTTACTTGTGATTTACATGTTTTTCTTCTTCCAAACAGGCAGAAAGAATCTGTTCCCTTATCTGATAGCGACAACGCTATTTGTTTCTTGCCATTATTGTTCCAACTGTCAGGTATGTCCATGTCTACAGCACCTACAATGGGAATGTTGACTTCAAGGCTCCAATATTTCCACATGGTTTTTCTGTAATAGGTCTCTTAAGTTTTCCATGTTTCATGTATAAATGGTGACCATGTTATACTGACAACTTCTAATAACACTTCATTATCTATGTCTTCTAGATCATTCTGAGATGAAGAAACATCTGGACTCAGAGGATGAGGAGGATCCCGAGTCCCCTCCAGAGTGTGCACCAAAATCTAGCACAAATGTCTCAGAAAAGTAAGTAGCTTATGGGGTCATTACTGGGAGCTCACCACCAAATATAGGATATAAATACCATAATATCACATGCAGCATCCACCATCCCATGATTAGCGGTCATTGTGCATTTGGTCTTAGTAACTTCTTCTGATAACAGCCCATAATTGTGGATGGTTATGCATTTTTAGTGCTGCCCCCAACACTGTAGGAGAGATGTCAAATAATAAGCCAGATATTCTTGGTACTTGTTTTCTGCTCCACTCCATAAAAGTTAGTTTTGAGCAGAAGACCTTCCCCACTATGGCAGTCATATGTCCTATTAGGCCTTATAGTCGGTGTTCTTATAGTGAGACAACCCCTTTTATAATGCGTTTACTTGTGATTTACTTGTTTTTCTTCTTCCATACAGGCAGAAAGAATCTGTCCTCATATTTGATAGTGATGATTCTGCTTTTCTCTTGCCATCCTTGTCCCATCTATCAGGTATGTCTATGTCTACAGCACCAACAATGTGAATGTTGACTTCAAGGCTCAAATATCCATACATGGTTTTTATGTTTTCCATGTTTCATGTATAAATGGTGACTATGTTATACTGACAACCTCTAATAACACTTCATTACCTATGTCTTGTAGATCATTCTGAGATAAAGAAACATCTGGACTCAGAGGATGAGGAGGATCCCGAGTCCCCTCCAGAGTGTGCACCAAAATCCAGCACAAACGTTTCAGAAAAGTAAGTAGATTATGGGGTCATTACTGGGAGCTCATCACCAAATATAGGCCATAAATACCATAATATCACATGCAGCATCCACCATCCCTTGGTTAGCGGTCATTGTGCATTTGGCATTAGTAACTTCTGGTGATAACAGCCCATAATTGTGGATGGTTATGCATTTTTAGTGCTGCCCCCCAACACTATAGGAGAGATGTCATATAATATGCCAGATATTCATGGTAGTTGTTTTCTGCTCTGCTCTATAAAAGTTAGTTTTGAGCAGAAGACCTTCCCCACTATGGCAGTCATATGTCCTATTAGGCCTTATAGTCGGTGTTCTTATAGTGAGACAACCCCTTTTATGATGCGTTTACTTGTGATTTACTTGTTTTTCTTCTTCCATACAGGCAGAAAGAATCTGTCCTCATATTTGATAGTGACGATTCTGCTTTTCTCTTGCCATCCTTGTCCCAACTATCAGGTATGTCTATGTCTACAGCACCAACAATGTGAATGTTGACTTCAAGGCTCAAATATCTCCACATGGTTTTTATGTTTTCCATGTTTCATGTATAAATGGTGACTACGTTATACTGACAACCTCTAATAACACTTCATTACCTATGTCTTGTAGATCATTCTGAGATAAAGAAACATCTGGACTCAGAGGATGAGGAGGATCCCGAGTCCCCTCCAGAGTGTGCACCAAAATCCAACACAAACGTTTCAGAAAAGTAAGTAGATTATGGGGTCATTACTGGGAGCTCATCACCAAATATAGGACATAAATACCAGAATATCACATGCAGCACCCACCATCCCATGGTTAGCGGTCATTGTGCATTTGGCTTCAGAAACCATTGGTGATAACAGCCCATATCTGCCGCCGGTTGAGCATTTTTCGTGCTGCCGACACTGTTGGAGAGATGTAGTATTACATGCCACACATTCTTAGTAGAAGGTAGCGTTGAGCAGAAGACCTTCCCTACTATGGCAGTCATATCTCCCATTAGGCCTTATAGTTGGTGTTCTTATAGACAACCCCTTTTATAATGTGTTTACTTGTGATTTATGAGTTTTTTTCTTCCTAACAGGCAGAAAGGATCTGTCCCCGTATCTGATGGAGACGACAACGCTATTACCATCTTACCATCCTCGTCCCCACTATCAGGTATGTCCATGTCTACAGCAAAAACAATGTGAATGTTGACTTCAAGGCTCCAATATCTCCACATGGTTTTTCTGTAATAGGTCTCCTTTGTTATTTATGTTGCCCATGGGCCCATACTGCATCTCTATTTCACTAATTTTGCACAGGAGCTTTTTCATGGATTCTGTGAGATGCGTTGTGGGATCCAATAACCTACATCATCATAAGGCGACATTGTCTCCTATAGTAGAATATCGCTCATCAGTGATGCACCACATGGCGGCACACAGGACGCTTACTGCTCTATATCAGTGACAAAGCTAATGCCCCTCAGATGGGATTATGTACATTATATAGGACTTATTCTTCCCTATTATGATATAATACCAGATTATCAGGACTATAGGAGACAGGACTAGAACAATCCTACTATATACAGGAGACAAAGCAGATCCCATTAGGATATGTCATTACTGAGGTTTTGTTTTTTACTTTCTGATCAGATTTTCCAGCTCAGACAGAAAGAATATCTGCAACAAATCTGAGTAATAAAGAAGAAAAATCAGAAAAAGGAAAAAAGGGGAAAAAGAGACGAGGTAAGTGTGAGAATAGGCCCCATGTTGTGTGATGTTAGTGAGAATCATTCATGTGGAGCAGATGTCATCTGTCAGTGATGGGATTATCACATGTATGATGGCTGACAATGACCCCTGACCTCTGTGTGATAATATTCCTCTGCCGTCCGGCCACAGTGACCGCACAGTAGTATCATGTCATATGGAGTCCCATCACTTACATTATATTCACTTCTCTTCTCATAGGTTCCATCTTCCGCCGGATCTTATCATCCTGCCGGCATGGATTATCCAGGGCTGCTCGAGTATTTGCTTGTTGTCACTGTTGCCCTAGAACCATCTGAAAGACAGGAAACCTAAGCATCCAGCGCCCTGAAGCCCAGCAGATCAATCATCACTGCTGGGCACAAAAGCGGGACTAACTCCTAGCCGCGGTCTACGGACCAAACATTGGGCATGGGCAGGGCCTTGGGGGCAGATCCCAAGTGCGCTCAACCATGTGAAATTGGAATCATGGAAAAGTTGACAGTGATTTCTCATCTTTACAACAAAATTTACAAAACCATTTTTTTTTAGCGACCACCTGTCCCTCTGATTTCCCTTTGAGGGGTTTCTATGGCAGAAAATACCCAAAAGTGACACCATTCTAAAAACTGCACCCCTCAAGGTGCTCTAAACTACATTCAAGAAGATTATTAACCCTTCAGGTGCTTCACAGGAACTAAACCAACGTGGAAGGAAAAATGGACACTTTAATTTTTCCAACAAAAATGTTCTTTTAGCATCAATTTTTTCATTTTCACATGGGCAACATGATAAAATGGTTCGCAAAATTTGTTGAGCAATTTCTCCTGAGTAAACCGATACCTCATATGTGGTCATAAACCACTGTTTGGGTGCACGGCAGGGCTCGGAAGGGAAGGAGCGCTATTTGACTTTTTGAATGGAAAATATGCTGGAATATTTAGCGGTTGCCATGTCGCGTTTGGAGAGCCCCTGTGTACCTAAACATTGGAGCTCCCCCTCAAGTGACCCCATTTTGGAAACTAGACCCCCAAGGAACTTATCTAGATGCATATGAGCACTTTGAACCCCCAGGTGCTTCACAAATTGATCCATAAAAATGAAAAAGTACTTTTTTTTCACAAAAATTTTCTGTCAGAGACACCGCACTGAACTTGCTCACTGAGCCAGTGCGCGTGTCCTGAGTAAAGCGAACAGTGCTCAAAGATACCTGTGGAGCGGGCAGCAACCGAGTAGATGTGTACTTCACACCCGCAGGACCTGAAGCACGTGACTGCTAGGGGCGTGGCCTAAACTCCACAGAGCTAGGAGATGCAAGACAATTCCTAGCAGAGTAACTGCGAGACAAAGTTACCAAGGGGCATAGACAGTGAGAATAGTCAGGACGTAGCCAATGAGTCACACACAGATATAGCTGCAAGGTACCAGAGGGGCGAGCAGAGAGTAGTCAGGTCACAGGCAATGAGTCATACACAGATAGTTGCAAGGTACAAGAGGGGCGAGCAGAGAGTAGTCAGGTCACAGGCAATGAGTCATACACAGATAATAACGCAGTACAAAATCAACAGGCAAACTCACAATGGGAAACAGAATCGGGACAGAACCATATAAACAAGCTATAGCAACAAACAGGCACACGGGGGTCAGTACACTCGGCCAAAGGCAAAAGTATAACTGGCAGGGATTGAAGCTACCCAGGGGTTTATGAAGCTCTCCCAGAACCAGAAAGAGGCCACAATCATTAACCCCAAGTGTGCAGGTCAAAACCTGCACAGAGCTCCAGACATTAACCCCCCGGTGTGCAGCTCAAAAACCTGCACTGGGATCATGACAGTACCCCCCTCTCAACGGGGGGCCTCTGGACCCCCAGGCTTCCCCGGGTACTTGGCATGGAACGCCTGAACCAGGCGATCTGCATGTACCGAGCGAGCAGGGACCCATGAGCGCTCTTCTGGTCCATATCCCTTCCAGTGGACCAGGTACTGCAAAGAGCGGCGCACCCGCCGAGAGTCCACAATATGTCCGACCTCATACTCCAATTGACCCTCCACCAGCACTGGAGGAACAACAGTCTCATAGTTCTCTTTGACAGATCCTGCTGGTTTCAACAGAGACTTATGGAACACATTAGATATTTTTAAGGAGGCGGGGAGACGCAACCTATATGCCACAGGGTTGACTATCTCCATAATCTCGTACGGACCAATGAACTTTGGTCCCAACTTAACTGATGGTACCTTTAAGCTGATGTTACGCGTGGAGAGCCAAACCTTCTCTCCCACCTGAAACATGTCTCCCGAGGCTCTCTTTTTGTCCGCAAAATATTTGTATCTCCCCTGGGCTCGAGAGATATTACGCCGGACTTCAGCCCAGAGGTTTTTTAACCATTGAACGGACCCCTCTGCTCCTGGGCAACCGGAATCCACCCGAGAAAACTCCCCAAAATGCGGATTAAAGCCATAGTTAATCAGGAATGGGGACATGTTGGTGGACTGACTCACCCGGTTGTTAAAAGCGAATTCAGCCAACGGTAATGCATCACACCAATCCTCCTGTCTGGCGGAGGTCAGACACCTGAGAATTTGTTCCAGGGATTGATTGGTGCGTTCTGTCTGACCATTACTCTCCGGGTGATATGCCGACGAGAAGGAGAGTGAGATGCCCAATTTCATACAGAACGCCCTCCAAAATTTGGCCACAAACTGCACACCTCTGTCAGACACAACATTCAGGGGTACCCCATGCAATCGGACCACATGCTGCACAAACAATCTTGACAACGTTTCTGCTGAAGGTAATGCTGCCAAGGGAATGAAATGGGCCTGTTTAGGAAACCTATCCACCACCACCCAGATCACGGTATTGCCCCTGGAAGGTGGAAGGCCGGTAATAAAATCCATGGAAAGATGAGTCCATGGCCTATCAGGAACCGGTAAAGGTATGAGTTCCCCAGCCGGTCGGTTATGCGAGCTTTTGGAACGGGCACATATGTCACAAGCAGAAACAAATTCCTTGACATCGGACCTTAATGAAGACTTGATACCTGGATGAGCACTCAGCCTAGAATCATGAAACTCCTGCAGAAGTCTAGGCCGCAATGAATCTGGAACAAACAGTTTATCGCTTGGCCTGGTTGCCGGAGCTAGGGCTTGAGCCCTTAGGATTTCTTGTTCCAACTCAGTTGAGACCCCCGCCACTACCACCCCTGGGGGAAGAATGGAGGACGGCGGCTCAGGGGGAGACACTGGATCAAAACTTCTGGACAGGGCATCCGCTTTAACATTTTTGGACCCCGGTCGAAAAGTAATTGAGAACTGAAATCGTGAAAAAAAAAGTGACCAACGGGCCTGTCTAGGAGTAAGCCTCTTAGCAGATTCAAGGTATGCCAAATTTTTGTGATCCATGACAACCGTGATAGGGTGAGCTGCCCCTTCCAAAAAGTGCCTCCATTCCTCAAACGCCAGCTTGACCGCAAGAAGTTCTCTATTGCCTACATCATAGTTTTTCTCAGCTGAAGAGAACTTCTTGGAGAAGAAGGCACAGGGTTTGAGATTGGTAAGGGTGGCCGGACCCTGGGACAGCACAGCCCCCACCCCCACTTCAGAAGCATCCACCTCCACAATGAATGGTTTGGACGGGTCAGGTTGCACCAACACCGGGGCAGACATGAAACATTTCTTAATCGCTGAGAAGGATTCCTTAGCGAGTACAGACCAATTTTTTACATCAGCTCCCTTCTGGGTAAGATCTGTGAGTGGTTTCACCACTTGTGAGAAACCTTTAATGAATCTCCGATAATAGTTCGCAAATCCTAAGAAGCGCTGGAGCCCCCTGAGATCTCGAGGCTGAACCCAGTCAGCGATCGCCAGCACCTTCTTAGGATCCATATGAAACCCCTCAGAGGACACAATCAACCCCAAAAAAGACAGCTCCTGTACAAAAAACGAACATTTTTCCAATTTGGCGAACAATTGGTTCTCCCTGAGTCTCTGGAGAACTGTCTTTAGATGTTGCAAGTGAGATTGACTGTCCGGGGAATACACCAAAATATCATCCAAATAAATAATAACAAAACGGCCTATCAGATTAGAAAACACAACGTTGATGAAATTTTGGAAAATAGCGGGTGCATTAGTTAACCCAAATGGCATTACCAGGTTCTCAAAGAGTCCTTCTGATGTGAGGAATTCCGTTTTCCACTCGTCCCCTTCCCGAACCCTTATCAGATTGTAGGCCCCCCGCAGATCTAACTTGGAGAACCATTGGGCCCCAGCTAACTGATTACATAAGTCTGGGATGAGGGGAAGCGGGTAAGAGTTCCTAACCGTTATCTTGTTCAGTTCCCGAAAGTCGAGGCACGGCCGCAAACCACCATCTTTTTTCTTCACAAAGAAGAACCCTGCTGCCACAGGTGACACAGAAGGCCTGATATGCCCTTTGCGGAGACTCTCAGCTATGTACTCCTTCATGGCTTGGCGCTCTGGCCCAGACAAATTGAACAATCGAGCCTTAGGTAACTTGGCTCCAGGTACTAAATCAATGGCACAATCATAGGGTCTATGTGGTGGCAGCGCCTCAGCCTCACTTTCGGAAAAAACGTCTTCGAAATCTTTCAGGTACTCCGGAATACCTTCCAGATCGACAGACGACACAGACACGGATTTAACAGCGTTAACAAGATGTCCCCGGTTACCACATTTATTATTGCATCCCCATTGAGTGATTTCCCCTGTAACCCAATCAATGGTAGGATTATGGCGTTGAAGCCAAGGCATCCCCAGTACCAGTCCTGCAGGCAAGTTATCTAGTACCAGACAACTTAGTTTCTCCACATGAGTGGAACCCACTTTTAGAGAAAAAAGATCAGACCTGCAACAGATACCATCTTGGGTAAGAGGAGATGAGTCAATTGCCACAAGTTTAACAGGATCATGAAGCCTGACTGTCCCTATCTTATTAAGTGTCATAACCTTGGTATCAATCAGGTTCACAGCCGATCCGCAGTCAATAAAAGCAGTAGTCTGAACAGGACCATAACCAAGTTCCAGTTCCACCTGCAGCACCATCTTTGCACATGAGGAAAATTGTACCTGAAGGTCTGGGTAGCCTCCTCGATTACTACCCAGACCTAGTCGTTTCCCGCCATCTTGGAGGATGACGGACAGGAGGGGCAGTCCTTCTTCCAATGTCCAGATTTCCCATAATAGAAGCACAACTGCTTTTCCCGGCGGCGTCTTCTTTCCTTTCCCTCACAGGTGACAGTGCTCACCTCCATAGCCATAGGAAGAGCCTGGGTCTCATCTCCACTGAAGAATAAGGGCGATTCCCATTGCATAATGCCTCTAGCCCGCAGCCTGCGATCCATGCGAACCGCTTGGACCATGGCATCCTCCAGGGAGTCAGGCGGAGGATGGAGTGCCAAAGCATCCTTCAGACGTTCACACAGGCCTCTGTGGAACAGCCCCCGAAGGGCGGCATCACTCCAGGAAATCTCCGCTGCCCAACGTCTGAATTCAGTACAGAACCATTCGGCCGAGTGCTCCCCCTGACAGACACTCATTACTTTGTCCTCAGCCAACCGCACTCTATCAGGCTCATCATAAATAAGCCCTAAGGCTTCAAAAAATGCATCCACAGACATTCTCTCAGGGGCAGAAGAGGAAAGTGAGAATGCCCAGGCTTGTGGTGACCCCCTAAGCATGGACATCACCATCCCCACCCTCTGTTTCTCATCCCCAGAGGAGCGGGGTCTCAAAGAAAAAAAAAGCTTACAGCCCTCCTTAAATGCCCTGAAATCATCCTTGTTACCAGAAAATATATCTGGCAATTTAACCGGGGATTCAGGTGGGACTAAAATGACATCTCTATTCCCCACCTGCTGGAAGCCTGCGGAAAGTACCCCCTGAACTGAGTCCTCAACCCGCCGTTGGGACTGGGCCAGAGCTTGGTGTTCCAAACTAAGCTTCTGCAGTGACTGAGTCAAGCTTTTCACCTACTCAGATAAAGCACACATTGGGTCCATGCTGCAGAAGTGAGGAGAGAAAAAAAAATTGTAGGCCAGTTATAATGTCAGAGACACCGCACTGAACTTGCTCACTGAGCCAGTGCGCGTGTCCTGAGTAAAGCAAACAGTGCTCAAAGATACCTGTGGAGCGGGCAGCAACCGAGTAGATGTGTACTTCACACCCGCAGGACCTGAAGCACGTGACTGCTAGGGGCGTGGCCTAAACTCCACAGAGCTAGGAGCTGCAAGACAATTCCTAGCAGAGTAACTGCGAGACAAAGTTACCAAGGGGCATAGACAGTGAGAATAGTCAGGACGTAGCCAATGAGTCACACACAGATATAGCTGCAAGGTACCAGAGGAGCGAGCAGAGAGTAGTCAGGTCACAGGCAATGAGTCATACACAGATAGTTGCAAGGTACAAGAGGGGCGAGCAGAGAGTAGTCAAGTCACAGGCAATGAGTCATACACAGATAATAACACAGTACAAAATCAACAGGCAAACTCACAACGGGAAACAGAATCGGGTCAGAACCATATAAACAAGCTATAGCAACAAACAGGCACACGGGGGTCAGTACACTCGGCCAAAGGCAAAAGTATAACTGGCAGGGATTGAAGCTACCCAGGGGTTTATGAAGCTCTCCCAGAACCAGAAAGAGGCCACAATCATTAACCCCAAGTGTGCAGGTCAAAACCTGCACAGAGCTCCAGACATTAACCCCTGGTGTGCAGCTCAAAAACCTGCACTGGGATCATGACATTTTCTTTTAGCATCAATTTTTTCATTTTCACATGGGTAACAGGATAAAATGGATCCTAAAATTTGTTGGGCAATTTCTCATCAGTACACCGATACCTCATGTCATGTTTGCAGAGCCCTTGATGTGCCTAAACAGTGGAACCCCCCCACAAGTGACACCATTTTGGAAACTAGACCCTCCAAGGAACTTATCTAGATGTGTGGTGAGAACTTTGAACCCCTAAGTGCTTCACAGAAGTTTATAACGTAGAGTCATTGTTACAGAACCCCCCCAGCACACCGAATAGGAGATGTATGCCCTTAATGCAGCAACCGACCTGCTGCCACCCCCTGGGCAGAAGTAAGCAAGATATGCCACTTCTGACCTCCCCCCACCTTTGTAAATCCCACGGCTATTGTAATGTACGTCTGGCGTCTTAATTGGAGCCTGTTATCTACTGGCCTGACTAGAGTTGAGCGAAACGGGTCGAAAAAATTCAAAAGTCGCCGACTTTTGGCAAAGTCGGGTTTCATGAAACGAAACCCGACCCTAGGATGAGGTCGGCCACGAGGTCGGCGACTTACGCGCCAAAGTCGCGTTTCAAAAGTTTGTTTTGCGCTCTTTTTCAGCCAATCAGGATCCACGGACACTGGGCAACGTGATGACCTAGGCACGGGTCACCACCATCTTTCAGAAGGGCATGCAAGTGATTGGCTTGCTTTGGTGGGCGTCACAGGGGGTATAAAAGGGCGTGCACGCCGACCGCCATCTTACTTCTGCCGATCTTAGTATAGGGAGAGGTTGCTGCTGATTCTGTAGGGAGAGCGTTAGGCAGGGAAGAAGACAAAAAAACTGCTTCTGCTGCTAGCGATTTGGCCTGCACAACACACAAGTCACTGTGTGTGCAGTGCAAGGGGAGGCTATATTGTGGTGTATCAGTGGAGTTGGTTGTTGGGCTGCCTTTTAAGGCTTCCTGACACGCTGGCATTGCTGTTTACCCACTGCTCCGCAAACTGCTTTTTTAAAAGCAATCCAATCTCCCTTATCCTCTAGTCACTTTTGTCACAGCTGTGCCATCGAGCCTGTCACATAGCGCTCAGATATCAGTGGGCCTCACACAATCCACAAGTGTCCAGTGTCCAAAAGTGTGCGCAGAGATTCAAAATCTCCATTATCCTCTCGTCACTTTGGTCACAGGCAGCTGTGCCATCGAGCATGTCACATAGCGCTCAGATATCAGTGGGCCTCACAATCCACAAGTGTCCAGTGTCCAAAAGTGTGCGCAGAGATTCAAAATCTCCATTATCCTCTCGTCACTTTGGTCACAGCTGTGCCATCGAGCGTGTCACATAGCGCTCAGATATCAGTGGGCCTCACACAATCCACAAGTGTCCAGTGTCCAAAAGTGTGCGCAGAGATTCAAAATCTCCATTATCCTCTCGTCACTTTGGTCACAGGCAGCTGTGCCATCGAGCGTGTCACATAGCGCTCAGATATCAGTGGGCCTCACACAATCCACAAGTGTCCAGTGTCCAAAAGTGTGCGCAGAGATTCAAAATCTCCATTATGCTCTCGTCACTTTGGTCACAGGCAGCTGTGCCATCGAGCGTGTCACATAGCGCTCAGATATCAGTGGGCCTCACACAATCCACAAGTGTCCAGTGTCCAAAAGTGTGTGCAGAGATTCAAAATCTCCATTATCCTCTCGTCACTTTGGTCACAGGCAGCTGTGCCATCGAGCCTGTCACATAGCGCTCAGATATCAGTGGGCTTCACACAATCCAAAAGTGTCCACTGTCCACAAGTGTGTGCAGAAATTCTAAATCTCCCCTGTCCTATAGACACCTTGTACCTTGTTTTACATTACTATATAGTTTGTTGGATTTTGTCTACATTTCTACCAAAAATGAGGAAGGCTGGTGGAAGAGGCCGTGGAATTGGGCGGGGGTTGGCAGCTGGTAATGATGGTGTTGGTGGTGGATCTGATGGTAGTGGCAAGAGCAAAATAGGACCGAATGCAGGAGGTGCTGACCCTGCGTCATCGTCTGGCTACATAAGGCCTGTTTCACACTTGCTTTTTTTTGCAGCGCGTTTTTCCCGCAAAAAAACGCATTGAAAAACGCATACAAAAGCATACAACTGCTGCGTTTTTTTCAAGCATTTTTATGAGCCTGCATGAAAAAAAGCAGCGTTTTTATGCGTTTGTATGCGTTTTTAGTGCGTTTTTACCGCGTTTGCTTTTTTTTCCAACATTAGGTGGCCCCTCACACTAACCCAAACCATGACTTTACTAACCCTGACCCTAACCCTAACCCTGACCCTAACCCTAACCCTTAACCAAACCATACTTAACCCTGACCCTAACCCTAACCCTGACCCTAACCCTTAACCAAACCATACTTAACCCTAACCCTGACCCTAACCCTGACCCTAACCCTTAACCAAACCATACTTAACCCTAACCCTGACCCTAACCCTAACCCTGACCCTAACCCTTAACCAAACCATACTTAACCCTAACCCTAACCCTGACCCTAACCCTTAACCAAACCATACTTAACCCTAACCCTGACCCTAACCCTTAACCAAACCATACTTAACCCTAACCCTGACCCTAACCCTTAACCAAACCATACTTAACCCTAACCCTTAACCAAACCATACTTAACCCTAACCCTGACCCTAACCCTTAACCAAACCATACTTAACCCTGACCCTAACCCTGACCCTAACCCTTACCCTAACCCTTAACCAAACCATACTTAACCCTAACCCTGACCCTAACCCTGACCCTAACCCTAACCCTGACCCTAACAATAACCCTAAACCCCCTTAACTAACCCTAACTCTAACCCAAACCCCTAAATTCCATGGTTAACAAAAAAAACGCATGTGCAAAAAAACGCATACATAAGCATGCCAATGCGCACATATG
Source organism: Dendrobates tinctorius (assembly GCF_039654945.1). Lineage (NCBI taxonomy): Eukaryota > Metazoa > Chordata > Amphibia > Anura > Dendrobatidae > Dendrobates > Dendrobates tinctorius. Next base: position 961,714 of record NW_027362024.1, read on the forward strand.
CGCACCCATAGACTTATATTGGGTGTCTTGCTGTAAAAAAACGCATTGCGCGCGCATGCGTTTTTTTGAGGCAAATCGGACGCACAAAAAATGCAACAAGTTGCATTTTGTGCGCCCGAGCGCATACCGCAAAAAAAACGCATGCGCGGTAAAACGCGTACAAACGCATGTGTATGCGCACATAAGCGCATCCCATGCAAAGTATAGGGAAAAAAAACGCATGCGCTATTTAGCGCTAAATTACCGCGAAAAAAAACGCAAATGTGAAACCAGCCTAAGGCCTCGAACGCTTAGTTTTCTAGGAGTTGGCAAACCGCTTTTAAAGGCAGAGCATCAGGAAAAATGTTTTGTCTTACATTGCTGACTCAGCCTCCAGCTCTATCGCCTCCTCTTCTTCAGTTGTAAAAAGTAAAAGCAAGGGGGCGTGGCATGGCGAGCGAGGAGTGAGGACGCATGTAAGAGAGCTCCCGCTCCAGCACCGGTGACCGACCCAAACAGAGCCCAGAATACTTACCCCACCTTCTGATGTCGGCTAGGAGGACCAGGGGGAATACGTCCGCGGGCCCCTCAGCACCCGACAGCACTCCCGGAGGCATTTCCCGCTACCTTGTAGGAGCGGGAAGAAGGAAGGCCGCGGGCGCCATGACAGGTGTGGAGACCGGAGCGCAGCAGGCCCCGCCGCCACCAGGAAGTAAGGCGCAGGCGGGAGGAGAGAAAACTGGTGAGACGGCAGCCGGAGGGGGACCCCGTGGAGGGAAAGGGGGCACATCCACGGGGGCCCAGCAGGCAGCGAGGCTATCTCCTCCTAATAAATCCTCTGGGGCCCAGGAGATCCGTCAATCACAGGGGCACCACGCGGACGGTCCCGCGCAGATACAGGCCGGCGGATCAGATAAGAACCCCGGGGGGATGAGTGCAGAACCCCCCGTGTCACAGAGAGGCGGCAGTGTCCCCCCAGACGTCGACATGGCCACTACAGCTGTCCCTGCAGACTCTATGATGATGGACACCGCAGCATCAGATATACAAAATAATGTAACCCGCCGACCAGACGCACTCCTGACACCGCAACACGGGAGATCATTCTCCTCCACGACAGGGTGCTCCGTGACACCCATGGGAGCTGATTTCAGCCTATTATACAATAAGATAAAAGATATCCCGACGAAGCAGGATATGGAGCAGTACATTGCTCGTCTGGAATGCTCCTATAAGGCTGAACTTTCCGTATTAAGAGATAATATCCAGCAATGTGGTGAGAAAGTGGAATCTCATGACCAGCTTATAGCCTCCCTAACCGAAAGAATGGAGGCTCAGGAAACTGCCACAGCCGCACAAGCAAGACAGTTGCAAACTCTAGCTGAAATGCTGGACGATTCCGAGAATAGGGGACGCAGAAACAATATAAGAATAAGGGGATTGCCTGAGACTATATCCCCCCAAGAGTTGAACACCACTTTTAGAGATATCTTTAACTCGGTACTAGATAGGCCTCAGGATGCCCAACTGGAACTGGATCGTGCCCACAGGTCCCTGGGCCCGCGTCCCGGCGAGCAAGATCCACCAAGAGATGTGATATGCCGGGTTCACAAGTACCAACTTAAAGATGCGATCATGGGAGCAGCCAGGAAAGCAAAATCTATGAACCACTTGGGATCTCGTATACAGCTCTTCGCAGATTTGTCCAGATGGACACTACAGAGACGCAGAGCTCTCCGCCCCCTCTTAGACGAACTACAACGACGAGGCCTTCCCTATACTTGGGGATTTCCATTCTGCCTTCGGGTTCGGAAGGGAGGTAGAGTGCATTGTTTGAGTCATCCTGGCGGAGTTCCGGCGTTCTCAGCTGCCTTGGATCTAACGGAGGTGGATATACCTGACTGGCCACCCCTGCCTTCATACTATGGACTTCAAGGTCTCCAAAGAGGCCAGATCCCTCAGCAGCAACGTCGTCGCAGGGGTCGGCCCAACGGTCCAGGGCACATGCATCCTGTAGACGACGAGGCTGGATAGTATGCCTTGTCCTAAATTGCAGGTGGCTCTGCGGTGTTATGTTTTGAGAGTTAACTTACAGTCTAGTAGGTTATACTGGTTTGTTGTTTAAAAGCGAAGTATTTATAATACTATCAGTGCTGTCGATATTGAAAATAGTTGAGAATTGGGGCATGTTTCACTAGCCTATAATTAGCTGTTACACGTATATTCTCTATCTGTTTAGTTCCCGTTATAAAGGGAATACGATGGTTAAATCATTGCATGGTCGGGAACTGGGGGAGTAGGTGTCTCCAACTCCTCTTTTTGCTATACACTTAACCCCCGGAGGCGCTGGGTTGCCATCGAGGCACGCAGCTGTTATATTTTACCTCCAACAGGTATTCCTGGAGTGTGCTTACTTACACTCGTATAGTTAAAAATCCTATTTCTTTGTCTCCTTTCTCTTTTTCCTTTTTCTAACCTCTCGTCTACTTTCTTTGTTAATACCCACTCCCTTCCCTAGCTCTCCTTCCCTCATCAACAATGGGCGTAGGACTCCGGAGCCGATCCATCTTGTTAGCCGTAGCCTGCATCCTTGGCCTCACGCTGCAGATACAATGTCGGGTAAGAACACTGTACAAAAGATAACACTGGGCTCTTTGAATACTAGAGGCTTTAATACTCCGCAGAAGCGGTCACATATTTTATATGGCATGCATAAGAAAAGAGTAAATATAGTAATCCTACAAGAGACACATTTTAAAGTCGGACACATCCCTAATATTCACGACAGACATTACACGACCTGGTTTCATAGTGCTAACCCGGATTCACGCTCCCGCGGGGTCTCCATAGCGCTCCATAAATCCCTCCAGCATACCATATTGGACACATTGGTTGATGCGGAGGGCAGATACGTGCTTTTGAAAATTTAAATTTTTTCAACCACATATACTATAGCGGGTTGGTACGCTCCCGGCCGGGACCAAATACGAGCTGCTAGATCTTTCCTGAAGATCGTGGCTGAGTTTGCCGAGGGGGTGGTCATACTGGGAGGTGACTTTAACATGACTCTTAACCCGACTCTAGACTCCACGGCAGCGAGGTCATATCTTTCATATCGCCAGCTATCCTCACTGAAAAGGGATCTCCAGGATTTGCGACTCACTGATGTCTGGAGACTTTGTAATCCCACTGAAAGAGACTACACGTTCTTTTCCACACCGCACAACTCTTATGGGAGGATTGATTTCTTTCTCCTTAGCCACTGTGCATTGGCCTGGAACCCGAGACCTTCTATCAGGAGTTTTCTATGGTCGGATCATGCTCCAGTGTTTCTGGACATTAGCCATCCTGACTCGGGGCAGCGGCATTGGACATGGAGATTGAACGATAATCTTTTAAAAGATAATACTTGTGCGGCCGACATCAAGTCTACCATAGCGGACTTCTTACAAGACCATGCACACGACACTACTGCCATCCCTGTTAAATGGGAGGCCCTTAAATGTGTTCTCAGAGGGGTCCTCATTAAGCATGGATCTCGCTTGAAACGAATAAAAAGTAAAGAGATTACAGACTTGACAGAAAAGATATTGACGTTAGAGACGAAGCATAAAACGGACAAGGACACGGAAACGCTGATTGACTTGATCAAATACAGAGACGATCTGAAGTCCCTACTGAATGAGAAATACCGACACCACAGAAATCGCTTTAAAAGTATATTATACGGTCAGGCTAACAAATGCGGACGTCTACTGGCCAGGTTCTTACATCCGCGTAACCAGACTACATATATCTCTTCTCTTCAGCAAAAGGGGGGTCGAGCGACGTCGAACCCGACAGAAATTTTGGACATAATGAGGCATTACTATCATACATTATATAATATTGGTGGAGATTGTTCCCCTCAGTCACCTTTGGATCCTCAACCAAGCATAGAATCGTATATTCACGACACCGCTCTTCCCACACTGTCCACGGATTTAACCATCCCGTTGGATTCGGACTTTACGACAGAGGAGATTGTTGAAGTCATCCAAAACACTCCGGCTGGTAAAAGCCCGGGACCGGATGGGTTTTCCCCTCATTTCTATAAGATGTTTCAGGAACAACTTAGCCCTATTATGACGGGGGTATTTAACTCCATCACAGCTGAGTCCCCGTTTGCCCCACAGTCTTTACAGGCTTTTATTACGGTGTTGCCAAAGCCGGGCAGGGACCCTAAATTAGTAACAAATTATCGCCCAATATCTCTCATCAATGTTGATGTAAAATTATACGCCAAAATACTGGCTAATCGTCTGGCTCCCCTCTTGCCCTCGGTAATACATTCAGATCAGGTGGGGTTTGTGCGAGGAAGGGAGGCGAGGGACGGCATAAGTAAGACTCTCAACTTGACTGCCTATGCTAAATCGAAATGTAAACCGTTGGCTGTACTGTCGATGGATGCGGAGAAAGCCTTCGACCGTGTGCACTGGGGCTTCATGTTTTCGGCCCTGCGACAGCTGGGCCTAGGGAACCGCTTTCTGCATAGGGTCGCAGCCCTATACTCTGGCCCGTCGGCCAGAGTCAAGGTAAATGGAGCAATGTCGGGCTCTATGACCATTGGGAACGGGACCAGGCAGGGATGCCCTTTGTCGCCCCTTCTCTATGCGATAGTTATGGAGCACTTAGCAGTGGCGATCAGGAAGAATCCTAGTGTACACGGTCTATGGGTGGACGATATTCAGTATAAAGTCTCTCTTTATGCGGATGACCTCTTAGTGTACATATCCCAGCCACACATAACCCTTCCATCATTGATGGAGGAGTTTCAAAAATACGGAGAGGTCAGTAACTTCAAGATTAACTTTCAGAAAACTGAAGCCCTAAATATATCCCTAGGACAGGCTGAACTTATAAGACTTATGGGAAATTTCCCCTTCCGGTGGAAGACTGGGGCCATTCAATATTTAGGCATTCAAATCCCTACTGACACGACCGACTTATATAAGTTAAATTATGTGCCTTTGTTGGAGTCGACTCTGAAACGGTTGAGGGAATACGGACGGAAGACCATCTCATGGTTTGGTAGGATGAATTCATTTAAAATGGACATTCTTCCAAGGTTCTTATATCTATTCCAGGCGGTCCCGATAGTGCCGCCGAAGACATTCTTTCAGACCATTAGATCTGCGTTAATACACTTTGTCTGGCAGACATCTAAACCTCGTCTTAAATATTCTATTCTAACCGCCCCGAAACCCAGAGGTGGAGCGGGCCTCCCTGACTTGGAACTCTATCACAGAGCTTCCCTACTTGCACGTCTGTTTGACTGGCAGTTCGGTCATCATTCTAAACAATGGGTACAATTGGAACAGGTATCTTTTGGCGTCCCATTGCGTCATCTCCCGTGGATCAGACGAACTGAACAGGTTGCAAATGACTATAAGGGACCAACAGGTTTCTTGACTCGAGAAGTTCTACGGGTCTGGAATCGGGTTAAACATAAACAGAAACTGATCAGTAATTTGAACCCATTGTCACCGATATTTGGTAATCCGGGCTTTCCCCCAGGGTGTCACATAGACCAATTTTTGGGTTGGCACAGGAGTTCTGACTTACGATTGGGACAGACACTAATGGACGGAAAATTTCTGACATGGGACGCCTTACGGGAAAAGTTCCCAGGTAGGACACTCTCCTGGTTGGAGTATAACCAGTTGCGATCGTTTATACGGGGACGTTTGGCCGACTGTACTTCTCGCCCTCCCATGACGCGGTTGGAAGCTCTCTTACAAATGCAAGACCCTCCCTCACATTTGATTTCCTTTTTATATAAGGAACTTCACTCAGGGGATTCGGAAGGGGTTCCAAGTTACATCCGCGCATGGGAGGAAGAGATGGGATGCAAGTTCTCGAAGGAGGACCTTGATAAAGCTTTTCTTTATACACATAAAATGTCTCCGGCCGGGGGCGCTCAAGAGAAAAATTACAAGATACTGACTAGGTGGTATCTGTCCCCCGTTAGATTGAAGTCCATCTTCCCGACATTGGATGATACATGCTGGCGATGTGCAATGGAGAGAGGCACGCTATACCACATATGGTGGCAATGCCCTGCTATACGACCCTTTTGGGAGGGGGTTTTTCGGGCATACCAGGAGATCTCTGGGAAATGTGTCCTTCCCTCCCCACAAATTGCCATTTTATCAATTCTTCCGGGTTCCATATCAACACAAAAGAAGAGCCTTCTCCGGTTTTGTATTACTGCAGCAAGGATGGTGATCCCGCGCTACTGGCGTACAACGACAAAGCCAACTATAGCAGAGTGGTTATCAGAGTTTATAGACATTTTTCGTATGGAGGAGTTGATGGCTGAATTGGAGGGAGATAATTCTCGCTTGATTCGAACATGGCAGCCCTGGATGGTGTTCAGGGAGATGCCTGGACTACTTCGGTTAACTGAAAATGTTTCTTAGAGACCGGCTCGGAGATCCGTAACCCATCCCTCAGTCCCCCCCTCCCCTCCCTGTGAGTTATCCTTTTCTTTCTGTTTCCTTACCCTATCTCTTTGATACTTGTAATACACCCTCACAGGTTATGGGTAAAATGTTGGCGAATCCGGTACGGATTGGTGTATAACCATGTCTAATACTGTATCTTGTACCTTATGTCTTGTTTGTTGTATGTTAAAATCTTTTAACTTCTTCAATAAAAAAGATTCAACATAGTAGGCGGATTGTTAAGAAGGCCTATCATAGGGCCAAGCACTCTAAACGGAATTCTCTATTATACAATAAACGGGTCAGGGAACCTGATAATATGAATCATTGTAGGTTCATTACTACGTTCCATCCTCATTCGGATCGTGTTAGGTCAGCACTAATTAAGGCATGGCCTATTCTACAAGTGGATCCTATAATTAATAAGTTTCTACCTAAACGACCTTTAATCACGTTTAGACGTGCTAGAAATTTACGTGACCTCTTAACTAAAAGCCACCATGTGGGTTTACAGTCACAGACGTTTTTGGGCACTGGCTCAATTGTGGGTGGTTGTTCTCCTTGTGGCCGCTGTGTGGCATGCCCTAATGTGGACAGGTGCAATGACTTCTCTAATTCGGCTGGTACAAAAACCTATAGTATTAGGAAAGGTATCACGTGTACCACAAGGTATGTGGTGTATTTCGCCACTTGTCCTTGTGGTTTAACTTACGTGGGGATGACGACAAGACAGCTTAAGGTCCGGATTAGAGAACACGTTTTGGGCATTCAAGCTGCCGACGGGCATGATGAGACAACCACCCTCAAAACTATCCCCAAACACTTTAAGTTATTCCATCAATGCAACAGCTCTCTTTTGAGAGTTTGCGGCATTGATGTGTTGGAGATTAATATCAGGGGTGGTGATTTGTCCAAACGTTTAGGTCAATTGGAGTGTAGATGGATTTGGACCCTTAATACAGTTCAGCCATACGGATTAAATGAGAATCTCAGCTTTTCGCCATTTCTCTAACCATTGGTCTACTGTGCTTGGTTATGCTTCCGCATACATTGTTTTTAACTGATTTTAATTATGTTTTTGTTTTCCTTTTTTTTTCTAGTGTTTTGTGTTATTGTTGACGGCTATCTGTATCCGGTTACTGATATGGACGCGTATTCATCTTTGGATTTATTCCACAATCGTCGTTATACATATATATTATATGCGTTGGTGTCGTTTTTTGTCATCTTGAATGTTTTTGCTTGCAGGTATATGCACATGTGTATATATATATAAATAATTTTTGGGGTCCGTATTTTTGGTGAGACAGATTGATGTTGTATCTGTCATGTTGTATTTATACTCTCAATGTATGGGATAATATGTGTGCTATAATTAATGACATGGCCATTATATTTGTGACGTATCTGTCTTTATGCATCCATATGGGATCACTTTTGTTATATTTGTATGTGCATTTTCATTTTCTTTGTTGATACTCTATATAAACATATACCTGTATAATGTTAACGCTTTTGTTTATATTGTTATGTTCATCTGCGATTCTATGGCAATTATGTTCGTCTAGGCATGGGTTTTCACTATATGGATTTATGCTATTGGTCCACTGTATGATGTCATTTCTACAAAGCCAATTCTTTTTCTTTTTCTTATTATTTGTTATGTGATGTAAATTGTATATAATTCTCTGCTAGGTTTTGTCTTTGTGACATACTTTGACTATCATTCTTTCCAGCCGCCCATTTCCTTGCCCACATATGCCATGGCGCGCCCTATCTTATTCATTACGGTGCACGTGCGCCCTGCTTTCGTTGTGTCGGCCGGCTCGTGTCTCTGTGGTGCGCCGACTTCCGGATCACGTGGGGCCCCACGTGTTTCCGGCTCTCGGCTGCCCGTGCGAGCGCGATCCGGCGGACGTGACGTCACCGGGGGGCCGCGCGGCCGCGATGATGGTTCCGGTATGGATTGTATTTAAATTCAGATCCAGTACCTTAAGCCTTATTCCCCCTGATGAAGGCACGCCGAAACGCGCGTTGGGGTTGGTAGGTTGGTCCGGGAGGGTTGCCTTTTGCCTACAAGGTACCTGTATATTTCTATACTTTGCTTAATATTGGTGGCATTCATCTCTTGTATGAACATGTGAATCTGTTCTTGATATGGCATATTTGCCTGCATGGGTACCCGGTATTTATTACCTGTTGGCATAACATTATGAGTGATTGATGTATTCACAGTACCCTGTTGTTTATTGCTACTCCCCTGTGACACACCTACCTGGGCTCTTTTGTATGTGGTTGATATAGCCTTTTTCCATCCTTCAGCCCTTTTCCATGCATGTTTGTCTGTATATATGTGTATACATATTTTTATACATACCAATAAAATTGTTTTTACTTGGTGTTTGACCTTTTGACTGTATTTGCCTTTTGTCTGTGAGGACTGTAAACAAGAAGATCCCAGTGCTCCTCAGGATCATCAGGTAGATGGAGAGAAGGTGTCAGGAGATCTCCCCTATGATGTGTAGACGGCTGTGAAGGTCTTGTGCTCAGTCTTGTTTTATCCACCAGTATTATATGTTTTATACTTGTGTAATGAGAACGGTGGAGATGGCAGGATTAGAGCTGATCATAGATGGGACTTCTCCATCTGTCTGTGACTTTTACAATATTTGTTTCAGGGTGAAGATCTGACCCATATTAACACTACAGAGACATATGTGAGGGGTGATGAGTGGTGTAAAGAGGAGATTCCCACATATGACTACCCAGGTGAGTAGTAACCACTGAATGCAGAGAAGTCACAGATTCCTCTCAGTCACCGGCTGTGGCTGCTTTATCGGTGGTGTAGTCCGGCCGTGTTACTGGGACGCCCTCCCAGGGCTGTGGGGTACCGGGCCCGATAAGCTTCAATGGCAGATGTCACAGCAGCTGGGACCTGGCCCGTGGCCCTGGGTGCCCATTGTAAAGGGAAATGTTCAGTGTGCTTATGATGAGTGATTCGTGATGCCACCTGTGGTGTTTGGCAATAGAGATGTAAGCCGACGCTGCAGACAGATCCTCTGGGACAGATGGTGTGGTGCAGCAATGATGTTATAGCCCTCCACAGGCAGGGCTGTAGTCCCCGGGCAGTGTAGGTGAAGTGACACTTAGATGGTGTAGTGTCAGGCGCAAGAGATGTAGCAGTGCTGGGCAGGTTGGCGCAGGAATAAGGACACCAGGGCATGTAGTTCCAAAGCTTTACTCACAGTCTGTTGCAGGTACAGGTGCCCGCATCTGTGCCGTGTCCTCCGGGCCAGGAGCTCAGCCAACTTCCAGGCAAGATGAAGTACTCCTTTCCAACACTCCGCCAACATATGTGCCTTTCCTGAACGTCTCCTCTTATAGCGCCTTTGAGTGAAGTACTCTCAGTACTGAATTACACTGGAGTTCCTCCTGACAGATGTTCCTATGAACTCTTCTTGTACGGCAGCTTCTGAGCTGGGAAAGCCATCCAGTCTGGCCTAAGCTGTTACTAGTGGTTCAGCTGCTCGATCCTTGTTAACATTCACGTCACTTGGCAAGTGAAAAGGTTTTAAATACTAGAGTAGGGACTGTCCCACAAGGGTTGCCGTGACGTGGCGGGATGGCTTGTACATTATTTTGATCAAAATTATGTTTACTAAATACCCTTATTATTATTACTACCTTTATGCATTATTGGCAGTATATTTTTTACTTTTTAGTTCAGGATATTTGTGTTTTTTGCTTTTTGTTTTCTATGGTTAATGGTCATGTGTTAATATGCACTTACATTGTGCATACACATTAACTTACTTTCTCAGTTCAGATTTGTTTTTATTTTTATTTTTTTACGGCAGACAGCTGTAGCCTGCTTCGGGGACTCCTTGCTACTAAGTCCCGGCTCACTAATATGTTGCTGTTGTGCCCCCAAGTCTTGAGTGGGAATAAAGTGGTCACTACTTCTATTCCTCCGGTGTCTGCTGCAGGACCATTAGTATCCGTACAACCTCGGGGACCGGACCCCGGCCTTGCGCTTAGAACTTGAAAAGGGTTCTCCTCTAACCCTGGTCTTATTCTCCTCACGTTCCGTGCTAATCCTTCTTCCCAATGGAGAATCAAGCTTCCTTTCTCTGTCTCTTTCCTGTGCCAGCAGACCCAGATCACTGTGGCCTGCTGCAGCACTTCCTTCTTCCATCCCTCTCCCAGGGATCTTCTGTGTCTCATACTCTGTCCTTCTACATCCTCACTCACTGACTGAATGAAAGACTGAATGACTGACTCAACTCTTTCCGCTCTTTTATGTGAACTAACCCCACCCACCTCCCAGCACGTTTCATGTTCCAAGCAGGGAGCCATCAAGGGGTGCTATGCTACACTCCAAGCAGGGAGCCGCCGAAGGTGCTTTGCTACACTACTTTGTGGCGTGGGGTTGTAGGTGTTGGAGTGTGGTCAGGTGTCTTCACCTTACCTGGATGGTGGGGTACCACACCTCAGGAGGAGGTGCAGTACCTCTGTGGCGACTGAACCCTCAGGGGTGCCACATTACCATGATCCCCATTTTGCCTCTAGACCACAACATTCTCCTACACCCAAAACTGTTCAAATGACTTTGGGCATTGAAAGCCCTTTTCTATAAAACTTACAACCAATTACATTTTTTTTTGATCCTAAGGAATTCAGATTACTGCACAATCTCTCCTGAAATGGGGAGCAATATTATTTTCTCTAATCTTCTGCTCAGGATCCATAGTAGCTCCAATGGTCCACCATAAATGAGGGCAACTCTGGTTTACTGTTGTTTAATCTGTATTTGTAGCTTTCAGGTAATGAGATTCTCGTGCTCTGGGGCGGGGCTGTGGGTGGGGCTGTGGGCGGGGCTTTATGTGGTGCTCTGATTACATATTCATCTGTATTGGCTTATGACAGGTCGCTGATCCCTCACTGACCTGCCCCCATTATTACATAATGCATATAATAGCATTGATATTATTGGTGATAATGCCTATAATATTGTGGCTATTGTGAGGCTTAGAAAAAAAATTACATCCAGCAAAATGTCAGCGGCGATGGCGGCGCCTGCACAGTAGCATCTATATCAACTTTTTATTGTTAGGAAGTTATAAGGATTAAAAGTTAAACAGCGATTTCTCATTTTTGCAAAAAAATTTACAAAACCATTTTTTTTAGGAACCACCTCACATTTGAAGTGAGTTTAGGGGGTCAAAATTACAGAAAATACCCAAAAATGACACCATTCTAAAAACTGCACCTCTCAAGGTGCTCAAAACCACATTCAAGAAGTTTATTAACCCTTCAGATGCTTCACAGGAATGAATGGAATGTGGAATGAAAATATAAACATTTACTTTTCTTTCACAAAAATTTTCCCCCTCAAATCCCCCCTGAAGTGACCCCATTTTGGAAATGACACCCCTCTGGGAATTCATCTATGGATATAGTGACCATTTTCACTACAAGGATGATTTCCAGAAACACGTAGTGGAAGTTTCAGAGCAAAAATTGCAAAAAAAAGTCATTGTAGTGCCCAATATATTGTGCCCAGCTTGTGTCTCTGGAGACCTCCCCCCACCTACCCCCGGAAGTTGTTAAGTCCGCTCTACTCAAATGTGTCTGTCACTAAATAATCCAAATGCTTGAATGTCAAAACAGTTAAAAAACGTGGTTCTGTGTGGAAGATTGTAAAGCCGTCATGGAGGCATAAGGCTGGCAATGATGGGCATTGTGGGTAATAATAGCGGGGATCATGCCTCATTCCTCTCTAGGAACATACACGACATCTTCTCTGGGGGTTCTTTCTTGTTTCAGTTACTGGGATGAGTGCAATAAAATGTCACTTGGTGAGTCTTCTGACATCTTCACATTCTAAAGGATTGGCGGGGACAAAATTTTCAAAAACAAGATTTTCTCCTTCGCCTCATTGGGGGACACAGGTACTGTGGGTGTATGCTACTGCCGCCTGGAGGCTGACACTAAGAGTGAAAAAAAGAGGTTAGCTCCTCCTCCGCCGTAAACACCCTCACCCTGATTGCGGGCAGAAACCAGTTCATGTTTTGTGTCCGTTGGAGGCACATGCCTGTTTTTTCTCCAGACTTATTTTTTTTTCTTTTTCCCTTTTTCTATGAAGATGAGACCGGGGCGACGGACCCTATTGAAAGGGTCCGATCTCCCCAAACCAACAACGGGCGAGCACGTGCGAGTGTCGCCTCCACGTATCCTCTCCCGCAACGTGGGACACATCTGGTCCTTTTTTCCCAGACTTTTTTATTTTTTCCATGAAGATGAGATAGGGGCAATGGATCCTATTGAAAGGGTCCGATTTCCCCAAACCATCAACGGGCGAGCACGTGCGAGTGTCGCCTCCATGTATCCTGTCCCGCAACGTGGGACATGATGCCGGACTTAGCCCTGACCTCCCTAAGGTATTGAAACCCTAGGCTGTACAGAGGCACAAGCATAGTCCGTGCGGCTCCCACTGCTCCACCAATGCTAGACTGCGGTGCTGCAAGGCAGCGGACGGTCCCTCTCCTCATCCCTGGAGGGAAAGATGGAGCTAGGGTGCCTGCACTGTCCTATATGTGGCCCCCCTCCCCTCTACCTGAGCTGGGAAGCTGAAGCATGGTCACGGAGGGGGATGGCCGGGGAGGGCTCCTGCAGCAGCGTCCACAGGGATGGAGCCCTTAGCCTTTTCCTCGGGGGTCAGAGCGGCAGCATCCGAAGATAGCACCCCCGTCGCGCACGGTGGCGGGTCCTGATGTCCAGCCATGTATCCTCGGCCTGGAACTCTGTGGGAGACGGGTCCGCCCACCCCCCGTCACGGGCAGGCGATGTAAATCTAGCCCGCGGTTTCGGTTGGCGTTAGGCCGCAGGCAGAAGTCCCTCCTTCGCGTCACTTCCGGCAGCCTGCCTCCTGTGGCCTGGGCGGGCGCCGAAGAAATTGAGGCCCCGGTTTCGGACCAGCGCTAGGCCGCAAAACTGGAAAGACTGTCCCAAGGATGCCTCTTCTTCTGACGGCCCTCCCGCAGCTGTGGCGCGCGCTTCTTTGAGCTGGAGCAATGCCCGGCACTTCCAGGACACGTGGGGGCACAGGACTGGGGTAAGTGCTGCCCCCCAACCCGAGAGGCCACGCTGCGGGAAAATGAGGAGTGCCCCCCCCAGCGGTCTGCAGTGCTGATGCCGGGTAGATACAGCATGTCTGAAAAAGCGAAGACGCACACGTTTCTATACGCTGCATGCATCTCTTGTCGGGCCGCGTTTCCGCGGGCACAGAGCAAGCGATTATGCGAAGCCTGTGATTCCAAACGCGCCCAGGAGCCTTACCCTGCGACTGAGCCCAGTGCAAGTCCCCCGAGTGGGCCCTATCACTGTCGCAGTCCATGGCGTCGCTTACGAGAGCAATCGAGTCCCTTCGTGCCCCAGATAGGGGCAGGGACAGTGGCTTGCCTGTGTTAGAGGGGTCCTTTACCTCACAAGAGCATCCGGCCTGCAGGGGCCGCCCTCACTCCAGGCAGACGCGGGGGAAACGAACCCACACGGCGTCTCCCGGTTCATCCGGTGCCTCGGCATCCGTGAGTTCTGCTTCTCGCTCTCCTTCACCAGTAGTCGATAGCGAGCAATGCTCAGACGAGCCCCTTGACCTAGATACTCCGGGGTGTTGAGAAACAGTGGACAGCCTCATTGAAGCCGTCAACCAGACTTTGGGGATTGAGGATGATTGCACCTTGGCTTCTGGCCATAAGGTGTCATTTAAGCGAGTTAAGCAGCCGCATAGAGTATTTTGCACTCACCCAGAATTCGAGGACATAGTGCAACGACACAGGGAACGGCCGGACAGACGCTTCTCGGGCCAGAAGGCGCTCGAAGCGAGGTATCCGTTTGCCCCGGACCTCTGTAAAAGATGGACGGAATCCACAACGGTGGACTCACCCATGTCACGCTTGGCCTCTAAAACCCTGTTATCCGTACCTAGTGGTTCTTCTATGAAGGATCCCACAGATCGTCTCATAGAGAGCTTGACTCACTCAGTATTTGAGGCATCAGGGTCAGCACTCACTCTCTCCCTCGTTCGCGGCAACGTGGGTGGCCAAGGCCATGATTTCTTAGTCAGAATCATTAAACAAAGCCTTGCAGGATAGGGCCCTACCTGCAGAACTATCAGAGATCGCGAGTCAGATCGCTATGGCTGGGGACTACTTAATCAATGCATCTTTGGATGCGGCCAATTGCGCGGCACTTGCTGACGCAAGCACAATTTCCATTAGGAGAGCTCTATGATTAAGGACATGGCGGGCCGATTCAGCCTCCAAGAAGTCCTTGACTTCTCTACCTTATCAGTGCAGCCTTTTCGGAGAGAAGTTAGATCAGCTCATCTCTGATCCCACCTGAGGGAAGAGCGGTTTTCTCCCTCAACAATAGGTCAAACCGCCAGTTCGTCACCAGTTTCAGGCACGTTTTCGGGCTTCTCGCAACCCCGGGTGGACTACAGCGGCCAATTCCGCCGCTTCAGGTTGCCCCAACCAGGATAGAGATCGTCAGGTCTCATATAGAGCCAACCCCTTGGGGAGAATGCATACTCACCAGCCCAGGTCGAGGGGATCCAGGTCCCAAAGATCTTCTCTTTATTTTTTTTATATAGCGCTAACATATTCCGCAGCGCTTTACAGTTTGCACACATTATCATCACTGTCGCCGATGAAGCCCACAATTCTAGATTCCCTATCAGTATGTCTTTGGAATGTGGGAGGAAACTGGAGTATCCGGAGGAAACCCACACAAACACGAGGAGAACATACAAACTCCTTGCAGATGTTGTCCTTGGTGGGATTCGAACCCAGGAATCCAGCGCTGCAAGGCTGCAGTGCTATCCACTGAGCTACCTACTCTGGTTTCGCCATGTCTGGCTCACCATCGCACACGACACATGGGTAAGAGAGCTGGTGTCCTCAGGGTACAAGATAGAGTTTGTCAGGTACCCCCCCAAGACGGTTTTTTCTTTCCTATCTTCCCAAGGTGGATACCCAGGCAAGGGCTTTGCTAGGAGCCATCGAATCGCTCTACCGCAATGGAGTCATTATTCCCGTGCCAGAACACGAAAAGGCTCATGACTTCTATTCCAACCTATTCACGGTCCCCGAGAGGGACGGGACTGTCTGTTTTGGACCTGAAGCTCCTGATCAAATTCATCAGGGTCAGACATTTCCAAATGGAGGCACTCCGTTCAGTCATATCGGCCATGGGGCAGGGAGAATACTTGGCCTCTATCGATATCCAAGATGCTTACCTACATATCCCCATTTTTCCTCCGCATCAAAGATTTCTACGCTTCGCCATCAACAGTCTACATTTTCAGTTCGCAGCACTTCCCTTCGGGCTAGCCACCGCCCCCAGAGTGTTCACAAAGGTCATGGCAGTCGTCATGACCATCCTGCACTCCCAGGGCATAGTCGTCTTGCCTTACTTAGATGACCTCTTGGTCAAGGGCCCTTCTATTTGGGCATGCAAGGAAAGTGTCAACATCACGCTAGTTACTCTTTCCCGCTTAGGGTGGTTGGTCAACGTGAAGAAATCATCTCTTGTTCCAGCTCAGAGGATTTCCTTTTAGGATGATCTTCGACACCTTTCGAGGGTTGGTAATTCTCAATCAGGACAAGGCCCTAGCTCTCCGGCAGGGAGTCCGGACATTTCATCAACCAGTCCCTCATACCATCCGTTTCGGGATGAGGATTCTAGGAAAAATGATGGAAGCAATATCGTTCACCCAGTTCCATCTTCGCCCCCTGCAGCACGCCCTCTTGTCATCCTGGGACAAGAACCCATTCTCGCTCGATCATCGGTGCCGGTTGTCCTCTCAGGTCAGACAGTCACTCGAGTGTTGGATAACCAGTTCCTCCCTGCTTCAGGGGAAACCCTTTCCCCCAGACTATTGGTTGGTGGTCACAACCGACGCCAGCCTCCCCGGCTGGGGAGCGTTTTCTCGCTACCACACGACCCAAGGACGGTGGTCGCCGCAGGAGGCACACCTCCCGATCAACTTGTTGCAGATACGAGCGATCTGGCTGGCTCTGCAACATTTTCGTCACCTTCTAGCAGGCCGCCAAGTCCGGATTCAATCGGACAACGCCACGGCGGTGGCTTACATAAATCATCAAGGGGGCACCCGCAGCAGAGCAACCATGCGCAAGGTAGGGTGTTATGAAAGAGTCACCGTAGGAGGAAGACACAAAAATAGAAGCTACGTCCAGGAAACCTGAGAAGTTGGCAACTATCAGATTGCAGACCCCTGAACCTATCAACACAACTAGCAGTAGCTGTGGGGGGTTCCTACGGTGCCCTAGACCCCTCGATCACAGCCGGAGAGCTAAATAGCCTAAAGACAGAAAAGGAAATCTAAACTGCCCCAGAGCAGACCCCAAAGTAAAAGGCAGCCCCCAACATATAATGACGGTGAAGCAAGATGAAAAAACACTCACACAGACAGAAAGATAGGCTGAGCAAACGATGGGGCCCAAACTAACTAAACAGGACAGGAAAGGAAGGTTGCTGTCTGCAATCTGCCAAAACCCTATCAAAGACATAAGCCAACAGGCTGATATGGAAAAAGACCCTGAAGCAGCTAGGCTTCAAAAGCTATATCAGCACTCAGGTACTTTCTGAAGACAGAGCTAAAGGAATTCAGCTCACCCCAGCAGGGAATGGCAGAAATCCAGAAAAACAAAGCAAAACAAAGTCAAGGCACAAATGCAAAAGGCAGAGCCGAAAACTTAGCTTTAGAAGAGCAGGAATTCAGACTGGTCTCCAAGGATCCCACAGAGAAATCACCCGCAGGGCAGAAGGGCGTCGGCGGCCTTATATCCAGTCAGTCACTCCACTCAGCCAGTCATCATCATTAGGCTCAGGTGCTTGACAATCAGGCTCACTACCTTTCTTTACCAGAAGAGGGAGTTCATCGGGCCTCAGTAGTGAAGGGGAAAATGAACTCACAACAGTAGGGCACGTTTTGCATTGGGCCAAGAGGAACCACTCGGTGATATCGGCAGTCCACATCCCGGGCGTGGAGAACTGGGCAGTAGACTTCCTCAGCCAGCAGTGTCTTGCGTCCGGGGAGTGATCACTACACCCTGAGATCTTCCAGCAGATTTTCCAATGGTGGGGGACACCGGATAGGGACCTGATGGCCTCAGGGGCGAATGCCAAGGTGCCCCTGTTTGTCGCTCGGTCCAGGGACCCGCAGGCAGTCACTTTGGATGTGTTGGTTCTGCCGTGGAACCCGTTTTGCCTCTCATATCTATTTCCCCCGCTGCCACTACTTCCGAGAGTCTTCAAAAAGATCAAAACAGAAGGGGTTCCAGTGATTCTCCTGGCCCCAAACTGGCCCCGTCAAGCTTGGTACGCGGATCTAGTGCAGCTGCTCGCCGACATTCCTTGGCGACTGCCAGAGCGCCCAGATCTACTTCCACTCGAGCTCAGGGGCCCTGTGTTTGATGGCATGGCCGTTGAATCTTGGATTCTGACCCAGGTGGGGTTTGGGCGCGAGGTGCTTGCTACAATGGTTAGCGCCCGGAAGCCTACCTCGGCGCGAATTTGCCATCAAACCTGGAAGGTTTTCTTTTCTTGGTGTCGAGGCCGCAGTTATTCTCCACTGAGATTCTCTATTCCCAACATCTTGGCCTTTCTCCAGTCTGGCCTAGACTCAGGGTTGGCCCCGAGCTCCCTCAGGAGACAGATATCAGCTTTATCCGTCCTGTTCCAGCACAGAATTGCTGTAAATGTGCAGGTAAAGACTTTCATCCAGGGGGTCTCCCACTTGGTACCTTCCTATAGTGCGCCTCTGGACGCCTGGGACCTTAACCTGGTCCTAAGCATTCTGGAGGAAGCTCCATTTGAAACGCTACAGGATGTTTCTTTGTCATACCTCTCCTGGAAGGTGGTATTCCTTGTAGCGTTAACGTCTATCAGGCGAGTCTCAGAGCAGACGGCCCTATCCTGTCGAGCCCCGTTTCTCACTTTCCACAGGGATAAGGTGGTTCTCAGACCAGCTCCCCCCTTTCTACCGAAGGTCGTTTCCTCGTTTCACATTAATGAGGATATTGTCTTGCCTTAATTTTGTCCAGCATCGGCACACCGAGTGGAAAAGCCCCTTCACACGTTGGACCTGGTAAGAGTCCTCAGGAGGTACGTGTCACGGACGGCACCCTTTAGGCAGACAGACACTCAGTTCTTGCTCCCCGAGGGGCGCAGGAAGGAACTCGTGGCCTCAAAATCGGCCATAGCGAGGTGGATTCATTTGACTATTCAGGAGTCCTACCGCATCAGGGGTGCGCCGGTTCCAGCAGGGATCAGAGCACACTCTACTCGGGCAGTGGGCGCCTCTTTGGCACTTCAGCACCAGGCTTCGATGGAAAAGATTTGCAAGGCAGCAACCTGGTCCAGCCTGCACACGTTTGCCAAACATTTCAATACCCATACTCAGGCTTCAGTGGATGCGAGCCTAGGTAGAAGGATTCTCCAAGCAGCGGTGGCGCACCTTTTAGACAGGAGGTGCATGTAGCTTGGATCGGTGAGTCAACTTCCCACCCAGGAACTGCTTTAGGACGTCCCACAGTACCTGTGTCCCCCAATGAGGCGAGGGAGAAACAGGGATTTTTGTGATAAACTCACCGTAAAATCCTTTTCTCCGAGACGCTCATTGGGGGACACAGCACCCACCCTGATAGCCAGTTAGCTCTTGTTTAATTAATATGCATTTTCGATGATATTAGGGTGGTTCTTTTCTAAACATATTGTTACCTGCATTAAGGCTGATTTTTGTTGTTGTCCTACTGCTTTTGCACTAAACTGGTTTCCGTCCGCAATCCGGGCGAGGGTGTATACGGCAGAGAAGGAGCTAACCTCTTTTTTTCACTTAGTGTCAGCCTCCAGGCGGCAGTAGCATACACCCACAGTACCCGTGTCCCCCAATGAGCATCTCGGAGAAAAGGATTTTACGGTGAGTTTATCACAAAAATCCCTGTTTCAGTGACCTTTTTTGTATAACACAAAAGAATTATATGTGGCCACCTGAAACAAATAAATGACTAACTTTATATACCAGATATATGATTTTCTTGATACCTGGTATGGCTGTAGAACCTGATCTGCAAGGTCCACACCCCCATATATTTGTGGTAGTCAATGACAGACACAGGTTTTGGAGTAGTGGATCCCTGTTGGTCTGCAGTGGCTCTTGTGGCATCTGTGTGGATCGAGCTCAGGATAAAAATATCTTTTTTATCCTTATACTTAAGGGCAAGCAGCTCTCTATTGCGTAAAACCCCTGACTGCCCCTTTCGGAAATTTTTTTGACCACTGATTGTGGAAACCCCTGACGGTTTTTGCAAATGGTCCCACAAGCCCCTATGTTATGTACAACCAGACTTTTAAATAGGGGTATGCTGGTGTAGTAGTTGTCAACATACAGATTGTAGCCTTTTTGTAAAAATGGAGTTATCAGTTCCCAAATGATTTTTCCAGATGTCCCCAGATAAGTAGGGCATCCTGGTGGGTTTAGTTGGCTGTCTTTCCCCTCATAAATATGAAAAGCTGATGTGTATCCGGTTGAACTCTCACACATTTTATAGAGCTTTATTCTGAACCTTGCCCTCTTTGAAATAATTGGTCCAAAATTTTCCACCACCTCCACATTTAGACCAGGAATGGCATTAAAATGAGCGATGAATGGTTTAGCCGAATCCGAAGCCTCCCATCTGGGAAATGCTACATCAAGAGGCAAAGCCCCTTGGACATTGGTGTGCGCCAATTCACTAGCACTAGGGACAGCGCTAGTACTGGGCATTGTTCCCTGAGTTGGAGACATTTCTCCAGAAGCGCTATTTGTCCTTCTTGTTGTACTGGTCCTTGTGTGTGAGGATGGACCGGAATCACTGCTCATTTCTGAGCTATCACTGTCGCTGCTACTAAAGCCCTCGAAATCCACATCGCCATCTGACACTGCACTTTCTTCACTGTCAGAACATGAAAGTGGATAAGTCTCCTCTGCACTATAACACTGACGGGCCATTTTTATTTTTTTTAATATTTTTTTCCGGAAATACAAAACTCTGATGTGACCAAATTATTTGGGAGACAATAGAGAAAAGTCTAATTCTTTTGCCTAACCCTAACTTTAGAATAAACCAGGGCCGGACTGGGACTAAAATTCAGCCCTGGCATTTGAAGTTACACAGGCCCACTAGTCACATGGTGACTATATAATATCTTTGTGCACTTGTAGGTTACAAGAAGTGAGAGATTAACACGACTATATAACATGTAGTCACAGCTGTGCCCAGTATTTCAGCTCAGTCCTATTTATTGCTTTTAGTTGCAGTACTCCTCCCAAATCTCTATCCATTGGGCAACCAGACCCCCTGGTCATAGCCGCCCCTATCATACCTCCCAACTTTTGAAGAAGGGAAAAATGGACAAAGACTGCGGCGCGCTGCTGCAAATTTTGGCCACGCCCGGCCACACCCATTTCACAACTAGTCACACCCATGTCCACACCTAATCGCACCCATTTAGCACTGCTGATCACACTGACTGGTACTGAGGGCACAGTGGCTGGCACTAAGGAAGAGAGAAAACAGAGAGAGAGAGAAAAAAGAAAACAGAGAGAGAGAAAGAAAGAGGAAAGAAAGAAAGAACAGTGAGAGACAGAGAAAGAACAGAGAGAGAAAGAAAGAGGGGAAAGAAAGAACAGAGAGAGACAGAGAAAGAACAGAGAGAGAAATAAAGAAGTAAAGAAAAGAAAGAAAGAACAGAGAGAAAGAGAGGAAAGAAAAAGAAAGAAAGAGGGGAAGAAAGAAAAGAGAGAGAAAGAAAGAACAGAGAGAGAAAGAAAAAAGAAAGATTAGAGAGAAAGAAAGAACAGAGAGAGAAAGAACAGAGAGAGAAAGAAAATGAGGGAAAGACAGAACAGAGAATGAGAAAGAACAGAGAAAGAAAGAAAAAGAGAGAAAGAAATAAAGAAAGATTCTATAAAGATACTATAGCAGCCCGGCTCCCATTGTAGTGCCCACCTGAGCCTCCCGATGCAGGACCTATCATGATCCGCTTACATGGCCGGCATCCCCGATTCCAAGGTGATCCTGCTGTCTGCGCTGTCGGAGGAGGACACAGTGATGGATCTGAAGCATTCCTAGTTCCGTCACAATCTCCTCAAGAAATTATCTCATTTCCGGTCAGCTTCCAGCACATCACTTCAGGTGGAACATCATGTGTGTGTTTTAAAATGCTCCTCGGGGCTCCGCCGTGTACTCCTGTGTCCGTGGGAAAAGCCCACTTTGTATGCTTTGTACACACTTGGCTCCACTCCGTACATCCCGTACACATATGGCTCCACTCCGTACACCTCGTACACGCGCGGCTCCGCTCCGTCCACCTCGTACACGCGCGGCTCCGCTCCGTACACGCGTGGCTCCTCTCCGTACACCTCATACACGCGGCTCCGCTCCGTATACCTCGTACATGCGGCTCCGCTCCGTACACCTCGTACACACACGGCTCCGCTCCGTCCACCTCGTACACGCGCGGCTCCGCTCCGTCCACCTCGTACACGCGCGGCTCCTCTCCGTACACGCGTGGCTCCTCTCCGTACACCTCGTACACGCGGCTCCGCTCCGTACACCTCATACACGCGGCTCCGCTCCGTACACCTCGTACACGCGGCTCCGCTCCGTACACCTCGTACACACACGGCTCCGCTCCGTACACCTCGTACACACACGGCTCCGCTCCGTACACCTCATACACGCGGCTCCGCTCCGTACACCTCGTACACGCGGCTCCGCTCCGTACACCTCGTACTCACGCGTCTCCGCTCCGTACACCTCGTACACACACGGCTCCGCTCCGTACACCTCATACACATCCGGCTTCTCTCCATACACCTCGTACACACATGGCTCCGCTCCGTACATCTCATACATGCGGCTCCGCTCCGTACACCTGGCTCCGCTCCGTACACCTCGTACTCACGCGTCTCCGCTCCGTACACCTCGTACACACACGGCTCCGCTCCGTACACCTCATACACATCCGGCTTCTCTCCATACACCTCGTACACACATGGCTCCGCTCCGTACATCTCATACATGCGGCTCCGCTCCGTACACCTCGTACTCACGCGTCTCCACTCCGTACACCTCGTACACACACGGCTCCGCTCCGTACACCTCATACACATCCGGCTTCTCTCCGTACACCTCGTACACACACGGCTCCGCTCCGTACATCTCATACACGCGGCTCCGCTCCGTACACCTCGTACTCACGCGTCTCCGCTCCGTACACCTCGTACACACACGGCTCCGCTCCGTACACCTCATACACATCCAGCTTCTCTCCGTACACCTCATACACATCCAGCTTCTCTCCGTACACCTCGTACACACACGGCTCCGCTCCGTACACCTCGTACACACACGGCCCCGCGCGTCTCCGCTCCGTACACCTCGTACACACACGGCTCCGCTCCGTACACCTCGTACACACACGGCTCCGCTCCGTACACCTCGTACACACACGGCTCTGCTCCGTACACCTCATACACATCCGGCTTCTCTCCGTACACCTCGTACACACACGGCTCCGCTCCGTACATCTCATACACGCGGCTCCGCTCCGTACACCTCGTACACACACGGCTCCGCTCCGTACACCTCGTACACACGCGGCTCCGCTCCGTACACCTCGTACACACGCGGCTCCGCTCCGTACACCTCATACACATCCGGCTTCTCTCCATACACCTCGTACACACACGGCTCCGCTCCGTACACCTCGTACACACGCGGCTCCGCTCCGTACACCTCATACACATCCGGCTTCTCTCCATACACCTCGTACACACACGGCTCCGCTCCGTACACCTCGTACACACGCGGCTCCGCTCCGTACACCTCATACACATCCGGCTTCTCTCCGTACACCTCGTACACACACGGCTCCGCTCCGTACACCTCGTACACACGCGGCTCCGCTCCGTACACCTCATACACATCCGGCTTCTCTCCGTACACCTCGTACACACACGGCTCCGCTCCGTACATCTCATACACACACAGCTCTGCTACATCCACACTGTAAATCCTGACCCCACACATACTTACCTCAACCAGCACCATGACAACAGCAAAGCAGCAGACACCAAGAGGCAAGGCTGAGCGCACAGGACCTGTGATGAGGTCACAGGAGGGGCGGAGTCAGGGGTGACATGTCAGGGGTCTGGACAAAGGCTCCTGATCATGTGACCCCTGACTCCTCCCCTCCTGTGACCTCATCACAGGTCCTGCGAATAGAGAGAGCAGGCAAAGCGAGTGCGACACTGAGTGGCTGCGGGGGGGAGGGGGTCTCATCATGCTAAGGCGAGGATGGTGGGCGTGGCTTATCTCCCTGCAGTGCGGGAGGAACTTGAAACTATCACCGCCATGCTGCAGAGGGTCGGCGGCAGGAGCAACAGTGGCCGCAGCAGCTGGCAAGCGGCCAGATGATGGGAGCTGCCGCCCGCGGCCCACATGACAGCGGCCCAGCGGGAAAATGCCCGGTTGGTTATATTGCCAATCCGGGCCTGGAATAAACCCTAACTTTAGAATAAACCCTTACTTTAGCCCCAACACTAACCCTAACTATGGCACTAACTGTAACCTGCCTTATCTGTTTTTCCACTGACAGATGATGGACCTGAGTGGGGACTTGTTTTTGTGAGATGAGAATTGGTATTATTTTCGCCTACATAACATTGATTGGTTCCTTTTTATTCGATATTTGGGAGGCAGAATGAACAAACAGTTGAACACCACACACTACTGGTTCATCCAACAAGGTTTTTTATTAGACTGTGAACTGTCATTGTCTTGGTAAATAATTAACCACTTAAGCCCCAAGGGTGGTTTGCACGTTAATGCCCGGGCCAATTTTTACAATTCTGACCACTGTCCTTTTATGAGGTAATAACTCTGAAACACTTCCATGGATCTCGGTGATTCTGACATTGTTTTCTCGTGACATATTGTACTTCATGTTAGTGGTAAAATTTAATTCAAATAACTTGCGTTTATTTGTGAAAAAAATGAAAATTTGGTGAAAATTTTGAAAATTTTGCAATTTTCCAACTTTGAATTTTTATGCCCTTAAATCACAGAGATATGCCACACAAAAAACTTAAGTAGCATTTACCACATGTTTACTTTAAATCAGCACAATTTTGGAACCAAAATTTTTTTTTGTTAGGAAGTTATAAGGGTTAAAATTTGACCAGCGATTTCTTATTTTTGAAACACCATTTTATTTTTAGGGACCACATCACATTTGAAGTCACTTTAAGGGCTCTCTCTCTCTCATATATATATATATATATATATATATATATATAATAGTATAGAAAATACCCAAAAGTGACACCATTCTAAAAACTGCACCCCTCAAGGTGCTCAAAACCATATTCAAGAAATTTATTAACCCTTCAGGTGCTTCACAGGAATTTTTTGAATGTTTAAAAAAAATGAACATTTAACTTTTTTTCACAAAAAAAATACTTCAGGTCCAATTTTTTTATTTTACCAAGGGTACCAGGAGAAATTGGACTGCAAAAGATATTGTTCAATTTGTCCTGAGTAGGCTGATACCTGATATGTGGTGGGAAACCACTGTTTCGACGCATGGCAGAGCTCAGAAGGGAAGGAGCGTCATTTGACTTTTTCAATGCAAAATTGGCTAGAATTCAGATCGGACGCCTTGTCACGTTTGGAGAGCCCCTGATGTACCCAAACAGTGGAAACCCCACAAGTGACCCGATTTTGGAAACTAGACCCCCCAAGGAACTTATCTAGATATGTGGTGAGAACTTTGAACCCACAAGGGCTTCACAGAAGTTTATAACGTACAGCCGTACAATTAAAAAATCATACTTTTTCCATAAAAATGATCTTTTCACCCCCAGTTTTTTTTTCCCAAGGGTAACAGGACCCTAAAAGTTATTGTGCAATTTGTCCTGAGTACGCTGATACCCCACATGTGGGGGTAAACCACTATTTGGGCGCATGGCAGAGCTCGGAAGGGAAACGGCGCCATTTTACTTTTTTGGCTGGAATTGGGATTGGACGCCATGCCGCGTTTGGAAAGCCACTGATGTGCCTAAACAGTGGAAACCCCCCACAAATGACACCATTTTGAAAACTAGACCCCCCACGGAACTTACCTTGATGTGTCGTGAGCACTTTGAACCCCCCAGTGCTTCACAGAAGTTTATAACGCCCGGGCGTGAAAATAAAAAAATCATATTTTTTCCACAAACATGATCTTTTAGTCCCCAATTTTTTTATTTTCCCAAAGGTAACAGGAGAAATTGGACCCCAAAAGTTGTTTTGCAATTTGTCCTGAGTAGGCTGCTACCCCATATGTGGGGGTAAAACACTGTTTGGGCGCATGGCAGAGCTTGGAAGGGAAGGAGCACTGTTTGACTTTTTCAACGCAGAATTGACTGGAATTGAGATCAGACGTCATGTTGCGTTTGGAGAGCACCTGTAGTGCCCAAACAGTGGAAACCCCCAATTCTAACTCCAACCTTAACCCCAACACACCCCTAACCCAAACCCTAGCCCTAATGGGAAAATGGAAATAAATACATTTTTTTTATTTTATTATTCTTCCCTAACTAAGGGGGTGATAACGGGGGGTTTGATTTACTATTTATGGCGGTTTTTATGTTTGGAAGCTGTCACACGCTAAAAGACGCTTTTTATTGTAAAAATAGTTTTTGCATTACCAGATTTTGAGAGCTATAATTTTCCATATTTTGACCCAACGAGTCATGTGAGGTCTTATTTTTTGTGGGACGAGTTGACATTTTTATTGGAACCATTTACAGGCACGTGACATTTTTGATCGCTTTTTATTCCGATTTTTGGGACGCAGAATGAACAAAAACCAGCATTTCAAGAATTTCTTTTGGGGGTGCGTTTACACCATTCTGCATGCGGTAAAATTGAAAGGCGGCTTTATTCTTCGGGTCAGTACGGTTACAGCGATACCTCATTTATGTCTTTATTATATAAAAAATAATTATTTTTGCATCACTTTATTCTGTGAGCTATAACTTTTTCATTTTTTTGCTGATGATGCTGTGTTGTGGCTCGTTTTTTGCAGGACAAGATGACGTTTTCAGCGGTACCATGGTTATATATATCCGTCTTTTTGATCGCGCGTTATTGCACTTTTTGTTTGGCAGTATGATAATAAAGCATAATTTTTTTATTTTTCTTCTTTAAGGGGTTCGCTAAAGGGGTTAACTAATGGGACAGTTTTATAGGGTGGGTCGTTACGGACACGGCGATACTAAATATGTGTACTTTTATTGTTTTGTTTTTTTTCATTTCCAAAAAATGAATTTATTAGGGAATATTTTTTTTTTTTAAAATTTAGCGATTTTTTTTATAAATTATTTTTACTCTTATTTTTCTTTATTTAACTTTATTATACTGTCCCAGGGGGGAAATCATTGTCATGTGTGAGATCGCTGATCTGACACATCACAGATCGCTGTGACAGATCAGCGATCTCACATAGGCACTGCCCAAGGCTTCATCATGCCTGCGCTTTGCAGGCACTGACGAAGCCGCCTCCCTGCAGGCCCCTGAAGGTCCCCGCAGCCATATTGGATCCAGGGACCTGCAGGTAAGGAGGCCCCCAGGGCAGCACATCGCGCTGCGCTGGGGGTCTCAGGGAAGCACGGAGGGAGCCCCCTCCCTGTCGATGCTTCCCTAAACCCCCGGTACACTGCGATTGTGTTTGATCGCAGTGTGCCAGGGGCTAACGTGTCAGCTGTGATAATCAGCTGACACCCGGCCGCGATCAGCGGCGCTCACCCTGTGAGCGCCGCTGATCTCTATGACGTGCTATCCTGTCCTTGGGAATTAAGTCCCAGGGCACATGGACGGGATAGTACGTCATATGGCAGAAAGGGGTTAAAGTTTTTTTTACATAGCTTGCCATTTTTATGGACAGTTTAAGTAGAAATGTTCAAAAATATAAAACTCAAGGATATTTTATTAAAAAACTTTGTTTTATTATCTTCGCAGATGACTGTAGCAGGAGAACAGAGGGACAGCTGACATCTTCAACTTTTAAATCTGATGATCTTGAGATCCTACAAGATACAACTGAAGTGAATGCCATTACTCCAGATATATCATCATCCATTCACAGCAAAGATCTGTCATCTGATCCTATGAAACAGGTCCCATCTTCTGATTCATTACCGACTACTAAGGAAAATCAAAGTCACAAAAGAGGCATTAAAAAACAAACTGCTCCTAAAGCAAAGAAGTCATTTTCATGTTCAGAATGTGGGAAATGTTTTAACAAGAAATCACATTTTGTAACACACCAGAGAACTCACACAGGAGAGAAGCCTTTTTCATGTTCAGAATGTGGGAAATGTTTTAGCTGGAAAGCACGTCTTGATCGCCATTGGAGCAGTCACACAGGGGAGAAGCCTTTTTCATGTTCAGAATGTGGGAAATGTTTTATCCAGAAATCACATTTTGTTACTCACTATAGAAATCACACAGGGGAGAAACCGTTTTCCTGTTCAGAACGTGGGAACTGTTTTAAATGGAAAATAAGTCTTGATCGCCATCAAAGAACCCACACAGGGGAGAAGCCTTTTTCCTGTTCAGAATGTGGGAAATGTTTTAACGAGAAATCAGATTTTGTTAAGCACCAGATAATCTATACAGGGGAGAAGCCTTTTTCCTGTTCAGAATGTGGGAAATGTTTTAACCAGAAATGGAATCTTGTTACTCACCAGAGAACCCACACAGGGGAGAAGCCTTTTTGCTGTTCAGAATGTGGGAAATGTTTTACCTGGAAAGCGCTTCTTGTTAGACATCAGAGCAGTCACACAGGGGAGAAGCCTTTTTCCTGTTCAGAATGTAGGAAATGTTTTAACCGGAAAGAGCTTCTTGTTAGACATCAGAGCAGTCACACAGGGGAGAAGCCTTTTTCATTTTCTTAATCTGGGAAATGATTTTACTTGGAAATCAACTGTTAATAAACATCAGAGATGTCACATAGGGGAGAAGCCTTTTTTGTGTTCATAGTGTTGGAATAGTTTTAACCAAAATTGAATCTTCTTAAATGGGTTGTCTCTTGTCATTCCTCATGTTTTCTGCCAAAAGGATAAAACTAAACTTTATTAATTCCAAATGTAAAACTATACCCATAATTCACCTCCTGAAGGTTAGTCAGTAGGTGACTAATAGAAAAAACATGTACCCCACAGTTCAGTATATAGGGTGAGTTGACGTATACACACTCACTCTCCAAGCCTCTCATTTCTACGGGTTTCATCGTCCTGACCAAAGGCGACTCATCAGGAGACTATTTAATATTGACCTATATTCAAGTGAGACTGGACAAAAGAAAAAAATAAAATCATGTATCATGTTATTCGAAACAGTCAGAAAACTAGCCCCATATTGGCAGATCCCAGACCTCAGACTATATACTGTGTAAGTTTATAACCCACTCCGTGTAAGTTTATAACCCACTCCAGTGTCAGGAATAGATAGTATGTGAAAATACAGTATAATTCTTGTGTTTTTCTCCTATAGAGTCTGCCCTAGTTTGGTATTGTAACTGCTGTTAGTAGTGCAGACAAATTGTCCTAGACTAAACTCAGTTTTCAGACGGCCCAATGTTGTGAGTTCATTTTTCCCTTCACTACTGAGGCCCGATGAACTCCCTCTTCTGGTAAAGAAAGGTAGTGAGCCTGATTATCAAGCACCTGAGCCTAGTGATGATGACTGGCTGAGTGGAGTGACTGACTGGATATAAGGCCGCCGACGCCCTTCTGCCCTGCGGGTGATTTCTCTGTGGGATCCTTGGAGACCAGTCTGAATTCCTGCTCCTCTAAAGCTAAGTTTTCTGCTCTGCCTTTTGCATTTTGGCTTTGACTTTGTTTTGCTTTGTTTTTCTGGATTTCTGCCATTCCCTGCTGGGGTGAGCTGAATTCCTTTAGCTCTGTCTTCAGAAAGTACCTGAGTGCTGATATAGCTTTTGAAGCCTAGCTGCTTCAGGGTCTTTTTCCATATCAGCCTGTTGGCTTATGTCTTTGATAGGGTTTTGGCAGATTGCAGACAGCAACCTTCCTTTCCTGTCCTGTTTAGTTAGTTTGGGCCCCATCGATTGCTCAGCCTATCTTTCTATCTGTGTGAGTGTTTTTTCATCTTGCTTCACCGTCATTATATGTTGGGGGCTGCCTTTTACTTTGGGGTCTGCTCTGGGGCAGTTTAGATTTCCTTTTCTGTCTTTAGGCTATTTAGCTCTCCGGCTGTGATCGAGGGGTCTAGGGCACCGTAGGAACCCCCCACGGCTACTGCTAGTTGTGTTGATAGGTTCAGGGGTCTGCAATCTGATAGTTGCCAACTTCTCTGGTTTTCTGGACATAGCTTCTATTTTTGTGTCTGCCTCCTACGGTGACTCTTTCATAACAGCCCAATATGTACCCAGCAAAGAGCAAACAGATGAACGGCATACTAGGGTGCACAAATCACCACATTACCAGACGGAGCTATTTATCTGAAGTATTGCGGTATATAATTCAGTCAAAAAACGGAGGTGCTTGCATGAAAAAACATGAATATTTCAATGTGAAGCGAAAAAAGAAGAAATATGCAGCACTCACCGATGTAGCTGAAAAACTGTGCGTCTTTATTTCACATAAATTCCATCAATATGATGTGTGGACATGCAGGACGTTAGAGGAATGCTAGGGGAGAGAGGTGCCGGACAGCGGCCGTTTCGCGATTACTCGCTTCTACGGGTCCAGGTGAGGGGATTAACTAAAGGTCATTCCCTATATAGGATCACAGACCTTACTAATTAACATACAAAACAAGTTGTGAAACAAACATTTACAAAAAAATATACAATATACAGAGTGCAAGATACTA
The DNA here is from genome assembly GCF_039654945.1 of Dendrobates tinctorius. Classification (NCBI taxonomy): domain Eukaryota; kingdom Metazoa; phylum Chordata; class Amphibia; order Anura; family Dendrobatidae; genus Dendrobates; species Dendrobates tinctorius. The sequence continues at coordinate 992,186 of NW_027362024.1, forward strand.
GTAAAGAAGAAATCTTTCCATATCGATTTTCAAGATAATCTATATTTTTACAATATCATAGGAAGATTATAATCGAAATAACTTTACATACAATTTTTTATATAACATTTTTTATAAAAATACTGATAGATCGATCCGTCATTTAGTCCCAAAGGACCTTGTGCGTTCGCTTTCAGGATCCATTTTGCTTCTTGTTGCAGTAAAGCTTTGTCACGGTTCCCTCCTTGAGGTGGAAAATTGACCTTTTCAATCCCTGCAAAACTCAAAATTTCTGGGTTAGCTTTCTGCACATCTTGAATATGCTTAATTAATCGCAGTGAGCCCTTTCCAGATGTAATAGATCTATAGTGTTCACCAAAACGTATCGTAAGTGGTCTTATAGTTTTTCCAATATAAAAATAACCACATGGACAAAAAATAACATAAACCACGAATTTAGTTTGACAAGAAATGTAGTTTTGTACCTAATGTTCCATAGAGCCGAAATGTATAGAATTCCCTGTCAGATGAAGATGACAGTATCTGCAGTGACCACATTTATAATTTCCTTTTATTGATAAATCTCGTAGCCAATTTTTTTGAGGGGGACGAAGTCTATGATGTACTAATAAATCCCCTATATTATGTGCCCTTTTGTATGCAAATTGAGGAACTAATTTACCATCTGTGTGTGAGGTTTTTTCTGCATCAATGAGATGCCAGTGTTTTCTCACTGCTGCTTGTATTGCTCTATCCATTGCACTATGTTTGAAACAAAAATTAAATTTTTTTTGTAGGTTTGAGTACACTATTTAATTTTTTAGTCCTTTCCTTTAATAAATCCATCTGAGAAAATTTTTTTACCCTTTCATATGCTTCATTTAATAAATTCATAGGATATCCCCTTTGCAAAAAACGTTGTTTCAGCTCAGAAATTTGTTCATTAAAAATGGTTTCATCTTTATTCAGTTTTCTTACTCTTAGCATTTGACTATATGGAAGTCCCTTTTTAGTGTGTAATGGGCGAGCGCTCTTATAATGTAAGTAATTATTTGTTGCGGTTTCTTTTCTAAACACTTCTGTTTTTCAAGAGCCATTTTTTATTTTAAATTTGACATCAAGAAAATCTATTGTGTTCCCCCCAAATGAAAATGTGAAGCGCATGTTGTCACTGTTCACATTGTTCAGGTATTTTACAAAATCTGCAAATTCTTCCAGAGAACCCCCCCAGATAATAAAAATATCATCCACAAAGCGAAAATATGCTTGTAAATGTTTTAAGTGTGGATTTAGGGCTGTTTTTATATAAAACTCTTCAAATCGTGCTAGGAATAAATTTGCATAAACACAAGAGACTGGCATGCCCATTGCTGTGCCCACCCTTTGTATGACACAAGAGACTGGCGTGCCCATTGCTGTGCCCACTCTTTGTATGACACAAGAGTCTGGCGTGCCCATTGCTGTGCCCACCCTTTGTATGACACAAGAGACTGGCGTGCCCATTGCTGTGCCCACTCTTTGTATGACACAAGAGTCTGGCGTGCCCATTGCTGTGCCCACTCTTTGTATGACACAAGAGACTGGCGTGCCCATTGCTGTGCCCACCCTTTGTATGACACAAGAGACTGGCGTGCCCATTGCTGTGCCCACCCTTTGTATGACACAAGAGACTGGCGTGCCCATTGCTGTGCCCACTCTTTGTATGACACAAGAGACTGGCGTGCCCATTGCTGTTCCCACCCTTTGTATGACACAAGAGACTGGCGTGCCAATTGCTGTGCCCACCCTTTGTATGACACAAGAGACTGGCGTGCCAATTGCTGTGCCCACCCTTTGTATGACACAAGAGACTGGCGTGCCCATTGCTGTGCCCACTCTTTGTATGACACAAGAGACTGGCATGCCCATTGCTGTGCCCACCTTTGTATATACCACTTATCCAGAAATTTGAAGGCATTGTGTGTCAAAACATAATTGACACACAATGCCAATCACAATGACAATCGAGTGACTCGATAATAAAGGAAATAAAATCCTGTGATTTGTTTGTGTTATGTAAAATCTCCTTTATTGCTGCTATGCCTTTATCATGGGGGATGCTGGTATATAGACTCTCAACATCAATAGATGCAAGGGAGAAATGTGGTTGCCAATGGAAATCTTTCAATTTTTTCAATAAATCTCCTGAGTCTTTTACAAAAGAGGGCACAGCTTTTAGTAAAGGTTTTAGTAGCCAGTCTAAGTATTGTGAAAGTGGTTCAGTCAAAGAGTTTTCCCCTGAAATTATAGGGCGACCCGGAGGCTCTTTTAAAGACTTGTGCACTTTTGGCACACTACACCAATAGGGAATTTCTGGGTATTTTGGAAAGAGTTTTTCTGCTCTATTTTTTGATAATATCCCCAATTGAACATACTTTCTTAAAAGAGATCTTAATTTGTCCTTATATTTATGCAAAGGGTTGTCATTTAGCATACAGTAGGTATTACTATCATTCAAGTGATTTAGGGCATCTTGTATATAGTATGTCTTATCCAAAAGACCCAAATTTCCTCCTTTATCAGATCTCCTGAAAACAGTATCATTCCATCCCTTCATTTCTTGCAAAGCTTTCATCTCAGGTACTTTCAAATTTTTTTCTGACATGGGATAGAGTAAAGCTTCTACATCCTTGATGACCATATCATGGAAAAGATCGATACTGTTCCCAGGAGATATAGGAGGCATGAAATTTGATTTTATTCCTCCTTTAAAAGGTATTGGTATTTCTTTGTTGGAATTAACTGATTCCAGGGAGAAATCTGGTTCAGTTATACTCATTAACATTTCAACATCACTTAAGAATTGTCTGGGACAGATATCTGAATTTAGCATAAAGCCTAAAGGACCAATAGTTGGAGGTTTCTCACCTTCATGTATAGGAACAGAAACTGCAGCTGAAACACTGGAAAAAAATTTTTTAAGATGTAGCTTTCTTATACTTTTAAACAATTCAATCCTAAAATCGACATAATCAAATTTTTCTGGAATACAAAAATTTAAGCCTTTAGATAGAACTTCAGTATGTTCACTGGATAATTGGCGCTTTGAAAGGTTTATTATACGTAGATTGTCCGTTGGAGGTGTTATTTCCTCCATGATACTTGCTTGCGTTTCTTTCCTTGATTTTGTAATTTTCCGGCCTCGTCTTGTTTTTTTCCTAAAGGGGGCGTATTATTAGAGGTAGAAGGAAAAGTAAGCATGCTTGAGTCCTCTCGATCGTCTGCAACACTTGAGTCCGAATCCGTGGTCCATCCTTCATAGTTATTTTTATGAGCCATGTTGTATCTCCGTTTTTTAGAAAAAGAGGAACGATTTTTATTCCAGGAAAAAATCATGTTATTTTCGTAGTCATTTTTATCTCGCAAAAACTTTTCTTTTTTTCTTCTTCTTAATATCGATTTGTTGTAATATGAGTTTTTTATCCAATTTTTTGTAAAAATTTGTATTTTGGTTTTCTGTGTAGCGTGACTTTAATTCTGATTACGCTTTCTCCAACTGTTCAGTCAGATGATCATACTCCTGCTCATTTTTCTCTGCTACCAATTGTAATAAATTGAGAGAACATTGGTGAAGGAGATCAGTCCATTTCTTTTGGAAAATAGGATCATCTTGAAATTGTGAAATTTCCTTGAAGATACGTAAACCTCTCGGGACTCTCTTGCATTCAGTGTATGATTTCAATGATTTTACAGTCCAGAATGATCGGATTTCTCTCTCAGCTAATGATTGTATTTTAAATTCAAGTGATCTTGTGCTGATAATATGCAGCTCTTCCTTACGATTGCATCCTCTCGTCCTGCTAAAAGTCCCTGTTCAACCGCATTCATATCAGAAAGCTCCATATTTACGTCTGTGTCCATTGTATAGATAAAAAGTGAGTGAAATAAACCCTGTGCTCAGTTCAATTACACAAGTTGAATGATCCCAGCAAAGAGCAAACAGATGAACGGCGTACTAGGGCACACATCACCACATTACCAGACGGAGCTATTTATCTGAAGTATTGCGGCATATGATTCAGTCAAAAAACGGAGGTGCTTGCATGAAAAAACATGAATATTTCAATGTGAAGCAAAAAAAGAAGAAATATGCAGCACTCACCAATGTAGCTGAGTTTTGCAGGGATTGAAAAGGTCAATTTTCCACCTCAAGGAGGTGACCATGACAAAGCTTTATTGCAACAAGAAGCAAAATGGATCCTGAAAGCGAATGCACAAGGTCCTTTGGGACTAAATGACCGGATCGATCTATCAGTATTTTTATAAAAAATGTTATATAAAAAATTGTATGTAAAGTTATTTAGATTATCTTCCTATGATATTGTAAAAATATAGATTATCTTGTAAATCGATATGGAAAGATTTATTCTTTACTAGTATCTTGCACTCTGTATATTGTATAACTATATATTTTTTTGTAAATGTTTGTTTCACAACTTGTTATGTATGTTAATTAGTAAGGTCTGTGATCCTATAAAGGGAATGACCTTTAGCTAATCCCCTCACCTGGACCCGTAGAAGCGAGTAATGGTGAAACGGCCGATGTCCGGCACCTCCCTCCCCTAGCATTCCTCTAACGTCCTGCATGTCCACACATTTGATGGAATTTATGTGAAATAAAGACTCACAGTTTTTCAGCTATATCGGTGAGTGCTGCATATTTCTTCTTTTTTTGCTTCACATTGAAATATTCATGTTTTTTCATGCAAGCACCTCCATTTCTTGACTGAATCATATGCCGCAATACTTCAGATAAATAGCTCCGTCTGGTAATGTGGTGATTTGTGTGCCCTAGTATGCCGTTCATCTGTTTGCTCTTTGCTGGGATCAGACTACAGGGGAATGCAGATGCCCTGTCCAGAGTTCACTGTATGTCATGTGTCCACCCCCTTAGGGTTGAACATAGGAGGGAGGTACTGTATGTGGTACAGTGAAGGGTGTTTTACTGGATGGGAGATACATTTCTCCCAGCAGGTTAATGTTTGGCTGGGTTTTTCCCTAAAGGCAGGACCTGCGATGATGTCATGGTCACGTGATCATCAGCCCATGTGATGTTTACCTCACTTGTAGGAGGGGTTATGGGCTATGTAATGGAGGTTGATGTTTGGCACATGGTGAGTGTGTGTCTGGAAGTTACAGCACCTTGGCTGGACGTAGCCTGGACACGTACACAGGATCCCCGTGCTGCAGGACTATAGCAGCAAGACTCTCAACAACCATGGGAATGGCACCTGGCAGATGCCGCGGACCTGTCAGCCGCTTAGTTAAGCCCGTCTCGTGCAAGTGGTGAGTATGGGACCAGTGGTTCTCCAAGCTGGAGTATATTTCTGTTTTTCCTTACTTTCTGTTAATCTGCTGTTTACAACGTGACATTAAACCACTGAAATTGGACTTTAAGCCTGTGTGTTGCCTCGTTATTGCAGCCCTGCCATTACCTACCAGAGTGAATCCCTACACCTCCTTAAAACTATTGCACAGAGTCTATTTGGTGGTCTTGTACAATGGTTTCTGGGTTTTGGGATAAGGTGAAGCGTCTGATAGCACAGATGTATGATGGACCGGTTGTTCTGGAACCTTCTACCCTTTTACTGGGAACCAGGCCTTCCCGGCTTCCAAAAAGCTTTCAGAAGCTAGTAAACTACTTATGTATGGCCACTAAAATCTACATTGCGGCAAAGTGGAAGTCGCCCTCACTGTCAATACAGTTGTGGCCAAAAGTATTGACACCTCTGCAATTCTGTCAGATAATACTCAGTTTCTTCCTGAAAATGATTGCAAACACAAATTCTTTGGTGTTATTATCTTCATTTAATTTGTCTTAAATGAAAAAACACAAAAAGAATTGTCCTAAAGCCAAATTGGATATAATTCCACACCAAACATAAAAAAGAAGGTGGACAAAAGTATTGGCACTGTTCGAAAAATCAAGTGATGCTTCTCTAATTTGTGTAATTAACAGCACCTGTAACTTACCTGTGGAACCTAACAGGTGTTGGCAATAACTAAATCACACTTGCAGCCAGTTGACATGGGTTAAAGTTGACTCAACCTCTGTCCTGTGTCCTTGTGTGTACCACATTGAGCATGGAGAAAAGAAAGAAGACCAAAGAACTGTCTGAGGACTTGAGAAACCAAATTGTGAGGAAGCATGAGCAATCTCAAGGCTACAAGTCCAGAATGTTCCTGTGTCTACCGTGCGCAGTGTCATCAAGAAGTTTAAAGCCCATGGCACTGTGGCTAACCTCCCTAGATGTGGATGGAAAAGAAAAATTGACAAGAGATTTCAGCGCAAGATTGTACAGATGTTGGATAACATGACTAACATCCAAACAAGTTCAAGCTGCCCTGCAGTCCGAGGGTACAACAGTGTCAACCCGTACTATCCGTCGGCATCTGAATGAAAAGGGACTGTATGGTAGGAGACCCAGGAAGACTCCACTTCTTACCCCGAGACATAAAAAAGCCAGGCTGGAGTTTGCCAAAACTTGCCTGAAAAAGCCTAAAACGTTTTGGAAGAATGTTCTCTGGTCAGATGAGACAAATGTAGAGCTTTTTGGGCAAAGGCATCAACATAGTGTTTACAGGAGAAAAAAAGAGGCATTCAAAGAAAAGAACACGGTCCCTACAGTCAAACAGGCGGAGGTTCCCTGATGTTTTGGGGTTGCTTTGCTGCCTCTGGCACTGGAATGCTTGACCATGTGCATGGCATTATGAAGTCTGAAGACTACCAACAAATTTTGCAGCATAATGTAGGGCCCAGTGTGAGAAAGCTGGGTCTCCCTCAGAGGTCATGGGTCTTCCAGCAGGACAATGACCCAAAACACACTTCAAAAAGCACTAGAAAATGGTTTGAGAGAAAGCACTGGAGACTTCTAAGGTGGCCAGCAATGAGTCCAGACCTGAATCCCATAGAACACCTGTGGAGAGATCTAAAAATAGCAGTTTGGAGAAGGCACCCTTCAAATATCAGGGTCCTGGAGCAGTTTGCCAAAGAAGAATGGTCTAAAATTCCAGCAGAGCATTGTAAGAAACTCATTGATGGTTACCGGAAGCGGTTGGTCACAGTTATTTTGGCTAAAGGTTGTGCAACCAAGTATTAGGCTGAGGGTGCCAATACTTTTGTCTGGCCCATTTTTGGAGTTTTGTGTGAAATGATCAATGTTTTGATTTTTGCTTCATTCTCTTTTGTGTTTTTTTCATTTAAGACAAATTAAATGAAGATAATAATACCAAAGAATTTGTGTTTGCAATCATTTTCAGGAAGAAACTGAGTATTATCTGACAGAATTGCAGGGGGTGTCAATACTTTTGGCCACAACTGTATCTATGAATGACATTATGTTATTCTCATTTGTGGCCCCAGCGTTTCTTATAGAATAAATCCCTTTCTCAGACAGTCCTGTAGTAATTACTTTGTTCTCACGGTTTGTAGGAGGGTTCGTTATCAGTATAAGTGCGAGAGATGAGAGACCGACGACTGCAGTTTTACCCTGTGTGTCTGGCGTCAGTTTTACAGTGTGAGAGATGCGGGGTCTGTGACCGAAGCTGGGGGTATACGGGTGTATACAGGATACATAGGGGTCTGTGACCGAAGCTGGGGGTATACGGGTGTATACAGCATACATAGGGGTCTGTGACCGAAGCTGGGGATATACGGGTGTATACAGCATACACAGAGGGGTCTATGACCGAAGCTGGGGGTATACGGGAGTATAAAGAGCACACTGAGGGGGTCTGTGACCAAAGCTGGGGGAATACAGGTGTATACAGCATACACTGAGGGGTCTGTGACTGAAGCTGGGGGTATACGGGTGTATACAGCGTACACAAGGGTCTGTGACTGAAGATGGGGGTGTACAGAGTACACAGAGGGGTCCACACAAAAGCAGCTTCGCTCAGTACACCTCGTACACACACAGCTCCGCTACGTACACTCGTACACACGCGGCTCCGCTCCGTACACCTCATACACACGGCTCCGCTCCGTACACCTCGAACACGCGTGGCTCCGCTCCGTACACCTCGTACACGCGCGGCTCCGCTCCGTACACCTCGTACACGCGCGGCTCCGCTCCGTACACCTCGTACACACGCGGCTCCGCTCCGTACACCTCGTACACACGCGGCTCTGCTCCGTACACCTCGTACACGCGCGGCTCCGCTCCGTACACCTCGTACATGCGCAACTCTGCTACGTACACCTCGTACACGCGCGGCTCCGCTTCGTACACACAGGCCTCCGCTCCGTACACCTCGTACACACGCGGCTCCGCTCCGTACACCTCGTACACACGCGGCTCCGCTCCGTACACCTCGCACACACGCGGCTCCGCTCCGTACACCTCGTACACACACGGCTCCGCTCCGTACACCTCATACACACGGCTCCGCTCCGTACACCTCGTACACACACGGCTCCGCTCCGTACACCTCGTACACACACGGCTCCGCTCCGTACACCTCGTACACACACGTGGCTCCACTCCATACACCTCGTACACACACGGCTCGGCTCCGTACACCTCGTACACACACGGCTCAGCTCCGTACACCTCGTACACACACGGCTCAGCTCCGTACACCTCATACACACGCGGCTCAGCTCCGTACACCTCGTACACACGGCTCCGCTCCGTACACCTCGTACACACACGGCTCAGCTCCGTACACCTCGTACACACACGGCTCTGCTCCGTACACCTCGTACACACACGGCTCCGCTTCGTACACCTCGTACACACACGGCTCCGCTCCGTACACCTTGTACACACACGGCTCCGCTCCGTACACCTCGTACACACACGCGGCTCCGCTCCGTACACCTCGTACACACATGGCTCCGCTCCATACACCTCGTACACACATGGCTCCGCTCCGTACACCTCGTACACACACGGCTCTGCTACATCCACCCTGTAAACCCCTCCTGACCCCACACATAAACTTCCCCTCATCCAGCACCATGACAACCAGCACAGCAGAGTCCTGCACACACTGAGGTCCCTGATCATGTGACCCCTGACTCCTCCCCTCCTGTGACCTCATCACAGGTCCTGTGCGCACAGAGCAGCTGTAGAAATCTCCGGCCTCGGGGGTCTCACCAGACTTCGCTCTTTTCTTGCAGGGGGCGCAGTGAATTTCATCCTGGATCCATAGAGCTGAATAGAGGAGCGATGTTCCTTCAGTCTGATGGGAATTGATGGTGACGTTTGTCCAACGTCCACGTTACTGAGTAAATCCCCCCAGGACTGCAGCCGGTAAAGACCCCGATATCCACAGGTGTCCCCTTTAATTGGGGGAAAGGGATAGAAAAGCCTCTTATCCCGAGGGGAAACCCTGTACATGGAGACATCGGCCTCAGATCTCTCCTGTCCTGTTCTTCCAGAAAAGCCTCAAACTTCTGTGTGTGACTCAGAGCTGAGATCTAACGGGAGAGAAGATTCCAGTGCGGGGAAGACGGGAAACCTTCATATAGACGGCCGGTGGGGATGGAGGCAGTGACCGACTCTGGCCAAATCTGTCTCTAGAGCCGCAGTAGAAGATGAAGATGTCGTCCTCATCATGAAGGAGTTATTTCTCATGTCGCGTGTAATGAATCTCTCCTGCAGTATTGCTAATGCCGATTCCAGGGTCGGTAATGAGAGGAGAATTAGCGTTATGGAAGATGAGTCTATGAGGAACGTGTTCAGCTGCCGACTCCGAGGAGGAAACCGCTTGTTGTCTGTGGCCTAAATATATAGGTTTTATTAGTAGATGTCAGGGAAGAAAACTAAACCCTGTAAGATAATAAATCTCCTCATATGTTTCCCTTATTATCTCCAGTAATTGTATTATTACACAGGATTCTTATGGTGTTACATCGGATCATCTTCTTCTCATTCAGGTCTCTACAATATCGGATCCTCTCAGTGAAGATCTTCTACAGAAGAGAATTTTCCTGATTTACCCATCAAGGATGGATATGGACAGAGACAAGATGGCGGAGAGGATATTACACCTCACCCTAGAGATCCTCTTCCGTCTCACTGGAGAGGTGAGAGATTCTGATGACGTCACATTACATCATTCTTATCTATGGGAATAACAGATGGACAGAACTGGAGAGGTGAGGACTCTGGAACTGTCTGGAGTGAGATTTATTAATGTGTCTCTCCATTACCAGGATTACACAGTGGTGAAGAAGACCTCTAGTGACCGCTGTCAGGACCCTGTGTCTGAGGGATGTGGAAGACCCCTGAGCCCAATCACGGGGCCTCCACCTCACCCCCTGATCCATGAGGACATCAATGACCAGAAGATCCTAGAACTCACCTACAAGATGATTGAGAGAGGAGAGACTGCTGGGAATGCTGGGACATTATACAGTAACGCTATGAAGGGATCGGGGGATGACGGTATCATTGTATGTGTCAGGTTCCTATAAGGTGTCAGGATGTCGCTGTCTATTTCTCCATGGAGGAGTGGGAGTATTTAGAAGGACACAGAGATCTGTACAGGAACGTCATAATGGAGGTTCCCCAGCCCCTCACATCTCCAGGTAATAGACAGGACTAAATACACACGGCCTATAATTATCTGTATGTAGAGAATGAATTCAGTCCCTGTATGTGTTTCCTCCAGATCTATCCAGTAAGAGGACAACACCAGAGAGATGGCCCCGTCCTCTTCTTCTACAGGACTGGAAACAAGAAGATCCCAGTGCTCCTCAGGATCATCAGGTAGATGGAGAGAAGGTGTCAGGAGATCTCCCCTATGATGTGTAGACGGCTGTGAAGGTCTTGTGCTCAGTCTTGTTTTATCCACCAGTATTATATGTTTTATACTTGTGTAATGAGAACGGTGGAGATGGCAGGATTAGAGCTGATCATAGATGGGACTTCTCCATCTGTCTGTGACTTTTACAATATTTGTTTCAGGGTGAAGATCTGACCCATATTAATACTACAGAGACATATGTGAGGGGTGATGAGTGGTGTAAAGAGGAGATTCCCACATATGACTACCCAGGTGAGTAGTGACCACTGAATGCAGAGAAGTCACAGATTCCTCTCAGTCACCGGCTGTGGCTGCTTTATCGGTGGTGTAGTCCGGCCGTATTACCATGATCACCATTTTGCCTCTAGACCACAACATTCTCCTCCACCCAAAACTGTTCAAATGACTTTGGGCAGTGAAAGCCCTTTTCTATAGAACTTACAACCAATTACATTGTTTTTGATCCTAAGGAATTCAGATTACTGCACAATCTCTCCTGAAATGGGGAGCAATATTATTTTCTCTAATCTTCTGCTCAGGATCCATAGTAGCTCCAATGATCCACCATAACTGAGGGCAACTCTGGTTTACTGTTGTGTAATCTGTATTTGTAGTTTTCAGTTAATGAGATTCTCGTGCTCTGGGGCGGGGCTGTGGGTGGGGCTGTGGGCGGGGCTTTATGTGGTGCTCTGATTACATATTCCTCTGTATTGGCTTATGACAGGTCGCTGATCCCTCACTGACCTGCCCCCATTATTACATAATGCATATAATAGCATTAATATTATTGGTGATAATGCCTATAATATTGTGGATATTGTGAGGCTTAGAAAAAAATTACATCCAGCACAATGTCACCGGTGATGGCGGCGCCTGCACAGTAGCCTCTATATCAACTATATGAATTTTTTTTTGTTAGGAAGTTATAAGGGTTAAAAGTTGACCAGCAATTTCTGATTTTTACAACAAGATTTACAAAACCATTTTTTTAGGGACCACCTCACATTTGAAGTGAGTTTGGGGGTCAATATGACATAAAATGCCCAAAAGTGACACCATTCTAAAGAGTGCACCCCTCAAGGGGCTCAAAACCACATTCAATAAGTTTATTAACCCTTCAGGTGCTTCACAGGAATGAATGGAATGTGGAAGGAAAAAATATACATTTACTTTTCTTTCACAAAAATTTTCATTTAGACCTAATTATTTTTTACTTTCACAAGGGTAACAGGAGAAAATGGACGATACATTTTGTTTTGCAATTTCTCCTGAGCACGCCGATACCCCATATGTGGGGGAAATCTACTGTTTGGGCACACGGCAGGGCTCGGAAGGGAAGAAGCGCCATTTGACTTTTTGAATGTAAAATATGCTGTAATAATTAGTGGTTGCCATGTCGTGTTTGTCGAGCCCCTGATGTGCCTAAATAGTAGAAACTCCCAAAAAGGGACCCCGTTTTTTAAACTAGACCCCTTAGGGAACTTATCCAGATGTGTATGGAGCACCTTGAACCCACAGGTGCTTCACAGACGTTTATAACATGGCGCCATGCAAATAAAAAAGAAAATAAGATTTTTCACAAATCTTTTTAGCCCCATATTTTGCATTTTCATAAGGGTAACAGGAGAAATTGCTCCATACAATTTGTTGTGCAATTTCTCCTGAGCACGCCGATACCCCATATGTGGGAGAATACTACTGCTTGGGCGCATGGCAGAGCTTGGAAGGGAAGGAGCGCCATATTGGAGAGCAGATTTTGCCGGAATTGTTTGTGGGTGACATGTCACATTGTCGGAGCCCCTGAAGTGCCAGAACAGCATAAGCCCCAAAAGTGACTGCATTTTACCAAATACTTCCCTGAATGAATTCTTCTAGTGGTGCAGTGAGCATACTGACACCACAGCTGTTCCATAGAAAATTATACCATTGGGCAGTGAAGAAGAAATAATGACATTTTTACAATTAAAATGTTGTTTTAACCCCAGATTTTACATTGGAAAATAGGTAGATAGGTAAATGGTCACTACACCCATAGATGAATTCCCTCCTGAAGTGACCCCATTTTGGAAATGACACCCCTCTGGGAATTCATCTATGGATATAGTGACCATTTTCACTACATGGATGATTTCCAGAAACTCGTAGAAGTTTCAGAGCAAAAATTGCAAAAATATCATTGTAGTGCCCAATATATTGTGCCCAGCTTGTGTCTCTGGAGACCTCCCCCCACCTACCCCCGGAAATTGTTATTTCAGCTCTACTCAAATGTGTCTGTCACTAAATAAACCAAATGCTTGAATGTCAAAACAGTTCAAAAACGTGGTTCTGTGTGGAAGATTGTAAAGCCGTCATGGAGGCATAAGGCTGGCAGTGATGGGCATTGTGGGTAATAATAGCGGGGATCATGCCTCATTCCTCTCTAGGAACATACACGACATCTTCTCTGGGGGTTCTTTCTTGTTTCAGTTACTGGGATGAGTGCAATAAAATGTCGCTCAGTGAGTCTTCTGACATCTTCACATTCTAAAGGATTGGCGGGGACAACATTTTGAAAAACAAGATTTTCAGTGACCTTTTCCTGATAATCAATGAAAGTATCTGCATTTCCGGCTTTTTTGTATAACACAAAAGAATTATATGTGGCCACCTGAAACAAATACATGACTAACTTTTTATACCAGATATATGATTTTCTTGATACCTGGTATGGCTGTAGAACCTGATCTGCAAGGTCCACACCCCATATATTTGTTGTAGTCAGTGACAGACACAGGTTTTGGAGTAGTGGATCCCTGTTGGTCTGTAGTGGCCCTTGTGGCATCTGTGTGGATCGAGCTCAGGATAAAAATATCTTTTTTATCCTTATACTTAAGGACAAGCAGCTCTTCATTGTCTAAAGCCCATGACTGCCCCTTTCGGAGCTTTTTGCTGACCAATGATTGTGGAAACCCCTGACGGTTTTTGTGAATGGTCCCACAAGCCCCTATGTTATGTACAATCAGACTTTTAAATAGGGGTATGCTGGTGTAGTAGTTGTCAACATACAGATTGTTGCCTTATTGTAAAAATGGAGTTATCAGCTCCCAAACCATTTTTCCAGATGTCCCCAGATAAGTAGGGCATCCTGGTGGGTTTAGTTCGCTGTCTTTCCCCTCATAAATGTGAAAAGCTGATGTGTATCCGGTTGAACTCTCGCACATTTTATAGAGCTTTATTCCGAACCTTGCCCTCTTAGAAGGAATAAATTGCTTGAGGTGCAGTCTTCCTTTGAATTTTACAAGTGACTCATCAATGGAAATGTTTTCTGTTGGGGTGTAGAGCTTTAAGAACTTTTCTGTCAAGTCTTCGATGATGGGTCTGATTTTGAATAGTCTGTCATGTTCTGGGACATCTCTGGGCAGGCATTGACTATTGTCATTAAAATGCCAAAATCTCATGAGCATTTCATAATGGGTCCTAGGAAGAACGGCAGGAAACATAGGGGTGGCTTGAACAGGGCGGTTGGACCAATAGGACCGAATGCTCGTTTTTTTAACAAGCCTCATAATGAATGTAAGTCCTAAAAAATTTTTCATTTCTAGGACATTAGTTGGTGTCCATAAATTTGACCTAGCATAATAGGATCATGGATTCTGGCTGATGAATTGGGACACATATAAATTTGTAGGACAATATGCTCTAGCAAGCTATCTGTCAGAAACAAATTTAAAAAAATAATTGGTCCAAAATTTTCCACCTCCACATTTATACCAGGAATGGCATTAAAATTAGGGATGAATGGAGTAGCCGAATCCGAAGCCTCCCATCTGGGAAATGCTACATCCAGAGGCAAAGCCCCTTGGACATTGGTGTGTGGCAATTCCCGAGCACTAGGGACAGCGCTAGTACTGGGCATTGTTCCCTGAGTTGGAGACATTTCTCCAGAAGCGCTATTTGTCCTTCTTGTTGTACTGGTCCTTGTGTGTGAGGATGGACCAGAATCACTGCTCATTTCTGAGCTATCACTGTCGCTGCTACTAAAGCCCTCGATATCCACATCGCCATCTGACACTGCACTTTCTTCACAGTCAGAACATGAAAGTGCATAAGCCTCCTCTGCACTATAATACTGACGAGCCATTTTATTCATTTTTATTTTTTTACCGAAAATTGAAAACTACGACGTGACCAAATAATTGGGGAAGCATTTGAGTAAAGCCTAATTCTTTAGCCTACCCCTAACTTTAGATGAAACCCTAGCTTTAGTCCCAACACTAACCCTAACTATAGCACTAACCCTAACCTGCCTTATCTGTATTGTTACTTTATAGCACAATCGCTGACTGACACAGCTGTTGGCAGCAGCACTTGTAACACTGCTTCTCCTCTAATCTCTCACTGACAGGAGATCTGAGGAGAAACAGCGTTTTTATGGGGCAGATCGCCCGGGAAAGTTGATTGCTGCAGCAAACTTTCCTAGTGATTTGACTCATTGGCTGGTGTGAGGCTGACGTCATAAGGACCTGAACAAATCAGGTCTCGATGAGGTCATGGATCACAGGAAGCGTTGTGCGGTGAAATCCCCTAGTTATAAGGTATGTGGGGTCCCGATGAGCACAAAACCGCCGACCGTAGACAAACGTCCGCGCTGCACAAAGCCCTGCTAGCGCCGATGTTTATCTAACGTTGGTGGTCATGAAGCGGTTAAGTTAAGGGTACAATCATTTCTGTCCAGGCCTATTTCATGAGTTTTATTTTTTTTTTAATTCTGTGGAAGCATGGTTGAAAAGCAATGTCTGACTTTCATTTGCTCATTTTCATAGATTTTTTATTTATTATTACTTTTGTCAGATTCAAGTTATTTCTGTGACCATTGTGGGTTTTTCTGTCATCAAACGAGGGGCACCAACAATTTTAACCACGTGTGTAGGAGGAGTGAATATTTTGACTCCACAGCAACTTCCCGGAAATTAACACGCAGTGGATGTTGGAGAGTGAAAATTACACATTTGCCATTCTCTTACCCAGCACATAGTGCCCAGATTGTGCTCCAGGAGACACCGCAAATTAAGTGGATTCTTCTCACTATAATATTGCTAAATACAGGGATCCTAAATGTTGTTTGCGCACACTGCAAGACTCCGAAGTGAGAGCGGATTTTGCTGGATTGGTTTATAGAAACCCTGTTGCTTTTCAACAACCTTTGATCCACTAATAGTGTGGGAACCTCTGTCTTTCCAATGACAGATGATGGACCTGAGTGGGGACTTGTTTTTGTGAGATGAGAATTGGTATTATTTTCTCCCACATAACATTGATTGTTCATTCTGCCTCCCAAATATTGAATAAAAAGAAACCAAACAGTTGAACACCGCACACTACTGGTTCATCCAACAAGGTTTTCTATTAGACTGTGAACTGTCATTGTCTTGGTAAATAATTAAAGTTTTTACATAGCTTGCCATTTTTATGGACAGTTTAAGTAGAAATGTTCAAAAATATAAAACTCAAGGATATTTTATTAAAAATAATTGTTTTATTTTATTTTATTTTAGCAGATGACTGTACCAGGAGATCAGAGGGACAGCTGACATCTTCAAGTTTTAAATCTGATGATCTTGAGATCCTACAAGATACAACTGAAGTGATTGCTATTACTCCAGATATAGTATCATCCATTCACAGCAAAGATCTGTCATCTGATCCTATGAAACAGGTCCCATCTTCTGATTCATTACTGACTACTAAGAAAAATCAAAGTCACAAAAGAGGCATTACAAAACAAACTGCTCCTTTAGCAAAGAAGCTTTTTTCATGTTCAGAATGTGGGAAATGTTTTGCACGTAAATCACTGCTTGTTGCTCACCATAGAACTCACACAGGGGAGAAGCCTTTTTCCTGTTCAGAATGTGGGAAATGTTTTACACATAAATCAGATTTTGTTACACACCATAGAACGCACACAGGAGAGAAGCCTTTTTCATGTTCAGAATGTGGGAAATGTTTTCACAAAAAATCACTTTTTCTTATTCACCATAGAACTCACACAGGAGAGAAGGCTTTTTCCTGTTCAGAATGTGGGAAATGTTTTAACCAGAAATGGCATCTTGTTAGTCACCAGAGAACTCACACGGGGGAGAAGCCATTTTCCTGTTCAGAATGTGGGAAATGTTTTAACCAGAAAAGGAATCTTAATGAACACCAAAGAACTCACACAGGAGAGAAGCCTTTTTCCTGTTCAGAATGTGGGAAATGTTTTAACCAGAAATGGCATCTTGTTAGTCACCAGAGAACTCACACGGGGGAGAAGCCATTTTCCTGTTCAGAATGTGGGAAATGTTTTAACCAAAAATGGCATCTTGATCGCCATCAGAGCAGTCACACAGGGGAGAAGCCTTTTTCCTGTTCAAAATGTGGGAAATGTTTTAACCAGAAAGGGAACCTTAATGAACACCAAAGAACTCACACAGGAGAGAAGCCTTTTTCATGTTCAGAATGTGGGAAATGTTTTAACCAGAAAGGGAATCTTGATATACACCAAAGAACTCACACAGGAGAGAAGCCTTTTTCCTGTTCAGAATGTGGGAAATGTTTTAACCAGAAATCAGATTTGGTTACTCACCATAGAACTCACACAGGGGAGAAGCCTTTTTCCTGTTCAGATTGTGGGAAATATTTTAACCGGAAAGGGAATCTTGTTAGACATCAGAGCAGTCACACAGAGGAGAAGCCTTTTTCATTTTCTTAATGTGGGAAATATTTTACTTGGAAATCAACTGTTAATAAACATCAGAGACGTCACATAGGGGAGAAGACTTTTTTATGTTCATAATGTTGAAATAGTTTTAACGGCGAGTACTCCGGCAGCTGTGCTCTGCTTGTGAGCAACGCATTATGTCCCTGCCATGTGCTGCTTACAAGTATGAACCAGTTGCTGGTATCAGAGCAGGATTCAGCAAGGGAGCGCCGGGTAGGTAAGTGTAATGCTTTTTTTTAAATGTTTTGTGATGGGGCCATGGATACCAGGATGGGGGCCAATTATAAGGATTGGGCTATGCATACCAGGACTGGAATGGGGGGCCAGTCATACCCGAATAGTGATGGTGCCCTGCATACTAGGAAGAGATGGGGGACCTGCATACCAGGATAAGGATGGGGGCCATGCATACTACGATGAGATGGGGCACTGCATACCAGGAGCGGGATGGGGCCAATCATGCCACAATAGGATGGGACCCTGCATACTAGGATAAGGATGGGGCCATGCATACTACGATGAGATGGGGCACTGCATACCATGAGTAGGATGGGGCCAATCATGCCACAGTAGGATGGGACCCTGCATACTAGGATAAGGATGGGGCCATGCATACTAGGATAGGGATGAGGGATCTATGTATACCAGGGTAGGGATGAGGGGGCCATGTGTATCAGAATAGGGATGAGGGGACCATATATACCAGGATAAGGGATATTAAGTACAGAATTAACCACATTTTTTGCTTCAATTTTTTTTTCCTAATTTCCTCTAAACCTAGGTGCGTCTTATAGTCCAAAAAACACGGTATATATATTTTTTTTCTCCGTGAACTCATTCCTTATGTTTGGCCTCATTAAAATAAAAACACTCATACTCCGCTGGCGTGCCGGCTCCACTTCAGTGGTGTTGAGACTCACTGTCCCGAGGCTTATGTGAGGTTCTCACATCACACGAGCCCTGCGCCCAATCAGCATCAGCTTCACTGCTCCTTCCTTTGGACATATTGAACATGAACAGGAAGCCAGGGCTGCAGCTGCTCTCTGACGGCCTCATGATGCTTGATTTGTCCGAAGGTGGGGACAGTGACGTCAGTGCTGATTGGGCACAGGGCTCACATCATGTAGCAACCTCAAGAGACCCAAGAAAGCAGATACCGACAACCTTTTTAAACATCAAAAATCCAACACAGGGAAAAGTCATTATTATACCTAGAGTGTGAGAAATGAATTACAGGAAAATCGTATTTTGTTGACAATGAAAAATAACTCAGACGAGGAGAACCTATATATATTATTCACAAATTGTACAAAAACATGATGCACGCGGCGTGCGTTCAAGATGGAATATTATATGGGAGTTTTATAGGATAAATTCAAGGTGAGAATATTATATGGGAGTTTTATAGGATAAATTCAAGGTGAGAATATTATATGGGAGTTTTATAGGATAAATTCAAGGTGAGAATATTATATGGGAGTTTTATAGAATAAATTCAAGGTGAGAATATTATATGGGAGTTTTATAGGATAAATTCAAGGTGAGAATATTATATGGGAGTTTTATAGGATAAATTCAAGGTGAGAATATTATATGGGAGTTTTATAGGATAAATTCAAGGTGAGAATATTATATGGGAGTTTTATAGGATAAACCAAATACCAACAGAAAATAAACGACCCAAAACAAACATTTATCAGTAAAAATAACTCTTTATTAGGTAAAGTATGAAAGAATTGCTCCATATTCCGATACCCGTCACATCTTCATTTTTCATGATCTTGGGTTGGGTGAAGGCTTATATTTTGTGGGCCGAGCTGACGTTTTTAATGATACAATTTTGGTGCAGATATGATCTTCTGATCGCCTGTTATTGTATTTTAATGCAATAGTGTGGGAACCAAAAAAACTTAATTCTGGCATTTTTTTACGTTTTTTCTCATTATGCCGTTTAGTGATCGGGTTAATTCTTTTTTTATTTTGATAGATCGGGTGATTTTGAATGCAGCAATACCAAATATGTATTTTTTTATTGTTTTATTTTAAATGGGGCAAAAGGGGGAATTTGAACTTTTATATTTTTTTTTACTTTTTTAATATTTTTAAAAACAATTTTTTTTTTTACTTTTGGCATTGTGAAGATATAGAGCATTGTTCCTTAATTAACCAGACGACTATTTTTTAGCAAACGAAGAATAATAGAATGTTATCTGTATGTTGGCTTTAAATTTAAGTGTTGATTTCTAGTTGGTCAAGAAAACAGACTTTTGTTTGTGTAAGCCGGTGATATTGACTTTTATTGTGCGCTTATCCTTGATCACTGGTGATGTTTGCTGATATGCTAATTATGCATTGTGTTATGGAGCCAGTTTGTTGACTTCTAAAGCAGAGAGGGAAAAATGATGCAAATAGTTTAAATAATCATTTAATGCTACTTGTTCTCATCTCCATTCTTACCCTTTATGTAAATACTGAATGAGGGACACTTATTAAGTGTACAAATAGGTTACATGCCTCTGTATAAAGAGACAGAGAGAGAAACAGCCAGAGAGATTCTGCCAAGACATCCATACATCCCAAAAGGACCAGAGACAGGACGGCAGCCATTTACATCATGGCTCCATCACGAAGGTCACGGATCTATCATTCTATAGGAAACAACCTAGGGGTTTTCAGCCTTGGTTGGAAGAAAACAGATCTGCTCCATTGACCATCGCTGAACCATGGATACGTTTGGGGAAGCCAGGTTGTGATTCTCGGATCAAGTGGCCTTGCACCTTGTATGGACTCAATGGACTGTCATCTTCCTACACTTGTTGTTACCCCATCTCTGTGTGCATGCCACAGGTGGAGTAGTTGACAGCTGACATGTGCCGGAAAAGATGTGGGCTCAGTGACGGAGCCCACTTCAAAGGAAGGGAGTCCGACGTTGGCGTACATTTATGCCCAATGTCGGAAAGGGATTAAAAGGGATTGTTTTTACAGAGACAGAAGTGGTAATCAATCATGTATACATACAGATAATTACAAAAATACACAGCTTCTAATGGTAAATAGTATAGAGTTAAGACAAGAAAATATAATTTGTGTAAACCATGTGTAGATATAAAAATGCAGGCAAATGTCAAATGTTTTAGCTCCACAAATAATTAAGAGTGGTGTAAGGTATGAAAGTGTGGTGCACTTAATTATTTGTACCAACTGGGGTCTGTATGTGGGAGAGACAGGGCAAAAACTTAGAACAAGGATGAATTCTCACAACTACACAATAAGAGAAAAAAGAATAGATCTACCTGTGGCAAAACATTTTTGCAGCCCTGATCACAGCACCATGGACATGAAATTACTTGTATTAAAAAGGTAACTTCAAATCTCAGAGAAACAGAAGGATCTGGAAGTATAAACTCATGACAGCCTTTGACACTCTCAATACAGAAATGAATGTGTCGCATGGAATCATGTCTTTTTATATCAAGGAATTTTCTCCTCAGACCTTGTGGGGCATCACAACACAGAACCAGACCCCTATCAGGGGACAATAAAACTTTCACACTCCTAATCTATGAACTGTTCCAATATTTGTGGCCACCACTTTTATCCCTCTCCCATAATGATAGTTCTACTTCACGTCATTTGTCTTACCTATTGCATTATGTCTGTGCTATGTGATTCTTCAGATTTTGTATTATTCTATGCCTGAAGAGACCTGAGTAGTCTGGAAAGCTTGCAATGTGTTACCATATTTTAAGTTAGCCATTAACCCCTTTACCCCCAAGGGTGGTTTGCACGTTAATGCCCGGGCCAATTTTTACAATTCTGACCACTGTCCCATTATGAGATAATAACTCTGGAACGCTTCCATGGATCCCGGTGAATCTGACATTGTTTTCTCATGACATATTTTACTTCATGTTAGTGGTAACATTTCTTTGACATGACTTGCATTTATTTGTGAAAAAAATGGAAATTTGGTGGAAAATTTAGCAATTTTCCAATTTTGAATTTTCATGCCCTTTAATCACACAGATATGTCACACAAAAGACTTAATAACATTTCCCACATGTCTACTTTACATCAACACAATTTTGGAACCATAAGGTTTAGGAAGTTATAAGGGTTAGAAGTTGACCAGCGATTTCTCATTTCTACAACACCATTTTTTTTTAGGGACCACATCACATTTGAAGTCACTTTGAGGGGTCTATATGATAGAAAATACCCAAAAGTGATACCATTTTGAAAACTGCACCCCTCAAGGTGCTCAAAACCACATGTCAGAAGTTTATTAACCCTTCTGGTGCTTCACAGGAATTTTTGGAATGTTTTAAAAAAAAAATGAACATTTAACTTTTATTCATAAAAACATTACTTCAGATCCAATTATGTTTTTTCCCCAAGGGTAACAGGAAAATTTGGACTGCAAAAGTTATTGTGCAATTTGTCCTGAGTACACTGATACCTGATATGTGGGGGTAAACCACTGTTTGGGTGCATGGTAGAGCTCGGAAGGGAAGGAGCGCCGTTTGACTTTTTCAACACAAAATTGGCTGGAATTGAGATTGGACGCCATGTTGCATTTGGATAGCCCCTGATGTGCCTAAACAGTGGAAACCCCCACAAGTGACCCCTTTTTGGAAAATACACCCCCCAAGGAACTTATCTAAATGTGTGATATGAACTTTGAACGCCCAGGTGTTTCACTAAAGTTTATAGCGTCTGGGCGTGAAAATATAAAAATAATTTTTTCTAAAAACATTTTTAGTCCCCAATATTTTATTTTCCCAAGGGCAACAGTAGAAATTGGACCCCAAAAGTTGTTGTCCAATTTGTCCTGAGTACACTGATGCACCATATGTGGCAGAAAACTACTGTATGGGTGCACATTGGGGCTCGGAAGGGAAGTAGTGATGTTTAAGAATGCAGACTTTGATGGAATGGTCTGCCCGTGTCATGTCGCGTTTGGAGAGCCCCTGATGTGCCTAAACAGTTGAAACCCCCCACAAGTGACCCCATTTTGGAAACTAGACCCCCCCAGGGAACTTATCTAGATGTGTGGTGAGCACTTTGAACCTCAAATGCTTCACAGAAGTTTATAATGTAGAGCCATAAAAGTAAAAAATATTTTTTTCCACAAAAATGATATTTTCTAAGCCAATTTTTTATTTTCTCAAGGGTAACAGAAGAAATTGGACCCCAAAAGTTATTATGCAAATTGTCCTGAGTATGCTGATACCCCATATGTGGGGGTAAACCACTGTTTAGGTGCATGGCAGAGCTCAGAAGCGCTAGACTTTACTATTATGGTTTGCAGGTGCCATGACACACTGGGAGAGCCCATGAGGTGCCAGAACAGCAGAACCCCCTATAAGTGACTCCATTTTATGAATTACACCTCTCAATGAATTCATCTAGGGTTTGCAGTGATCATATAGACATCATAGGTGTGTCACAGAATTTTATACCATTGGGCAGCCATGCGGAGAGACTCGGGAGGAACGGAGTGCTATTTGCCTATTCAAGTGAATGGGTCTGTGCACATGTCAGTGTGTTTCCACGGACCGTGTGTCCATGAGCAAAACACGCTGACGTCGATTTTGAATGTCAGCGTGGGCCACAAAACAGCCAGCATACGGGCACACATAAAACACATGGATGTCATTCATGTGACACGCATTGGCACCGGGGAAGAAGCGTTACAGTAAGCGCTGTTCCCCAGCGCCAGGTGCTGAACACGACTCTCATCATTCTCCCCTGCTTGTGCCAATCGCCGCCACAGTACCAGTACCAGAAATATCAGGACACGTGAATGAGGTGTTATAGCGGGTTTTTACGTTTGGCAGCTGTCACACACTAAAAGATGCTTTTCATTGTAAAAATAGTTTTTGCATCACCACATTTTGAGAGCTATAATTTTTTGACATTTTTTGATCACTTTTTATTCTGATTTTTGGATGCAGAATGACCAAAAACCATCAATTCATGAATTTCTTTTTTTGGGGGGGGCGTTTATACCGTTCCAGGTGTGGTAAAATTGATAAAGCAGTTTTATTCTTCGGGTCAGTACGATTACAGCAATACCTCATTTATATCATTTTTCATGTTTATGCAATAAAAACTATTTTATATAAAAAATAATTATTTTTTCATCGCTTTTTTCTGAGAGCTATAACTTTTTTATTTTTCTGCTAATGACACTGTATGGGGGCTTTTTTTTGCGGGAGAAGATGATGTTTTCAGCGGTACCATGTTTATTTATTGATCACGTGTTTTTCCACTTTTTGTTTGGCGGTATGATGACAAAGCGTTGTTTTTTGCCTTTGTTTTTATGGTGTTCACTAAAGGGGTTACCTAGTGGAACAGTTTTATAGGTTAGGTTGTTATAGACGTGGCAATACCAAATATGTGTACTTTTACTGTTTACATTTTTTTAAATTCAAATATTTATTTAATGTTAGAATAAATATTGACTTTTGTATTATGATTTTTTTATATTTTTACAATTAGTTACATGTTTTTTTTATTTCATTCTATCTTTTACACTTTGTCCCACTATGGGACAGTCATTTTTTGCAGACTGATCGCTTCTATGGCAGGCAGATGAAGCAGCATCCCCATGCTATAGAACAGGGGTGGGAATCTTCTTTCTTCCAAGGGCCATTTGGCTATTTATACCATCCTTCGGGGGCCGTACAAGCTCCGCCCACAAAGTACATCCTGACTCTGGCACTGGTTTCATGACTTAATCTTTCATTGCATGCCCTTCAATGTTCAGTAGTGAACACTGCGTGTGTGTGCTAACAGAGCAAGAAGAAATTAATGAGCTTGTGGCAATCAAAATACAGCTCCCTGCCCAAGAATGCAGTCCCTGAGAATCTGCTCGGGGGCCTGATAAAAGGTCATCGAGGGCCGTAAATGGCCCTGGGGCCTGAGGTTCCCCACCCCTGCTATAGAAGCTGTCAGCGCTGCACTCAGTGCCCTGACACTGAGAGACTGCCTGACTTGCACTGCGCATGACCAGGAAGTTTCTTAGCTCTGTTCATGGCAACATCAGGTTACCATGGCAGTGATCGCGACCTCGCATCACGTTGTGGGGTCTCCGATCCAAAGGCAGAGTGACTGTCAGCCCTCTGCCTGCTCCTGGAATGCTGTGATCGTGTTCGATTGCAGTATTTTGGGGGTTAAAATGCCGGGAGCGGTCTGTGACTGCTCCTGGCACTTAGTGCTGGGTGTCAGCTGTGAGAATCAGGTGGCACCTGGCCGCGATCGGCCACACACCACCCGTGTGCGCGGCCGATCGCCGATACTATTCCGTCAATGGTCAAATTGGCCCAGGGCACATGGACGGAATAGTACGTCTGATGTCAGAAAAGGGTTAAACACAATACCACCCCTCTTATTTATTGTATTACGCTGCATTTGAAACTAAATAATTACCGCATGATGAAAATCATCTCGAGGCTGTGTGCACACGCTGCGGATTCTGCTGCGGTTCCGCAGCGGTTTTTGTCCTGCGGAATCGCTGCAGTTTCTGCTGCGGTATACAGTACAATTGTTTTCTATGAGAATTAAAAACCGCTGTGCACATGCTGCGGAAAAAAACGCGCGGAAAAGCTGCGGTTTATTTTCCGCAGCATGTCAATTCTTTCTGCGTTTCTGCCGCGGTTCCGCACCCATAGGACTTCATGGACTTTGTAAAATCCGCATAAAAACCGCAGATCTAAAAAGATCTGCGGTTTTTCGTGCGGCTTGGGTGTAAAAAACCGCAGCAGAATGGGGGGAAATGATGTCAAGGCGGGAGGAAGTGTAGTGTGTGGGCGGAGTATAGTGTGCAGTGACAAGATTTCTGGTAAGATGGACAGCTACCGTCGCATGGAGATGGACGTGGGGCGTTTGATAGACTTGGTATGTATGTATGTTTGTATGTATGTATATATGTATGTGTCTGTCTGTGTGTGTCTCCATGCGATGGTAGTGCGACAATTGTGCTCAATCGCAACATGGGCCTGCGACTCCCATCCGGCCATGTGATGGGAGAGTAGGCCCTGCGGCCACCGAGCACAATTGTACAGTGCTAAACACGTAACAAAACACATAACATACATGTAACAGACATTACATACAACATACATGTAACAGACATGACATACAACACAAAACATATACTATATACTCACCATCCAGGCCCGGCCATCTTGTTCCCAGAAGCCCTCGCTCCCCTCGTTGTTGAATAAAGTAAAAAAAAAATCCTTTCCCCAACAAAAAATGATGTCCGCCGAAAATAAACAAAAAACAAAGGTCCCATGGCGATCTCGGAAGTTTTCTGGCGATACACCGCCGTTCGGGCGAGTTTCCCATTGTTTGGCCGCTCCGGGACCTCGCTTTACGGCTCTTCTGCTGCGTGTGACCTTTCCCACGCAGCAGTGCCGTAAATGAGGTTACCGGAGTCACTGAACTCTGGTAAACTGTAGGCACATGCGCAGTTACACACTGCAGGAGCAGAGCTCCTGTCAGTGTGTTTCTGGTGACATGGAGAATGGTCACATCTGCTGATGTGACTGTTCTCCATGATTGATCGACGTGGGACACTCGTTTAAATGGACTGCGATGGAACGGTAGGTATCTAATTGGTTTGTTATTTTATCTTTCTCTAGGTGATCGATGGCATCGCAAATGGAATGAGCGTGCAATAAAATTTTGTCAAAAACAGTGGTTTTTATTTGATTCAAAATTAATATTAATGTGTCTGTGTGTTTTTTCTATTCTTTATAATTGGATTAATAATGGATCGGCGTCTAATTGACGCCTCTCCATTATTAACCGGGCTTAATGTCACCGATCAAAGGTGACATTAACCCCTTTATTACCCCACATCCCGCCGACGCAGTGCGGGAGTGGGAAGAGAGGGGCTAAGTGCCAGAATTGGTGCATCTTATTGATGCGCCATTTCTGGGGCCGCTGCGACCTGATATTTGTAGCCAGGGGGGGCAATATCCATGACCCCTTCTTCGGCTATGAATATCAGCCCGCACCTGTCTGCGTAGCCTTTCTGGCTCTAAAATATGGGTGACCCCCACGTCATTTTTTTTGGGGGGTCCCCCTTTTTTTTAGAGCCAGAAAGGCAACGCAGACAGCTGTGGGCTGATCTTCATAGCCTGGGAAAGGGGACATGGATATTAACCTCTTCCCAGGTTGGAAATATCAGTTTGCAGTTGTCTGCTTAGTCTTTCTGGCCCTAAAATATGGGGGACCCCAACGTCATTTTTTTGGGGGGGTCCCCCTTTTTTTTAGAGCCAGAAAGGCAACGCAGACAGCTGTGGGCTGATCTTCATAGCCTGGGAAAGGGGACATGGATATTAACCCCTTCCCAGGTTGGAAATATCAGTTTGCAGTTGTCTGCTTAGTCTTTCTGGCCCTAAAATAAGGGGGACCCCGACGTTATTATTTTTTTTGGGGGGTCACCCTTTTTTTTAAAGCCTGAATGGCTACGCAGACATCTGCGGCCATATATGTACCACCTGGTAATCAGCCTGCAGCTGTCTGCATAGGCTTTGTGGCCCAAAAAAATAGGGGGAACAGCATGTATTTAGTTTCGTTTTTGGTTATTTTTTTAAATAGCAAGATAAGCTACTCACAAATACCCTGTTCCCTGGCTTGAGATATTAAGGCCCCGTCACACTAAGTGATCTCGGTAGCGAGATCGCTGCAGAGTCACAACTTTTGTGACGTAACAGCGATCTCACCAGCGAGATCGCTGTGTGTGACAGCGATCAGCGAGCGGCCCCCCTGCTGGTATCGCTGATCGCTGCAAGAAACCTCTGGACATTTCTTTGGTCGCTGGTCTCCCGCTGGCCAGCACGCATCGCTGTGTGTGACAGGCGGGAGACCAGCGATCAGGTTTAAAAAAAAAAAACCCGAAAAAATATTGTTATTCTCACCTTCCGACGTCCCGCGCAGTCTTCCGGCCTCTCTCCACGCTCCGGTCCCAGTGATCCTTTGCACGAATGACCGCGAGACGTCGCTGCCGCGAGACCGTGACATTCTCGCGGTCATTCTCGCAAAGGATCACTGGGACCGGAGCGTCAAGAGAGGCCGGAAGACTGCGCGGGACATCGGAAGGTGAGAATAACAATATTTTTTATTTTAATTCAATTTTTAACGGGTGGCCAGCGATGCCGTACGCTCGGCATTGCTGTGCTGATCGCTGGTGAAGCTGCCTGTGTGACAGCTCACCAGCGATCACATAGCGACTTACTAGTGATCCTGACACCTTGATATCGGTGTCGGGATCGCTGGTAAGTCGCTTAGTGTGATGGGGCCTAGGCCACAGCTGTCTGCTTTGCCTTTCTGAGCCGAAAATATAGGGGGACCCCACGTCAATAGTTTTTTAGGCCTCCCATGAATTTTACAGCCAGAAAAGAAATGCATACAACTGTGGCCAATCAGAGCCTCGAAACAGGCCATGTTTATGAACCCCAACCCAGCCTCCATTTACCATCCCATAGTTGTCTGCTTTGCCTTTCTGGCACCAAAATATAGGGGGGACGTTGCATCTACATACAAGTTTGCACTCAGAAAGGAAACGCAGACAACTGCGGGCTGATATTAATAGCCTATGAAAAGGCAATGAGTATTATCCCCTCACTCACATTCGAAAAATATGAAGCCGCTAACGTATGGCTAGTTTTTGTAGCTATACAATATCAGTGCTCACTACCTAAATTAGTTGTTACACATTTTACTTTGGCTATTAAAAACAAATATAACAGAATTCTACACTTGTAACTAAAAAATTACATGATTTTAACACATTATGTTACAAAGATAATTATGTCTGGGGATTAGGTTGACTTTGGGTTAGGCATGTGATTATGGTTAGGCCATGGGTAGGGCTTATATGTAAATGTTTGTTTTTTAGATTTTTATTAGTGTAACTGATATAGTTCCTAATTCCATTTTCTATTTGTGTGTAGGTGCGTGATTTCCCAGCCCTTTGGGACCCAGCAGACAGGCTGCACAAAGACCGTGGCAACAGGGATCGTTGCTGGAGCAAAATTTTGAGTGATCTGTACCCTGACTGGCACTGCTTTCCAAAAGCCACACAGTCACAAATTGGTAACTAACTTTTTCAGGATTATTTTTGTTATCACGTGTTAATAAAGCAAAAAAGGTGGTAAAAATGTTGTTGTCTTTCTTTTGTAGACAGTGATGTAAAACAACGATGGCGTTCGGTTCGGGACAGATTTAACAAATTCCTTGTCAGCTGTCAAAAAAGTGGCGCATCCCCAACCAGCAGAACATTTCCATACTTTCAAGAGCTTCAATTTCTCATCTCCAGCTGGACATTGCGAAGGTAGGTTGACCCCCCAAAAAAATACCGCATTCAAACAGTTTTCTTTATTTGCATTACTTCTCGGATATAGAAATTTGACATCTTTTAATTTTATGAAATGCTTAGCACACTGATGGTTCCAGTTACTCCTTGGAAATTGTCTTCCACCTGTCTTGAAGGAGTTTCCAAAGATGCTTAGCACTTGTTGGCCATTTTGACTTCACTCTGCGGGCCCACCTCAACCCACACTGTTAAGGGGAAAATATATGGCATATGAATATATACAAGAATCAAAACTGCACCACTATATAGACGCTTTGCTGAATATTGGGCTCATGTAACTTTAGGATACTTCCGATTTTCTGAGAATTGTTTCTGTATTGTATAACCCACCTAGGCTTCATGTAATACTGGGTGGACTAGGGTGGATCGGGCTAGAAGACGATAATTATGTACATAATGACTATGTAGCGATATGGGAACATATGAGATCCCACGAGAGCAATACTAATTTACTATTTGGGGTAAACAGTAATTTGGAAATGCACCCATGATGTAACACAATGAGACAGCGCGATTTCTGTTATAAAAACTGTACACCTTGGATTAAAGATAGAGAAGAATCATATTGACATGATACACCTTGTCTTGTGTATTCTTTTCTCCGTGCACGTATAATCTCTGCCAGAGATCCAATTCGGCCACAGACAATTAAGACGGGCCACACCCTAGTGCGGCAGAATCCATAGAAATCAACAGTTGGCGCTCAAACAGTGGGGCTCAGGACGATACCAGACGATCACAGCCGCAACAAAATCTCCCCCAGGACAGACGTCTTTCCAGCAGGACGAGGCTGCAGCTCGAGACCAGGTGAGAAAATATATCATCTTACCTACCCCTCTGTATTCACGTCCGGCTGGGAGGAGATAGCTGGCTGTCTTCTCTGAACCCTTAACTGACCACGTTTGAAAGTCCTGAGCCTACGGACCCGGTCAGGTATATAATTCCTTAATTGTCTGTGTGTATTGTCCGGTCTAACCAATTCGGAGGGTGTATCTAGAATCTGTCTAGTATCTGTTAAAAACTATTTCATACTGCACTAGGGCTACTAGAAACAAAACAGAGCAGAGTACAAAGGGGGTGTTCACACTGGGTTATCACCCTGGTACTGACCTTAGTCGGTCGAAGAAGTTATATTTATATATATACACATATAGGTGCTCACGTCCGGCCATACGCCCACGGTATAAACTGGGCCCGGTGACGTGAATGACACGGGATATATATATTTTTAAGGAAAGAGGTGATTACTATTTTCCCCCCTCTGCTGAAATATCAACCACCTATCTAGAGGTGATTACCACTATTTGCTACACCTAAAGTGACAAAAAGCCCAGCCCTAGTTGCCTTGGTAACAAAAGAACAGTGAAAGGGATAAGGAATACATTGATTATTGTATTGCTATTCATAATAGCACCTGCACCGCACAAACTACCTCCGTATTCTCCAGAGGGGTGGACATGTGCAGTCTGACAAAATCAGAACCCAGATTGGAGGGACACATGTGCCGTTTGTGGGGCACCACGCCCACGCAAATCTACCTCCTCCTCTGTGCTAACACTCTGACAGAAGCTCAGACAGAGTCCATCTCCTTACTACAAGACCTAGCACCAAAAACCCACCCTGGTCACGATTTCCTTAATTGTCTGCCTTATCTGCCTTGCCTCTCTGCTTTGCTGATTTGGTTGTTTGCATACATGATTGTTACCTCAGCCAGCCTGAAAAGGAAAAAATATACGAGTAGATAGGGAGACGTACTGAGCAAATTCACTGTCACTCTGGTTCCGGTCCTGCTCTCGGCTTGACCGATGATCGCAGAAGTCTGAACTGTGTCTCTCCCAGTGGGCAAGTGGGAGTAGGGGCTTGATTACTCTGAGTGAGTTTCCAACCTCTAAGTGGTTGGTGACTTCTTGCGGGGTTCCCACCGGACATCACCTGGCTAAGGTGATGGTGTTTTAGCTGCAGCATATACGGGTGGAAGGGTAATTATACTAATTACAATTACCGTGTTGATGTGACAGTGATTTGATGTCAGTGCCAGTTTTAAATTCATTATTAGAGTTGAGCGAAACGGGTCGAAAAATTTCAAAAGTCGCCGACTTTTGGCAAAGTCGGGTTTCGTTTCATGAAACCCGACTTTGCCAAAAGTCGGCGACTTTTGAAATTTTTCGACCCGTTTCCTCAACTCTAATAATCATCCCTAGGATGAGGTCGGCCACGAGGTCGGCGACTTACGCGCCAAAGTCGCGTTTCAAAAGTTTGTTTTGCGCTCTTTTTCAGCCAATCAGGATCCACGGACACTGTGGGCAACGTGATGACATAGGCACGGGTCACCACCATCTTTCAGAAGGGCATGCAAGTGATTGGCTTGCTTTGGTGGGCGTCACAGGGGGCATAAAAGGGCGTGCACGCCGACCGCCATCTTACTTCTGCCGATCTCAGTATAGGGAGAGGTTGCTGCTGATTCTGTAGGGAGAGCGTTAGGCAGGGAAGAAGACAAAAAAACTGCTTCTGCTGCTAGCGATTTGGCCTGCACAACACACCAGTCACTGTGTGTGCAGTGCAAGGGGAGGCTATATTGTGGTGTATCAGTGGTGTTGGTTGTTGGGCTGCCTTTTAAGGCTTCCTGACAGGCTGGCATTGCTGTTTACCCACTGCTCTGCAAACTGCTTTTTTAAAAGCAATCCAATCTCCCTTATCCTCTAGTCACTTTTGTCACAGCTGTGCCATCGAGCCTGTGACATAGCGCTCAGATATCAGTGGGCCTCACACAATCCAAAAGTGTCCAGTGTCCACAAGTGTCTGCAGAAATTCAAAATCTCCCTTATCCTCTAGTCACTTTGGTCACAGCTGTGCCATCGAGCCTGTCACATAGCGCTCAGATATTCATTGGGCCTCACACAATCCAAAAGTGTCCAGTGTCCACTAGTGTGAGAAGAAATTCAAAATCTCACTTATCCTCTAGTCACTTTGCTCACAGCAGTGCCATCGAGCCGGTCACATAGCGCTCAGATATTCATTGGGCCTCACACAATCCAAAAGTGTCCAGTGTCCACTAGTGTGAGAAGAAATTCAAAATCTCACTTATCCTCTAGTCACTTTGGTCACAGCAGTGCCATCGAGCCTGTCACATAGCGCTCAGATATTCATTGGGCCTCACACAATCCAAAAGTGTCCAGTGTCCACAAGTGTCTGCTGAAATTCAAAATCTCACTTATCCTCTAGTCACTTTGGTCACAGCTGTGCCATCGAGCCTGTCACATAGCGCTCAGATATTCATTGGGCCTCACACAATCCAAAAGTGTCCAGTGTCCACTAGTGTGAGAAGAAATTCAAAATCTCACTTATCCTCTAGTCACTTTGGTCACAGCTGTGCCATCGAGCCTGTCACATAGCGCTCAGATATTCATTGGGCCTCACACAATCCAAAAGTGTCCAGTGTCCACTAGTGTGAGAAGAAATTCAAAATCTCACTTATCCTCTAGTCACTTTGGTCACAGCAGTGCCATCGAGCCTGTCACATGGCGCTCAGATATTCATTGGGCCTCACACAATCCAAAAGTGTCCAGTGTCCACAAGTGTCTGCTGAAATTCAAAATCTCACTTATCCTCTAGTCACTTTGGTCACAGCTGTGCTATCGAGCCTGTCACATAGCGCTCAGATATTCATTGGGCCTCACACAATCCAAAAGTGTCCAGTGTCCACTAGTGTGAGAAGAAATTCAAAATCTCACTTATCCTCTAGTCACTTTGCTCACAGCCGTGCCATCGAGCCTGTCACATAGCGCTCAGATATTCATTGGGCCTCACACAATCCAAAAGTGTCCAGTGTCCACTAGTGTGAGAAGAAATTCAAAATCTCACTTATCCTCTAGTCACTTTGGTCACAGCAGTGCCATCGAGCCTGTCACATAGCGCTCAGATATTCATTGGGCCTCACACAATCCAAAAGTGTCCAGTGTCCACTAGTGTGAGAAGAAATTCAAAATCTCACTTATCCTCTTGTCACTTTGGTCACAGCAGTGCCATCGAGTCTGTCACATAGCACTCAGATATTCATTGGGCCTCACACAATCCAAAAGTGTCCAGTGTCCACTAGTGTGAGAAGAAATTCAAAATCTCCCCTGTCCTATAGACAGCTTGTACCTTGTTTTACATTACTATATAGTTTGTTGGATTTTGTCTACATTTTTACCAAAAATGAGGAAGGCGGGGGTTTCCAGCTGGTAATGATGGTGTTGGTGGTGGATCTGATGGTAGTGGCAAGAGCAAAATAGGACCGAATGCAGGAGGTGTTGAGCCTGCGTCATCGTCTGGCTCCATAAGGCTTCGAAGGCTTAGTTTTCTAGGAGTTGGCAAACCGCTTTTAGGGGGGAAACATCGTGCTATGGCCCAGACCAATGTATGAAAGGGAAGCCATGCATCAGCTCTCTAACACCACTTGCTATAAGAGACTGACTTTCAACCCCTTGTCCGCCTACTGTGCACAGCTGAAGGGGATCCTTACAAGAGCTAGGGATGCCGATATTATCTCGGGGGAACTCTTCACAGCACTAATAGTAGTTGAACCTATGATACCAACGTTTTATCTCCTCCCCAAGATTCACAAAAACATACAGTGTCCCCCGGGCAGACCCATAGTTTCTGGGCGGGGGGGGCTACTTGGAGTGTATCAATCAGTGGTTGGATTCTCTTCTCCAACCACTTGTGGAGGATTTACCATCTCACCTCAGAGACACAAATCAACTGCTACGGAAAATGGATGGTCTTACCTTGGAGGCTGATACATTTCTGGTCACTATGGACGTTGAGTCGTTATACACGAATATCCGCCATAGTGACGGACTACGTGCAGTTGACTTCTTTCTCTCCACATCCAATTTTTCTTTATGTTTCAGGACTTTTGTCTTGGAAATTTTAGAATTTGCCCTCACGCATAATTTCTTTACGTTCAGGGGGTCTTTCTTCCTGCAGCTCCAAGGGACAGCGATGGGGGCGGCCTTCGCGCCTTCGTACGCTAATTTGTTCCTGGGGCTGTGGGAGAGAGACCTCCTGATGTCAGATCATTTGTCATCTATGGAACACGTCCCCCTTTGGACGCGCTACATAGATGACATTTTATTGATCTGGCAGGGGGACACAGGGTCATTAGAAAAGTTCATTCGAGAACTAAATGGGAATGACCTCAACATTCATCTTACGGCCTCGTACGATCAAGGTAGGGCAGAATTTTTGGATGTATTACTGAGGAGGGGCCCTGAAGGGATCATACAGACCACTATTTACAGAAAGCCTACTGCCACAAACATGGTCCTACATGCATCCTCTTCACACCCCACCCACATGGTACGTTCTGTACCGATAGGCCAGTTTTTACGCCTCAGACGCCTATGCTCAACAGAAGAGGAGTTTGAGGTTCAAGCAAAGGATCTGAGGGGTCGTTTTGCTGAAAGGGGATACAGTAATAGGTCAATTAAGAGGGCCTATTTACGGGCCAAACATAGTAATAGAGACACTCTTCTGTACAAAATTGACGATGTGGTTAGGAAACCAGAGGTAGCGAGATTTATTACGACCTTTAATGCCCGGTCTGATCAGGTACGCGAGATCTTGAAGAAATCTTGGAATATCCTGCAGACTGACCCCATTCTAGCAAGGATCATCCCAGATAAACCACAAATTACTTTCAGGAGAGCGAGGAATCTACGAGACCATCTTGTACGTAGTCATTACGTTGGAGATCCACCTAAGACCTTTTTGGATAATTTCACTCGTAGCAAGAAGGGTGGTAGTGCGGCCTGTGGTCATTGTGTGGCGTGTGTGAATATGATCAGTGATAACAAATTTACGGATTCTACAGGGCAGAAACAATTAAAGATTGAGAAAAATATCAATTGCCTATCCCGTAATGTGATATATTATGCCACATGCCCATGCTCCCTGATCTATGTAGGTCTTACGACCAGACAATTAAAGGTTAGGATCAGGGAGCATGTGCTGGGCATACAGGCCGCAGCCAATGAAGAGGAGGTGCAGTTGCTGAAGACTCTGCCGAGACACTTCAAGCTGCACCATAATTGCGACAGCAGTGGCCTTAAATTCAAGGGCATTGACATGATAGATATGGGGATTCGGGGTGGCAGAATTTCCCAACGCCTAGCTCAAAAAGAAACGCGTTGGATTTGGACGCTAAATACGGTACATCCCAATGGATTAAATGAAAGTCTGTCTTATGTTCCATTCTTATGATTTCAGTCTCGTGTTTTGGGACTGTGCTTTGGTATACCATGATGCGGTAGTTTTTATGCATTGGTTTTAATTTTGTTTTCTTTTAAGTTTACTACTAGGGTCGGGTGTACGGGGTCGTTTTGGGACATAAATCTATTGCTCCTGATTATAAAGAAGGCATCCTATGGCACTCACGGAAGAACCTTGAGAAGAGTTCTGATTTTATCCATTTTGGACACGAATTGTGGGCCGCAGACGCCCGGGAGACGGATGATGTGTTCGCTGGCTCTCTTCTTTGAAGACTCCGCATGGACTGTCAATGATATGGCCTTTTTTTATATGTAGTCTGTTTTTTTTTGGGGTTTTTTTTTTCTGCTTCCCCTTTCCCCTTCCCCCCCTTCCCCCCCCCTTGTTCTTTCTCTTCCCTCCCCCCCTTTGGCATGATTTGCCTATATATATATGTGTGGAGTATATTGCATCTACTGAGTGATTTAATTCTTTGTGGTATCATATATCTATATTGATTCCATAGGGTTTTATCTATTATCACATTGTGGCCAGTGTATACTTTTATAAGGGCTACATATGTATTCAACGAGATTGTAAAAGTATATTGTTGCCAGTTTATATCCTCACAATGATAGTATAAATGCTTAATAAAATGGCAATTCTGATCAAGTATTATATTATACATGGGTTATATGTTGGCTATATATGTAGCACCATGGACTCTATTGTCATGTTCTATTGGGGTTTTTCTCTTTTTTTCTTTTTTCCTTTTTTTTGTTCCCCCTCCCCCCCCTTCTTTTACCCTTGGTCCCCTTTCCTTCCCTTCCATTTTCTTTTCTTTTTCCTTTTCTTTTCACTCCTCCCACTTCCTCCTTCTTCCCCCCCCCTTTCCCCTTCTTTCCTCTTCTTTCCTTCTTTTTCCTTTCCCCCTTTTCCTCTTTTTTCTTTCTTTCTTCCATTATAGGAATATTAGGAAGATCATCCGTTTAAAATGAAGATCCAATTTTACCCTTTTCTTTTCCCCTATTCCCTTCCCTTTTTAATTTATTTTGTGATGTTGTTTGTTTGTAGTTGTTCCATTTGGGTCTTTTGCCCTAATGTAATATGTCCGCCGGGGTTACAAGTGCCGCGCATGCGCGCCCGCAGCTCCTCTGTATGACGTGCCCAGCCAGTGTCGGGCATCGGATCACGTGGGCCCGCGTGTTTCCGGCCGCGTCAGTGGTGGGAGGCGCTTCTGCAGTGGAGCTGCGGGCGGCGTGTCCGTGGCACTTCCGGTGAGCACGCATAAAAGTGTGCACCATGCTTGTCTTACTCATGCCCCCTGAGGAAGGAGCCCTAGAGCTCCGAAACGCGCGTCGGGGAGTCGAGCAGTCCGCCCGGTCATCCTGAATTAGTGAGGTAATATTACGCTGTGAAGTAACCCTTTCAGGGTTGGCTATATGTATGCCTGACAGTGTTGGGAATTTTCCCTGTGTTTCCTTATGAACAGCCTCTCTTACCTCTCATTGATAGGTCCTTTTAGGCGCTCTATTTACCTCCTTATCTTCTATAAATTATGAATATAAGTAATGTTTATTCTGGAACTGGGTTTGACTGGGGCTAGACTGCTTGATTTGCACTTTGCGCTATTTGCACTTTGGTTGCTACTTGCATATGTCCTCCAGTTGTCCTCCTTTGTCCTTTGTCTAATAAAGATGTTTAATACTTTAATACTATGGATCTATAGTCGCATTTTCTTTGTGGTTTTCCACATTTCTCACATTGTAAACTTTTTAGCGATTGATCCTTGATGGTCCGGTCTCTGTTGCACCTGTGTGTCAATTTATGACATACAGGATGCAATACTATACCATTGCTGTTGTGTTTTGTAAACCGCTTTTAAAGCCAGAGCATCAGGAAAAAGTTTTGTCTTACATTGCTGACTCAGCCTCCAGCTCTATCGCCTCCTCTTCTTCAGTTGTAAAAAGTAAAAGCACTGAGTCGTCATTGGAGGCTCATGTTCATGAACCACACCTTTCCTTGTGTCCTTCACCCCAACCAAGATTGAAGGATGACGCAGGCCATACTACTGATTACTCCATGGAGCTGTTTTCACATACCATGCCTGGATTATCAAGTGAAATGGTGAATTACCCAGGCCAAGATGAATCTGACATGGAGTGCACTGATGCACAGCCGCTGATGGATGATTCTGCTGGTACATTCACTCAGAGTACTACATTGTCCTCGCAGTGTACAGAGCCAGATTCTGACCCTGATGAGACTCAGGTGCCCCTTCCCGCACACTATACCACCATACATGGTGACACAGAGGAAGGTGCACATGACATTGAAGAGGAGGTGATGGATGACCCAGTTGTTGACCCAGATTGGCATCCATTGGGGGAAGAGGGTGCTGCTTCCAATAGCTCAGATGAGGAGCATCCACAGCAGACATCGACATCGCAACAGCTGTTATCCGGCAGGCCCGGAGAACTCCAAAGACAGGTTCCAAAAATCAAAAGAGTTGCTGGACAGCTTGTCCAGAGGGTCAAAAGATCACAGCGTGCTAGGCCGCAAAATGTCTGCCAAAGTAGGAAGAGTGCAGTGTGGCACTTTTTTGAACAAAATCCTCATGATCAGGCCAAGGTTATCTGTAAGAAGTGCGCAAAGACCTTTAGCCGAGGGAAAAATCTGAAAAATTTGAATACCAGTTGCATGCTTAGACATTTAACCAGCATGCACTTGCAAGCGTGGACACAACACCAAACCTCAAGTGCCACATGTGCAACTGATCACAACGAAGGTAGTCAGCAATGCTACATTGTTTCCCCCACTATAAGCCCACCGGTTAGCACAGCAGCAAATGTTGAGGTGTCGTTGCAAGGCCACAGCAGTCAGGGAATCCCACTGTTATATCAACGAAAGACTGATTCTAGGCCATCAGAAAGAACACCAACTCCATCACCATCATCAACCCTCTCTCAGTCCGCCCTGTCCACCGCTACTTCCCCCATATGCAGCTCTCAAGTCCAGCTCACCCTCCCAGACACTATGAGTAGGTCAAGAAAGTACTCAGTCTCTTATCCGCGTACACTGGGTTTGAGCGCCCACATTGCCAAACTAATCTCGTTTGAGATGATGCCCTTTCGGTTGGTGGAAAGCGCAGCTTTCCGCGAACTCATGGCCTATGCAGTACCACGCTATGACCTACCCAGTCACCACTTCTTCTCTCGCAAAGCCATCCCAGCCCTCCACCATCATGTGAAAGACCGCATTGTCCATGCACTCAAGCAGTCAGTGAGCGGAAAGGTGCACCTCACAACTGATGCATGGTCCAGTCGCCATGGCCAGGGCCGTTACGTGTCCATCACTGTGCACTGGGTTAATGTGGTGGATGCAGGGTCCACAGGGGACAGCGGTGGTGGGACAGTGCTGCCTAGCCCACGGTATAGTAAACAGTTGGCTGTAGGCGTTCGACCCTCCTCCTCCACCAGAAGCGAAAGCTCGTCCACAGAGCGCAGTCGTACGAGCACTCCATCTGCAGCTGCCACTGTTGCACACGAGGTGTCCCCCTATCGAGCAGCTAGTGGAAAGTGTCAGCAGGCTGTGTTGCAGATGATGTGTTTGGGCGACAGACACACCGCCGAGGTGCTGGCCGAGTACTTTCAGCGACAAACTGAGTCATGGCTGGGCAGTGTACATCTTGAGGCAGGCAAGGTAGTTAGTGATAACGGCCGTAATTTTGTGGCAGCCATAGCCCTTTCAAAACTCAGACACATACCTTGCTTGGCTCACACCTTGAACCTGGTGGTGCAGTGCTTCCTCAAAAATTATCCAGAGTTAACAGCCCTGCTCCAGAAGGTGCGAAGACTGTGCGCGCACATCCGCCGGTCGCCTGTACACTCCGTTCGTATGCAGAAGCTGCAGCGATTGCTCCACCTTCCCAACCACCGCCTCATTATCGACATTGCAACAAGGTGGAACTCCACCCTGCACATGGTGGAGCGGCTGTGCGAGCAGAGGCAGGCCATAATGCATTTGTGGGAGGATACACGGCCAGGCACTTTGAGAGCAGACATGGAGTTGACCGGTGTGCAGTGGTCGAAGCTGAAAGACCTCTGTAAAGTCCTTCAGTGTTTTGAGGAATGCACACGGCTGGTAAGTGCAGACGACGCAATCCTAAGCATGAGCCTCCCACTTGCAAACTTTGACGCACCTTAAGGAGCAGGCTTCTGCAGCCAATGTTGATGAGGAGGAAGAGGAGGAGGGAATCCTTGATGACATTCAGCCATTGTCTGCTCA
Organism: Dendrobates tinctorius; assembly: GCF_039654945.1. Taxonomy (NCBI): domain Eukaryota; kingdom Metazoa; phylum Chordata; class Amphibia; order Anura; family Dendrobatidae; genus Dendrobates; species Dendrobates tinctorius. The sequence continues at coordinate 1,031,606 of NW_027362024.1, forward strand.
GGGACCTCTCCTGGACGAGGTGGAGGAAGAAGAGGAGGAGGAGGAGGATGATGGGGATGATTACTTAGGGGAGGAGGATGCATCTCGTGGGGCAAGTGAAAATGTTGGCGTGGCAAGGTCTGGTACAGGGTTTGTGCGTGACTGGAGGGATGTGGATTTGCCAGAAAGTGCTCCTCCAACCAGCACTCGCAGTGCATCATTGACACCGGGAATATTGGCCCACATGTCAGATTATGCCTTGCAGATCCTAAAAAGGGACCCCCGCATTGCCAAAATGATGAACGATGACGACTACTGGTTGGCCAGCATCCTGGATCCACGCTATAAAGGCAAATTACAAAACATCATGCCACAGGAGAACCTTGACCTAATATTGGCTAATAAACAAGCAACTCTGGTAAATCGGTTGCTTGAGGCATTCCCAGCACACAGCAGCGGTGATGGTTCTCACACGAGCCGTACGGGCCGGGGTCAGCTTGGCAGAGGTGTTCGTGGTGCACACAGCAGAAGTGGCATTGGAGACAGGGGTTTCATGACAATGTTGTGGACTGATTTTTCAAGTACCGCTCACACAACTGGTAATATTGCATCGATGGAAAGTGACAGGAGACAGCAGTTGTCAACTATGGTTACAAACTACTTTTCCTCCCATATCGATGTTCTCCCACACAGGTGATTCCCCTTTGACTATTGGGCCGCTAAACTGGACACCTGGCCTGAATTGGCACAATATGCCTTACAGGAGCTCGCTTGCCCAGCTGCAAGTGTGCTATCGGAAAGAGTCTTCAGTGCAGCTGGATCAGTCCTGACAGAAAAAAGGACCCGTCTGTCAACCCAAAATGTGGATGATCTAACCTTCATTAAAATGAACCACGCATGGGTTTCCAAGGATTTTGTCCCACCTTCCCCTGATGACACATAGGGTGACAGAAAAATGGCTTGCTTTGGTCCACCTCTTCCTGGGACTTGACCTATTTCACCTTTTGCATCAGCTGAATGTCCAACATCAACATATGCCACTTTCTAAAACTCCCTAACTGTGCTGCCTCCCCCCCATGGCCGGGGTCACCACCTAGCGCACGACACCGTGCGAGTGCCATTGCCCTGGACAGGTGGGTAGGCCGACTCTTGGGCGCGGGCACTGACACAGGGTCCCTCATAGTGCAATCAAGTGTCTCTGACGGTGGTGGTGCACACCCGCCGTCAGACACACCGCCGTACTATGAGGGGCCCAGTGCCAGTACCGACGCCCACGAGTGGGCCCCCCTTGCTTGGGCAGGGCCCCAACATTTGCAATCTTTACCTCTCCCTGCTCCTCCGCTGTGTAGTCTGGGCCGTCAAATCCATACTGGGCCTGACACCGTTTGAGCCTGCCTCCTGATGTATAGACATATATTTTGAATGTGTACGCTATCCATACATGTTATCTGGGGATACGGAACCCTTTCTCACCTTTGTGCAATCACGTGCAATCCATACTGGGCCTAACACCGTATGAGCCTGCCTCCTGATGTATAGACATATATTTTGAATGTGTACGCTATCCATACATGTTATCTGGGGATACGGAACCCTTTCTCACCTTTGTGCAATCACGTGCAATCCATACTGGGCCTGACACCGTCTGAGCCTGCCTCCTGATGTATAGACATATATTTTGAATGTGTACGCTATCCATACATGTTATCTGGGGATACGGAACCCTTTCTCACCTTTGTGCAATCACGTGCAATCCATACTGGGCCTAACACCGTATGAGCCTGCCTCCTGATGTATAGACATATATTTTGAATGTGTACACTATGCTATCCATACATGTTATCCGGGGATACGGTACCCTTTCTAACCTTTGTGCAATCACGTGTAATCCATACTGGGCGTGAGAACGGCTGGCGAGCTGTTAAGCAAGCTACAGCACCTGTGGTTTGCACACGTAAGTTTTTCATTTTTTCAGGAATGACGGTTAGGCCTAATTCCGGAACTGCGGTTGACCTGCACTTACTGGGAAATCATCGTTCGCGGGTAATAATTGTAATCACAGATCCCCATCACTAACGTTGTTCAGCGGGTTATCTGCACCTGTAAGCGACAAACGCTGGCCTTTTCAGTGTAGCGCACATGCAGCCACGGACATGTAAGGGCATGACACACCAGTTATTGGCCAATCTCATGTGCCAGAGCCTCACGTGTCCCTCTAGTAAGCCAGACTCGGACCGCGGGGCATGACGGAGTCTCGTTCGTTAACGGAATTAAGCTTGCAATGTGTGCATCTGTTCTGTAGCTTGCATGGTTGAGGTTTCCCAGGTGGAGTCGAATTAAACCGTAGGCTCCACTCCTGGTGGTGCCCTTCTGGACATTCCTTTAAGGTTCAGCTTTGCAACCATACTGCCCACGTAAAACAAACACTTTGCCTTCATGAACGCTGTTTGGAGGGTCATGACTCATGGGAATAACGCCGCCCAATCAGTTAACCTGCTAGAGAGATCCTTCGTTGCTCCCAAGCATGACATCACACTCTCTAGGAGGAAGGTAATGCCACTGTGGTGACCGTACTCCTGGGGGCGACACAAGTGCACTGATGCCCAGCCACTGCTCGATGAATCTGCTGGTACATTGACCCAGACCACTACATTCCCCTCGCATGCTACACGGCCTGAATCTGACCCTGATGAAACTCAGGTTACCCTTCCCATATACAGTTCCATCTTACACGGTGACAAAGAGGAAGCTGCAGATGAAAGTGCAGGTTCGGCCCACCCGCCATCAGACACACCACCGTACTATCAGGGGCCCTGTGCCAGTGCCGTCGCCAACAAGTGGGCCCCCCCTGCTTGCTCAGGATCACAGCACTTGCAAGGTTGAAATACTGTGCAGTGAGATGGAAGATGGGAACGACGAGGAGTCCAGACTAGTACAGGGATTCCCTAGCGAGGAGACTTATTTGATTGTTTTCAATGTTGGGACAGCAATTTTTGGGGAGCACTATACTCTGGAGAATGATAGATGGGGCCCACTATACACTGGAACATTCCCAAGGTGGACATCAGACACTGGAGCAGCATTTACAGGGCCCATTATACACTAGAGCATTAGAAATGGGGCCCATTATGTTTGGAGCATTATTTGGGCCCATAAGACAGTGGAGCTTCATCCATGGGGACCAACATATACTGTAGCATTATGTGGAGCTCATCATATACTGTTTCAAACATTATATGGGACCAATGATTCTGTATGGAGAAATAGATGGGCCTTGTCACGAGATGTAAAAAGTGAAGTATTTTTCATTGTACTATACCGCTATTTCTCTGCCGTATCGGAGCATGATGAGTTGTGGTATGTGTTAAAGGGGCGCTCTTTTGCCCAGGGCACATGAAAACCTGGAGCCAGCCCTCCCCCCCCACAACTTTAGCCAAATAACCCCCATTTTTCAGTGCGTAACTTGTATTGTGAAGTTAATTAAGGTTGACAAGCTTAAGTAAGAAGAATTGATGCTTTTGGCATTCAAATGGGCACTGTTGGTGTGTTTCCTGTCCTCCTCTCACTGCCGACTTTTATTCCCCATTGACTTACATTGGGTTTCGTGTTTCGGGACGACCCCGACTTTTCCCTATAATCGGACGATCTTGCTCGACCCGACTTTTGGAAAAGTCGGGTTTCACGAAACGAAACGCGACCCTAAAAAAACAAAAGTCGCTCAACTCTAGTCATTATCTTTTGTCTTTTGTAGCGTGTATGATTTGCCGGCAGGAGGCGTACTAGCATGTGGTTAAAATTTTTTGAATGCATTCTATGTATATGTATATGTTGTGAAATTAGAGAATTGGATAAACTAGTTTTGTTCTGCATACTATAATTATAAGGATAGTTGTTAGAATTTGTTCAGGTAGAAAGAGAATTACTTGAATGGTAATTGCTTTGATTTGTACAGATATCTCTGTGAGATTCGAGGTCTATTGTTACTTTTAAGTTATTGTTTTACTAATGTCACTACATTTCTCTGTGAGGTGTTTTCTTTGAAATGTTTTAAAGCAAAAGTTTTGAGGAAACAGAAATTTTAACAATTTATCAGGTATTTTTAGACTACGCAGTTTCTGGATACACAAGATTTGTGAAATACTCTGGTGTTAGTTGTGGGTTAATTCCCTATATTACTGTGTTCAAGATAGCTAGACATCACTATGTTCACTGAAGACCCCTTTACTCGGACATAAGGAGTACATACAGCTTTTACAGTCACATATCCAACTGTTCATAACCCCGTGAGAATTTGTTTTAAGACGCACACATACATATGTTTTTCAGATATACTCAGAATTCAGATGATAGAATGGGTGGGAGCAGTCAGTCAATATCTATAAGACAGATATGACCCATAGTGGAGTGAGAAAGAAAATGTACGTTAAGAAACCCTCCGATCACGAGGGGAGGAGCATTAGATAAGAAGGGATAGAAGAATGTGTTAATGAGTGGAGAGCAGCGTCCCAGCCTCAGGTATTATGAGGTGTTACAGGACCCGGAAGCATTTTATAAGATGGCAGAGGAAGTTAGGAAAAAAGGGATGAGGAGAGGAATATAACAAGATTGCTGAATTTTGTGCAAAACAAATATTTACACAGGAAGATGTCAGTTGCAATATCTGCATTACATTCATTTATACTTCTATATACATTCCCGATGACTGGACGTGTGCCAGCTGTCAAACGCAGAATGCAGAATATCGTGAGACCTGTTCTGACTGTCAGATGACCAACCCAAAGAGCCGTACCTTCTTTCCAACTATTTATATAGACGGCACGTCTTATGCTACATCCTGTCCAGCATCCATTATAGGTTTATTAATTAATGTAATTTATGAAAAGAATAATGAAGAAAAAGATGAATATGACATGGAGGTATATAATTAAACAGAACCGGAGAATAAATAGCTCAGACTGATAATCTATATTATTTATCGTTATATAGTGGGGGGACATAATTATCATCATCATCTTTTAAGCCTCAAAGCTCATTCTTTTGTACACAATCGACTCCACACAAGGACTCCTGGAAATACCTGGAGACAGATACCCTAGTAAGCAGCTTGCCAGACCCCCATTCTCCAGGATGTCATGCAGGGAGCTATGCAATTGAGATGCTGTTGTGTCTTAAAAAGGCGGTCCATGCTCAGAAATTCTACTAAGATGAGTGGCCAAAATTCCTCCAGAAACTCACTGCCAGTTATTGCAAGCGCTTGATTGCAGTTGTTGCTGCTAAGAGTGGTCCAACCAGTTATAAGGTTTAGGGACAATCACTTTTTCACACAGGGCCTTGAAGGTTTGGATTTCTTTTTCCCTATATAATAAAGATCTTCATTAAAAAACTGCATTTTGTGTTATCTTTGGCTAATATTTACATTTGTTTGGTGATCTGATACATGTGTGACAAACATGACAAAGAATAGGAAATGTGTGTGCATATGTCTATGTATACATATATACAGTGTGTGTGTATATATATGGTGAAGGTGAGGAGGCAGGGAGGAGTTTGTGAGGAAAATGGAGAAGGCGTGCTAAGTGCTGGCTCACAGGCCACTGCAACGCATAGCGGAGCTTGTAGTATTAGAGCGCAGTACGGGGACAAGAAGTGATTGATAAACATCAGAGCTGCATCTGACACCAAGTGATGCTATCTGCCTTATAAAGGTATATATTACTATAATAAGAGTATGGAGGCATTACTGGCACATAATAGTAAGATTAGTGAATACAAAATTAAACGAATTAGGGTAGTGGATAACTGTTTTAATATTTGGTACAGAAACCTTTGTTTGTAATTACAGAGGTCAGACATTTCCTGTAGTTCTTGACCAAGTTTGCACACACTGCAGCAGGGATTTTGGCCCATACTTCCATACAGATCTTCTCCTAATCCTTCAGGTTTCAGGGCTGTCGCTGGGCAACATTGATTTTAAGCTCCCTCCAAAAATTTTCTATTGGGTTCAGGATTAGCGACTGGCTAGGCCACTCCAGGACCTTGAAATGCTTCTTAGTTCCTCTTGTGTGTTTTGGGTGATTGCCATGCTGGAAGTCCCAGCCACGACCCATTTTCTATGTTCCAACTGAGGGAAGGAGGTGTTTGGCTAAAATCTCGCGATCCTTGACCCATCCATCCTCCCTTAAATACGGTGAAGTCATCTTGTCTGTTTTGCAGAAAGACACCCCTAAAGTATGATGTTTTCCCCCACCGTGCTTCATGGTTGGGACGGTGTTCTTGGATTTGCACTCATCCTTCTTCCTCCAAACATGGCGGGTGGTGATGGTAGCAAAAAGTTCTATTTTGGTCTTATCTGACCAAATGACACTCTCCCTTGCCTCCCCCGGATCATCCAGATGGCTATTGGCAAACTTCTAATGGGCCTTGACATATGCTGGTGTGAGTAGCAGGACCTTGCGTGCCCGGAAAGATTTTAATCCATGATGGCATAGTGTGCTTGTAGCTCTATTACTGGCACCCCTGCATGGTGGGTTGCCAGTTTACTGCCTCAGACCCTCGGCACAATCCCCAGCGTTCTCCTGCTTCCTGGCTGTGTGAGCGCCGCAGCTCCCAGCAGTGCACCTAGTACACACATGCACGCACTCCCCCATTCTTAAAGGGGCAGAGCAAGTATATACTAAATACTCTTAGCTTGTTGCTCAGAGATATTTAGTATAATTACTACACCTGGAAGATGGCTTCCAGCTAATTGCTGGGAGTCATCCTATATAAAAGACTCCCTCTCCCTTAGGGATTCACCATGCAACGTGTAGAATCATTAGTCGGTAAGGTGTACTACTAGTGAGTTATGAGGTCCCCTGGTCCTGGTTTGGCTAGTGTCCTAAACCTGTATTCCTTGCCCCAGTGTGGCCAGTCCTGAATCCATCATCCCCTGGTCCCAGAGCAGCCAGTGTCTGAAACTCATTCTGGTGTGGCAAGTCCTGTATCCATAGTCCCCTGGATCCAGAAAGGCCATGGCCTGAATCTCATTCCCGGAGCGACCAGTGCTTGAAGCTTGTCCATGAGTGGCCAGTGCCTGAACATTGTCATCTGGTCTGTGTTCGGCCAAACCCTGTTCCAGTATCATCGACCAGAGTGTCTTAACCTTGCCCTAATCAGTGTCAGTAACCATTCTGTAGAGGTACCAGAACTTACTAGTCTGAACAGAGACGTATCCTTATTCAGTGTCAGCGAACCTCTGCAGCTGCAATATTGGGTTCTGCCCAGGAGTGGTACCTGGCGGCTACCTGCAGGTCAGTCTGTATCCACCAGTGAACACTAGGTAGCTGATTGGCTATGCACACTTCCTGAGCAGGCCCGGTCCTGTGATCCCAGCTCTCTTCAGGTCATTGACCCAGTCTTACCATGTAGTTCTGGGCTTTCTGACCTTTCTCAGAATCTTCCTTACTCCACGAGACGAGATCTTGCATGTAGCCCCAGACCGAAGAAGACTGACAGTCAACTTGTTTTTCTTCCATTTTCTAATAATTTTGTCAACAATTGTTGCCTTTTCACCAAGCTGCTTGCCTATTGTGCTGCAGCCCACCCCAGCCTTGTGCAGGTCTGCAATTTGTCCCTTGTGTCCTTAGACAGCTCTTTGGTCTTGGCCATGGTGGAGAGGTTGGCGTGTGACTGATTATCTGGAAAGGTGTCTTTTATACAGATAACAAGTTCAAACTGGTTGCAATTAATACAGGTCACAGCAGAGTAGAAGGGCTTTTTAAAGAAAAACTAACAGGTCTGAGAGAGTCTGAATTCTTGGTGGTTGGTCAGTGATCATACACTTATTTCATGCAATAACATGCAATTTCATTATTTTAAAATCATACAATGTGATTTTCTGTTTTTTTTATTTTTAGATTTTCTGTCACCGTTGAAGTGTACCTGTGATAAATATTACAGACTTCTCCATTCTTTGTAGGAGGGAAAACTTGCAAAATGGCAGCGTATCAAATACTTATTTTCCGCACTGTGTCAGGATCTTGGCTGTACATGTCCTTAAAGATTCATTTCTTACATTCGCATCAAGACATGTTTCAACCAAACTGTGAAGTCGTGAGCGATGAGCACGGTGAGAGATTTCACCAAGATATTGCACCTATAGAAAAAAGATCAAGGACAATGGAATCCATCAATGCTTGTAGATAACGTTGGACCATTGTAAGAGATGACCCGGTGCAGGAGTACAAGAGACAAGCAAAAAGAGCTGTCACTGAATGAGGGCCACAATTCATAATGCAATTTCTGTGACTGTGTGTAATCCGTAATAGTGTTTAGATATGTCTTAGATATTGGAATTGCTGCTAAGCTTCCTCTAAGGCTGGTTTCACACTTGCGTTTTTTCGCACTGGATTTTAGCGCTAAAAAACGCATGCTTTTTTTCCCTATATTTTGCATGGGATGCGCTTATGTGCGCATACACATGCGTTTGTATGCATTTTTCCGCGCATGCGTTTTTTTGCGGTATGCGCTCGGGCGCACAAAATGCATCCTGTTGCATTTTTTGGGCGTCCGACTTGCCTCAAAAAAAAAACGCATGCGCGCGCAATGTGTTTTTTTACAGCAAGATACCCATTATAAGTCTATGGGTGCGCATATGTGCGCATTGGCATGCTTATGTATGCTTTTTTGCGCATGCGTTTTTTTTTTAACCATTAGTTGGACAATGGAATTTAGGGGTTTGGGTTAGAGTTAGGGTTAGTTAAGGGGGTTTAGGGTTAGGGTTAGGGTTAGCTAGGGTTTAGGGTTAGGGTTTGGGTTAGGGTTACTAGGGTTTGGTTAAGGGTTAGGGTTAGTATGGTTTGGTTAAGGGTTAGGGTCAGGGTTAGGGTCAGAGTTAGGGTTAGGGTCAGGGTATGGTTTGGTTAAGGGTTAGGGTCAGGGTTAGGGTTAGGGTCAGGGTTAGGGTTATGGTCAGGGTTAGGGTTAGGATCAGGGTATGGTTTGGTTAAGGGTTAGGGTCAGAGTTAGGGTCAGGGTTAGGGTTAGTAAAGTCATGGTTTGGGTTAGTGTGAGGGGCCACCTAATGTTGGAAAAAAACGCAAATGCGGTAAAAACGCACTTAAAACGCATACAAACGCATAAAAGCGCTGCGTTTTTTTCATGCATGCTCATAAAAATGCTTGAAAAAAACGCAGCATTTGTATGCGTTTGTATGCGTTTTTTCAATGCGTTTTTTTGCGGGAAAAACGCGCTGCAAAAAAAAAAGCAAGTGTGAAAGTAGCCTAAGTATCAGACAATTGGCCTAACAAAATATTATGCATTTTTATATTTGCAAAAGTAATGTTTCCGAGTACTGAAACTATTATGTATCAATAACATGTAGCGGTAAAAGGAAAAAACAAGGGACAAGTAAAATTGTCATTGTCAGCTCTGAACTCAGAAGGGGAGAATCAGGAGGACACGGCTCGTTTCATAACTCAACCGGACAGCTTCTTTATAACCAATGAATTTTTATTAAATTTCAAACAGCTACAAGTCCTACAGTCAGCGCAGAGACAATAGAGTCGGTGATAGGGGCATCACATATGACTTGGCTCCTAGAGAAAAGGCCTTCTCAGCGTCCAAGGGCAGGAATGCACTGGGAAGGCCCAACAGTTCCGCCACCCAAATGAGATTCAAATTCGGTGGGTACCATCCTTGGTTTCCCGGCCAGCCACAAAACCGACCTGGTCAGGAGAGACAAGAGAGGGGATTATCAAATGAAGGCGGGAGGCTAGCAATTTGGTATATATCTTTAAATCATAATTCAATAAAGCAATGGGTCTAAAATTCCCAGGACTATCAGGGGTCTTACCTGGCTTAGGGAGAGTGGTAATAGTAGCTTCCAAATTAGGGGCAGCAACTTTGCCTGAATCCCACCAACATGAAAACATCCTCAATAGATATGGGGCCAGAAGTTCCTGAAAAGTGCGATAATATTCATTTGATAGTCCATCCGGACCAGGCGCAGTGTGTAGCTTCCTGCTTTTAATAGTTTTTTTGATCTCCTCTTCTGTAAATGGGGCGTTTAACAATAATAATTGTTCTTGGGATACACGTGGTAAATTAACTGATTGCAGATATGAATCGATTGCTACCTGAGTGGGTTGACGGGTCTGCGGGTCAGAATGTAAGTTATATAAATGGGAGTAGTACTTTACAAATGTCTCCGTGATGTCAATCGGATTCCTAACCAGACACCCATTCTGATCTTGTAAACCATCTTTTCTGGATTTAGCCTCTCGCTTACGTACCCTATGTGCCAGTATTGCTCCCGTTCTGTCTCCAGTGGCGTAAAAGTGAGTTTTAAGCTTATGTAAATTACGGGCATAGGCAGAAAGCAAAACCTCCCGCAATTGAAAGCCAACCCCATAAATCTCATCCGACACCGCCTGCGAGGGTGAGGTTTTATTCAGTGATTACAACTGGTCAAGTCTAGCTAAGAGGTCATCCCCTATCCCTCTATTACGCTTCAGTATGGAGGCTTGTTGTATGAGATATCCCCGTATAACTACTTTATGCGCAGCCCATAGCGTTTCATCTGAAACTTCCCCATTATCGTTAATATGGAAGTAGTGAGTGAGTCAACTCAGTAGAGATACCACACGTCACCTTCTCATTTAGTAAAAGAGACGGGTTCAGACGCCACCGAAAAGCAGGGTTCGCATGATGTTTTAATGCTAACTGTAACACAATGGGAGCATGGTCAGACCAGGTAATTAATCCTATGCTGGAGGAGATGCATCTAGGAAGAACCGAAGTATCCACCAGAATATGGTCTATCCTAGTATATGTACGGTGTCGGAAGGAATAAAAGGTATAATCTTTTTCACTTGCGTGGGAGTACCTCCAGAAATCGTGTAGATGATATTCTTTGGCTATGCCTTTCAATGCCCCCCTAGGCCGAATGCCACCTCGTGAGCAGTCTAGATCCCTGTCCATGGGAAGATTAAAGTCTCCACAGTATATCTTTTCACCCTGCGCCAGACCACCCAATCTATGTAGTACTTTGCGGATAAATGTCTGTTGCGAATGATTTGGGGCGTAGATGACTGTGATTGTGTGCAACTCGCCATTCAATGTGCATATGAGGGACAGAAATCTGCCCACAGGATCCGCTTCCTTCCGAATACATTTGATGGCTAATGTATTTTTAAAGATGATGCACACCCCAGCCTTTTTAGTGTTATTATTAGCTAAGTAAATATTAGAGAATTGTGGGTGACGCAGCCTAAAATTATCAGCTTCTATCAGATGCGTCTCCTGCAGGCAGATAATCTCCGCACCTGATTTTTTCACCTCTTTCCATAGGATGGACCTCTTATTGGGGGAGTTCAACCCCCTAACACTTAAAAACATAATGGTAACACTCATAATTCTACATAAAAAAACTTGCTATCACACATACATCTTCATGAACCCATATCACCTGCATCTGGGCTCGTGTGTTGGCAACATAGAGAACCACAGTAACCACATTAAAAAGACCCATCTCGGAGGTGTACCTAAAAAACAGGAGACAAGGGAAACAAAACACAGAGAAAAGTAAAAAAAATTCTAAACACAAAGTCATGCAGCCACTAGGCCAAAGGCCAGGCTAATCAGGCAGTGAAATGCCTGAGTGGTCAGTCCTAGACCGCAGGTAAATGCCAGCTCAGGGCAGTTCCAAGGCTCACTCCCAAAAAGATGGAAAATAACCGGGAGTTATCTTGGACGAGGTGCTGGAGCAAAAAGAAAAAAACGGTGACAAAATCCGTAGCACCCTCACAGCAGAGTCCTGCATCCGGACAGCATCTCATCCTCCTCTTCAAGTTTGAATCCAGTCCTGAACAATTTTCTTTCCCATCGGGTTCTGGCGGGGAGCAAAGGAAATCTTCCAATCGGTTAGCTTGTTCTCAGCCTGTTTGGGAGATTGGCAGACCACACCACCAACCTTCATAAGATATTATCAGCCTGACAGGATTGAATCCCCATTTGTATCGGATATGAACATCACGTAGTGCTTTACAAACATGAGCGAATTCTCGCCTCCTTGGCAGCGTGGACGCTAATAAATCTGGGAACACCTGTAAGCCTTGGTATTCAGCAGGGAGCTCAGGGGGTTTCCTCATCCCCTGCATGAAGGCGTCTTTGGTAGTATAGAAGTGGACACGCGCCAAAGTGTCTCTCGGCAAGGCTGGGTCCACATGCCGGGGTTTGGGGAGTCTATCCTGTCAATCAGGAAATCCCTGGGGAGCAAGGTTGGGAGTACAGTTTGCATGAATTTAAGCAAAAAGTCAGCCAGCTCCTTATCTGGAATGTCGCCCTGTATGCCCCTGACACGCACATTTTTCCTCCGTGATCTATCTTCTAGATCATACATCTTATCCTGGACCACAGTCATATCCTCTCTCAAAGCTTTGTTCTCATCCACTAGGGCATTTATAGTCTTGGCATATTCAGCCATCTTGCTCTCGACATGAGCAGTTCTCTCCCCAGGGACGAGACTTCCCCTCTAATCTCCTGCAGCATGGACTGCTTGTCTTCCTTTAGGGAAGCACGAATGGAGGCCAGAAAGTCTCTCATGCCTCCTTTAGTAATAGGAGACAGGTTGATGTGAGTCTCAAATGTCCCCCTCCCCCCAGAGCCAACTGATGAGCGGGAGGAAGCTGAGGGGGAAGCCGCCGCCATTTTACCTGCAGCATGTGCAGTTTGTCCTCGGGGGAAGAAGTCCGGGAGCTTCCGCGGGGGAACAGGATTTCTGCGCTCTCCCTCCGGTAATCATGTGCCCAGGACCTTCCAGGAGCCATTACTGTGCACAGGGAGGAGGAGAGGTAATATAGAGTGCTGTTATTATCCGGTTTAAGTCCAGAGAAGCAGGAGCCTGTGAGTTATGTGGCCTCTCTGGTCTGCATGCAGGCCACGCCCCCCATGAGAGGGCTTTCGATTCGGTGTCCTGGACATATCCTTTTATGGTTCTATCGGAAGTCGGATTCTCCCCTAAACTTATAAAGTGCCTCCAATTGTTATATGATAGCCCTATCGCTTATGTAAAACTCCCGTCACCACATCCCCCTCCAATTAATATTCAGAGGGTACCAGGCAGGGCTGTCCTCTGTCTCTGGCTCTTTTTGCACTTGTAATGGAACCCATTGTGGAAGCAATAAGGAGAGATCAGAATATCCTGGGCCCTGAGAATATGGGAGACCAATATAAAGTCAGCCTCTTTGCGGATGATCTCCTGCTAACATTAATAAGTCCCCACACTACACGCCCTCACTTGTTTTCCCTCCTTCACAAATTTGAGAAGATCTCAGGGTTGAAGATTAACATTAATAAATACAAAGCATTATTTGTAAATTTTCCTAAGACAGAGCAAACTAATATAGTGTCCCATCTTGGGTTTATACACAAAGAACAATATCTAACATATCTGGGTATCAACTTAACAGCCAACAGGTCAACTCAGCTTAGGTGGAATTACACTCCACTGATCCGAAACTTCCAGAGGGACCTGGATAGATGGGCTTCCTCAAAATTATCCTGGCTCGGCAGAACACATGCATTAAAAATGGTGTCACTGCCTCGCTTCTTATATCTATTTAGGTCCCTCCCAATTATGGTACCAGCCAGAACGTTCCCTCATTTACACTCTATGATGTCTAAGTTTCTTTGGCTCTGAAAACAACCCAGAATTGTGCAAAAACTTATGTTCCGTCACAGAAAAGAAGGGGGTTTATCCCTCCCTAATTTTACACTTTATTACAAGTCGGCACAGATTGCTCCATTAATAAGTGCGTGTTCATATCCCAATAGTCTGAGATGGGTTATTCTGGAATCATTTCTCTCCAAACCATTCTCTTTATCAGGCCTAATGTGGACCACAGACCGACTTCCACGGGGGTTAATGAATGTGGCTCCTTTTACAGTCCACTTGTTGCTTCTTTGGAGTAAAGTCCGGTTTAGATATAACTTACAATCAAGCCCTTCTCCCCTGACAGCTATATTACAAAACCCCATGTTCCCGCCAGGCCTTGAGCCACAAATTTTTTTTTGGTGGAAGCTGAAAGGTATTCATATACTTAAACATTTGTGTTCCCCATTTAATATCTTACTTGACAGACAGGAATTTGTTCAAACATTTGATCCTCCAGTTAGGGAGGTAATGCGACTGAACCAGATCTTCCACTTTGCAAAGCAGATCCTCCCGAGCGGTACTACTCTCAGGGCAACCAGTTTTGAAAATAAATGTCTAAATGACCCTTTGGGCAGGGGAACGATCTCATTGATCTACTATGCTATAAATTCTCCACAAAATGATAAAAAAATTGAAGTATACACTGTGTTACAGTAGGAGGAGGATTTGGGGTTTAAACAGTCAATTGATGAATGGTATCGTAGCTATGACACCCTATCAGAAGGTAGTCACCAGACTTCCCTTGTTGAGACCTCCTTAAAACTATTGCACATAGTCTATTATGTACTGGAAAAAATTCACAGCATTTTTCCTAAAATCTCGGGAGACTGTTTTAGGGGCTGTGGAATATCTGGTGACATGAGACATATTTGGTGGTCTTGTATGGTGGTTTCTGGGCTTTGGGAGAAGGTGAAGCGTCTGATAGCACAGATGTATGGTGGACCGGTTGATCTGGAACCTTCTACCCTTTTACTGGGAACCAGGCCTTCCCAGCTTCCAGAAAGCTTTCAGAAGCTAGTAAACTACTTATGTATGGCCACTAAATCCACATTACGGCAAAGTGGAAGTCGCCCTCACTGTCAATATCTGTGGAGAAAGAGAAGATGAACGACATTATGTTATTCTCATTTGTGGCCCCATCGTTTCTTGTAGAATAAATCCCTTTCTCACACAGTCCTGTAGTAATGACTTTGTTCTCACGTTTTGTAGGAGGGTTCGTCTGACTCCATCTTATGTAATCAGTATAAGTGCGAGAGATGAGAGACCGACGACCGCAGTTTTACCGTGTGTGTCCGGCGTCAGTTCTACAGTGTGAGAGACGCGGGGTCTGTGACCGAAGCTGGGGTTATACGGGTGTATACAGCATACACAGAGGGGTCTGTGACCGAAGCTGGGGGTATACGGGTGTATACAGCATACACAGAGGGGTCCGTGACCGAAGTTGAGGGTATACGGGTGTATACAGCACACAGGGGTCAGCGACCAAAGCTGGGGGTATACGGGTGTATACAGTGTACACAGGGGTCTGTTACCGAAGCTGGGGGTATACGGGTGTATACAGCATACACAGAGGGGTCTATGGCCAAAACTGTGGGTATACGGGTGTATACAGCGTACACAGGGTCTATGGCTAAAGCTGGGGGTATACGGGTGTATACAGCGTATGCAGGGGGGTCTGTGACCAAAGCTGGGGGTATACAGGTGTATACAGCGTACACAGGGGTCTGTGACCGAACCTGGGGGTATACGGGTGTATGCAGCGTACACAGGGGTCTGCGACCAAAACTGGGGATATACGGGTGTATACAGTGAACACAGGGGGCTGTGACCGAATCTGGGAGTACACGGTGTATACAGCATACACAGGGGTCTGCGACCGAAGCTGGGGGTATACAGGTGTATACAGCATACACACAGGGTTCTGAGACTGAAGCTGGGGGTATACTGATGTATACAGTGTGAGAGACGCGGGGACTGTGACTGAAGCTGGGGGTATACAGGTGAATACAGTATACACAGGGGTCTGCGACTGAAGCTGGGTGTACATGGGTGTATAGTGTACACAGGGGTCTGCGACTAAAACTGGGGATAAACAGGTGTATACAGTGAACACAGGGGTCTGTGACCGAAGCTGGGGGTATACGGGTGTACATAGCGTACACAGAGGGGTCTGCGACCGAAGCTGGGGGTATATGGGTGTTTACAGCACACACAGAGGGGTCTGCGACCGAAGCTGGGGGAATATAGGTGTATACAGTGTACAAATAGGCGTCTGCGACCGAAGCTGGGGGTATATGAGTGTAAACAGCATACACAGGGGTCTGTGCCCGAACATGGGGGTATATGGGTGTATACAGGGCACACTGAAGGGTCTGCGACTGAAGCTGGGAGTATACGGGTGTATACAGCATATACTGTGGGGTCTGCGACCGAAGCTGGGGTATACAGAGTACACAGAGGGGTCCACACAAACACGGCTTCGCTCTGTACACCTCATACACACACGGCTCCGCTCCGTACACCTCGTACGCACGCGACTCCGCTCCGTACACCTCGTACGCACACGGCTCCGCTCCGTACACCTCGTACACACACGGCTCCGCTCCGTACACCTCGTACACACACGGCTCCGCTCCGTACACCTCGTACACACACGGCTCCGCTCCGTACACCTCGTACACACACGGCTCCGCTCCGTACACCTCGTACACACACGGCTCCGCTCAGTACACCTCGTACACACACGGCTCCGCTCAGTACACCTCGTACACACACGGCTCCGCTCAGTACACCTCGTACACACACAGGGCTCCGCTCAGTACACCTCGTACACACACAGGGCTCCGCTCAGTACACCTCGTACACACACAGGGCTCCGCTCAGTACACCTCGTACACACACAGGGCTCCGCTCAGTACACCTCGTACACACACAGGGCTCCGCTCAGTACACCTCGTACACACACAGGGCTCCGCTCAGTACACCTCGTACACACACAGGGCTCCGCTCAGTACACCTCGTACACACACAGGGCTCCGCTCAGTACACCTCGTACACACACGGCTTGGCTCCGCTCAGTACACCTCGTACACACACGGCACCGCTCCGTACACCTCGTACACACACGGCTCCGCTCCGTACACCTCGTACACACACGGCTCCGCTCCGTACACCTTGTACACACACAGCTCCACTCCGTACACCTCGTACACATGCGTCTCCGCTCCGTACACCTCGTACACACATGGCTCTGCTACATCCACCCTGTAAACCCCTCCTGACCCCACACATAAACTTCCCCTCATCCAGCACCATGACAACCAGCACAGCAGAGTCCTGCACACACTTAAGGCCCCGTCACACTAAGCGACTTACCAGCGATCCCGACACCGATATCAAGGTGTCAGGATCGCTAGTAAGTCGCTATGTGATCGCTGGCCATCCCTGTAAAAAATAGAATCAAAATAAAAAATATTGTTATTCTCACCTTCCGATGTCCTGTTCTGCCATCCTGCCTCTCTCCACGCTCCGGTCCCAGTGATCCTTTGCGAGAATGACCGCGAGATGTCACGGTCTCGAGGGATAACAAAGTCTCGCGGTCATTCGTGCAAAGGATCACTGGGACCCGAGCGTGGAGAGAGGCAGGATGGCAGAACAGGACATCGGAAGGTGAGAATAACAATATTTTTTATTTTGATTCTATTTTTTACA
Source organism: Dendrobates tinctorius (assembly GCF_039654945.1). Lineage (NCBI taxonomy): Eukaryota > Metazoa > Chordata > Amphibia > Anura > Dendrobatidae > Dendrobates > Dendrobates tinctorius. Next base: position 1,048,989 of record NW_027362024.1, read on the forward strand.
GGGATGGCCAGCGATCACATAGCGACTTACTAGCGATCCTGACACCTTGATATCGCTTAATGTGACGGGGGCCTTAAGTGTGTGCAGGACTCTGCTGTGCTGGTTGTCATGGTGCTGGATGAGGGGAAGTTTATGTGTGGGGTCAGGAGGGGTTTACAGGGTGGATGTAGCAGAGCCATGTGTGTACGAGGTGTACGGAGCGGAGACGTATGTGTACGAGGTGTACGGAGCGGAGCTGTGTGTGTACAAGGTGTACGGAGCGGAGCCGCGTGTGTACGAGGTGTACGGAGCGGAGCCGTGTGTGTACGAGGTGTACGGAGCGGTGCCGCGTGTGTACGAGGTGTGCGGAGCGGAGCCAAGCCGTGTGTGGAAGGTGGAAGGTGAGAATAACAATATTTTTTATTTTTTGTATTATTTTTTGTACCTGGTCGCTGGTCTCCCGCCTTTCACACACAGCGATGCGTGCTGGCCAGCGGGAGACCAGCGACCAAAGAAATGTCCAGAGGTTTCTTCCAGCGATCAGCGATACCGGCAGGGGGGCCGCTCGCTGATCACTGTCACACACAGCGATCTCGCTGGTGAGATCGCTGTTACGTCACAAAAGTTGTGACTCAGCAGCGAGCTCGCTACCGAGATCGCTTAGTGAGACGGGGCCTTTAGGCCCCTGATCATGTGACCTCTGACTCCTCCCCTCATGTGACCTCATCACAGGTCCTGTGCGCACAGAGCAGCTGTAGAAATCTCCGGCCTCGGGGGTCTCACCAGACTTCGCTCTTTTCTTGCAGGGGCCGCAGTGGATTTCATCCTGGATCCATAGAGCTGAATAGAGGAGCGATGTTCCTTCACTCCGATGGTAATTGATGGTGACGTTTGTCCAACGTCCACGTTACTGAGTAAATCCCCCCAGCCGGTAAAGACCCTGATATCCACAGGTGTCCCCTCTAATTGGGGGAAAGGGATAGAAAAGCCTCTTATCCCGAGGGGAAACCCTGTACATGGAGACATCGGCCTCAGATCTCTCCTGTCCTGTTCTTCCAGAAAAGCCTCAAACTTCTGTGTGTGACTCAGAGCTGAGATCTAACGTGATAGAAGATTCCAGTGCGGGGAAGACGGGAAACCTTCATATAGACGGCCGGTGGGGATGGAGGCAGTGACCGACTCTGGCCAAATCTGTCTCTAGAGCCGCAGTAGAAGATGAAGATGTCGTCCTCATCATGAAGGAGTTATTTCTCATGTCGCGTGTAATGAATATCTCCTGCAGTATTGCTAATGCCGATTCCAGTGTCGGTAATGAGACGAGAATTAGCGTTATGGAAGATGAGTCTATGAGGAACGTGTTCAGCTGCCGACTCCGAGGAGGAAACTGCTTGTTGTCTGTGGCCTAAATATATAGGTTTTATTAGTAGATGTCAGGGGAGAAAACTAAACCCTGTAAGATAATAAATCTCCTCATATGTTTCCCTTATTATCTCCAGTAATTGTATTATTACACAGGATTCTTATGATGTTACATCGGATCATCTTCTTCTCATTCAGGTCTCTAAAATATCGGATCCTCTCAGTGAAGATCTTCTACAGAAGAGAATTTTCCTGATTTCCCCATCAAGGATGGATATGGACAGAGACAAGATGGCGGAGAGGATGTTACACCTCACCCTAGAGATCCTCTTCCGTCTCACTGGAGAGGTGAGAGATTCTGATGACGTCACATTACATCATTCTTATCTATGGGAATAACAGATGGACAGAACTGGAGAGGTGAGGACTCTGGAAATGTCTGTAGTGAGATTTATTAATGTGTCTCTCCATTAACAGGATTACACAGTGGTGAAGACCTCTAGTGATCGCTGTCAGGACCCTGTGTCTGAGGGATGTGGAAGACCCCTGAGCCCAATCACGGGGCCTCCACCTCACCCCCTGATCCATGAGGACATCAATGACCAGAAGATCCTAGAACTCATCTACAAGATGACTGAGCTGCTGACTGGAGAGGTGACACTGCAGGGAATGCTGGGACATTATACAGTAACACTATGAAGGGATCGGGGGGATGACGGTATCATTGTATGTGTCAGGTTCCTATAAGTTGTCAGGATGTCGCCGTCTATTTCTCCATGGAGGAGTGGGAGTATTTAGAAGGACAAAGAGATCTGTACAAGAACGTCATAATGGAGGTTCCCCAGCCTCTCACATCTCCAGGTAATAGACAGGACTAAATACACACGGCCTATAATTATCTGTATGTAGAGAATGAATTCAGTCCCTGTATGTGTTTCCTCCAGATCTATCCAGTAAGAGGACAACACCAGAGAGATGTCCCCATCCTCTTCTTCCACAGGACTGTAACCAAGAAGATCCCAGTGCTCCTCAGGATCATCAGGTAGATGGAGAGAAGGTGTCAGGAGATCTCCCCTATGAAGTGTAGACGGCTGTGAAGGTCTTGTGCTCAGTCTTGTTTTATCCACCAGTATTATGTGTTTTATACTTGTGTAATGAGAACGGTGGAGATGGCAGGATTAGAGCTGATCATAGATGGGACTTCTCCATCTGTCGGTGACTTTTACAATATTTGTTTCAGGGTGAAGATCTCACCCATATTAATACTACAGAGACATATGTGAGAGATGATGAGCGGTGTAAAGAGGAGATTCCCACATATGACTACCCAGGTGAGTAGTAACCACTGAATGCAGAGAAGTCACAGATTCCTCTCAGTCACCGGCTGTGGCTGCTTTATCGGTGGTGTAGTTCGGCTGTATTACCATGATCACCATTTTGCCTCTAGACCACAACATTCTCCTCCACCCAAAACTGTTCAAATGACTTTGGGCATTGAAAGCCCTTTTCTATAGAACTTACAACCTGGAGGATCCACCTACCCCCTGGGATTAATAACAAGAATCTCATATAAAATGCTAAAATGCCTATGGATGATACCAAAACAATTTGTTCACCCTAGGCACAAGCCACATCAGCTCCTATAAACATGGAAACACCGGAGAAAAAAGGGAGCAAAACGACGACTGCAAAAATATTAATAATTTTTATTAAATATCGTACAAAGAAGTGCACAAAATCATGATGAGGTGCCAATATAAAGCAGATGAACACATACCTGACCATCCCCTCGTCCATCCAAGATGAAATAATGTCCTCATATATGTATTTTAGACATCATGCCCAAGTGGAAGCCCAAAATATAATACCGCCCTACAAAAATCAATGGCCATATGGCCCAGATAACTTCAAGTAAATCCCCTGAGCAAAGCTCAAAAAGTAAGGAGGAGAGACATATAATGTCCTTAGGGTGCAATGAATCTGGACATAAATAAGGGCGACCACCAGTGAAAGACAGAAATAAATGTCAGATCAAAATCTTACCAGAGGATGCAGGAGGAAGAGGGGAAGCGTCTGGCAGTGACCCCTGACGCACGTTTCATGGCGCAGAAAGGCCGCTTTATCAAGGAGATAGTAACCATATCTCCACAGGACCTTCATATACCCTGTGACCGCGGTCACGTGACCGGGATCAACCAATCATCGCGGACTCATCGGCGCATGCGCTCTGAGGTCGGCAAGCACCGCTGCACAGAACAGGCATCATGCTGAACACAGGACACCGGTCAAAAGACCAAGGCGCCCGTGTACAACATAAAGACGCCCATCTGTCAGCAGCACAATTACCACCGCAGAGAGATGCGCACAGCCGCCCATAATTGTATCCCATATATAGGGTAAATGGAAATCCCAAAAATCCATACCGGGAAGATGAATGATTTTTAAAGGGGTCATGGCCATACAAAAGAATCATCACATACATACATGGATATACATCACATATAGCCCAGGCGATAAAGAGTCTCATATATTAAATACATCAAATGCATAAAACGAATATATGGTCATGACACATACAACTATAAAGGCCACTAGATCCGATTCACATGTTTGATATAATATGCTCATAATTATATCCCATACATGGGAAGAACCGTAAGGTCCATGCAGACAATAATCCTAAGCGGGTCATGACCGTAAAAAAAGTCATCACATATATATAAATGTACATCGTATATGACATAAACAGTGAAAAAATCTCACATACTAAGTACATAAAATACATAGAATACAATATATGGTCATGATTCCCACAACTGTAGAGACTGCTGGATGCGGTTCACATAGATATGGTACAGGGTGAGGGTCCAAGGAGATATATGGTGTCCTCAAGGTCACTAGCTATAAATTATTGACATACAAGAAAAGATTAGTGAAAATAAAGAGTAAAAATTAAAAACAATATAAAAACAACACACTGCCAGAAAAAAGGAGGGAGTGTGATATAGACCTGTGGAGGAAAAAGGACAGGAGGAATTCTCATTACCTATATATTATATGCCTATAAATATACCCAGATATCCATATGGAATATACTATAAAGAGAATAATGCAAATCATCCCATTGGGAATCCATTAACAAAAAAGAAAATAATATCCGGGACCAATTGATGCATAATTGTTAAATCCCCAAAGACTATAGGAATGGGGCCAAGCTCAAAACTTCATTGAGTCCATTAGGGGTCATGGTGTCCAGTTGAACGAACCACCTGAGTTCCATCTGTGATAAAAAATGTTTGTTGTGACCCCCCCTAATCCCCATATGAAGCGCATCCATCCCTCTAGTTCTCTTCTCATCAGATGGGACAAGGGAATTTCAGATTAGACAGAGAATTTCCTGTGGAACTTCAAACGTGATTTACTATGCCACGTGCCCTTGTCCCAAAATATATGTGGGTCTGACAACAAGAGAACTCAGGATTCGAGTGCGCGAGCATGTGCGGGACATTGGCGCGGCCAAGACAGTGTCCGATATTGGGGATGTGAAAACCATTCCCCAACACTATAGATCATGTCATAATAGCGATGCGACCTTATTGAAGATTAGAGGGATTGATGCGCTTCATATGGTTTATGCGGCTTCATACTCTAATTACACCAGAGAGGTTTCACCACTAGTTACTCATTTATTACTGATGGAGACTGTGGAGTTTGATCATTTCAGTAGTTCCTAATCAGGCCCCATTATTAATATCTGACGTGTGTCACTTTATGTGGTGGTAAGTTTTGAATTCTTCACAAAGGATAATAGAAAACAAATGGATCTTAGAAATTGTTTTCCAGCTTCGCACTGTACCCTACATACACTACTATCTGGCGGTGTTCAGAAGGGAAGGAGCGCCATTTAGCTATTTGAATGCAGATCTAGCTGAATAGTTTGCAGACACAATGTATTGGGAGCACTGTTCATGGTAACCTGGCAGCTCAAAAGATGTCCACCATGAACATGCTTGGCTCTATCTTCTTTGCTTTCCCAAGGATTGCCTTGCTCATCGCCCTATAACACCCTCACATGGAATCTGACCTTACACAGGGACCTTTAGGCTTGGACCATGGTGTTACCTGCTACTCTGTGGTGTTAGATGGCGAGAAGAATAGTCAGGTAGCCGGGTCAGAACCAGAAGGACAGAATCAGTAGACACAAGAGTAGTCAGTAAACGGGCCACAGTCACAGCAGGAAACAAATACACAAGCCACAAGCTGAGCACAGAGGACTGAACCAGAGGAGAACAGCGCTGTATCTGGCAGATTCCGGCCATGTGCTTTGCGCTTTAGTAGGGTGTGGTACTTTCCAATTGGCTGAAGTAGGGAGCAGATTACTCCAGCTGGACAGCAGGAACAGATCCCAGATGAGATTGGACACACCATATGCAGAAGCCCTAATATAACTAAATGACAGAAAACCAGAATAGTAGAAATCCCCATAAAGTGATTCCATTTTATAAATTAATTCACTGAGGGTTATAATCCTTAGGAGGAGTGAATATTTTGACTCCACAGCCACTTTCTGGGAATTAACACTCAGTGGATGTTGGAGAGTGAAAATTACACATTTGCCATTTTATTACCCAGCACATAGTGCCCAGATTGTGCTCCAGGAGACACCGCAAATTAAGTGGGTTCTTCTCACTATAATATTGCTAAATACAGGGATCCTAAATGTTGTTTGCGCACACTGCAAGACTCCGAAGTGACAGCGGATTTTGCTGGATTGGTTTATAGAAACTCTGTTGCTTTTCAGCAGCCTTTGAGCCACTAATAGTGTGGGAACCTCTGTTTTTCCATTGACAGATGATGGACCTGAGTGGGGACTTGTTTTTTGTGAGATGAGAATTGGTATTATTTTCACCTACATAACATTGATTGGTTTCTTTATATTTGATATTTGGGAGGCAGAATGAACAAACAGTTGAACACCACACACTACTGGTTCATCCAACAAGGTTTTCTATTAGACTGTGAACTGTCATTGTCTTGGGAAATAATTAAAGTTTTTTACATAGCTTGCCATTTTTATGGACGGTATAAGTAGAAACGTTCAAAAATATAAAAAACTCAAGGATATTTTATTTTAAAAAGTTTTTTTTTATCTTAGCAGATGTCTGTACCAGGAGATCAGAGGGACAGCTGACATCTTCAACTTTTAAATCTGATGATCTTGAGATCCTACAAGACACAACTGAAGTGATTACTGTTATTCCAGATATATTATCTATTCACAGCAAAGATCTGTCATCTGATCCTATGAAACAGGTCCCATCTTCTGATTCATTACTGACTACTAAGGAAAATCAAAGTCACAAAAGAGGCATTAAAAAACAAACTGCTCCTAAAGCAAAGAAGTCATTTTTATGTTCAGAATGTGGGAAATGTTTTAACAAGAAATCTCATTTTGTTACTCACCAGAGAACACACACAGGGGAGAAGCCTTTTTCATGTTCAGAATGTGGGAAATATTTTGCATCAAAATCAAATTTTGCTATCCACCAGAGAACTCACACAGGGGAGAAGCCTTTTTCCTGTTCAGAATGTGGGAAAAATTTTGCACAGAAATCAAATTTTGTTATCCACCAGAGAACTCACACAGGGGAGAAGCCTTTTTCCTGTTCAGAATGTGGGAAATGTTTTAATAATAAATCTGATTGTGTTAAGCACCAGATAATCCACACAGGGGAGAAGCCTTTTTCCTGTTCAGAATGTGGGAAATGTTTTAATCTGAAATCGGTTCTTGATAGACACCAGAGAGCACACACAGGGGAGAAGCCTTTTTCCTGTTTACAATGTGGGAAATGTTTTAACACTAAATCTGATTGTGTTAATCACCAGAGAATCCACACAGGGGAGAAGCCTTTTTCCTGTTCAGAATGTGGGAAATGTTTTAACACTAAATCAGATTTTGTTAAGCACCAGAGAATCCACACAGGAGAGAAGCCTTTCTCATGTTTAGAATGTGGGAAGTGTTTTAGACAGAATTCACATTTTCTTACCCACAAGAGAACTCACACAGGGGAGAAGCCTGTTTCATGTTCAGAATGTGGGAAATGTTTTATGAATAAATCATATTGTGTTAGGCACCAGAGAACTCACACAGGGGAGAAGCCTTTTTCCTGTTCAGAATGTGGGAAATGTTTTACCACTAAATCAGAATGTCTTAAGCACCAGAGAATCCACACAGGGGAGAAGCCTTTTTTATGTTCATAATGTTATAATGTTAGAATAGTTTTAACCAAAATTGAATCTTCTTAAATGGGTTGTCTCTTGTCATTCCTCATGTTTGCTGACGAAAGGATAAAACTAAACCTTATTGCAAATGTAAAACTATACCCATAATTCACCCCCTGAAGGTTAGTCGGAAAGTGACTAATAGAAAAAACATATACCCCACATCTCAGTATATAGGGTGAGGTGACGTTTACACACTCACTCTCATTTCTACGGGTTTCATCGTCCTCACCAAAGGCGACTCATTAAGAGACTATTTAATATTGACCTATATTCAAGAGAGACTAAATGAGAAAAAAAAAAACTAAAATCATATATCATGTTATCCGAAACAGAAAACTAGCCACATATTGGCAGATCCCAAACACCAAACTATATACTTCTGAAGTTTCTAAGCCTCTCCAGTGTCAGGAATAGATAGTATGAATTTGAATTTACCAAACGGTTGCAATGAAATAAAGAGTGAAAAATTTAAAGGGGTGTGAATACTTTCCATACCCGCTGTATCAGTAAAAATAACTCCTCTTTATTAGGTTAAGTATAAAAGAATTGCACCATTTTCCGATACCCGTCACGTCTCCATTTTTCATGATCTCGGATCGGGTGAAAGACTATTTTTTGTGTGCCGAGCTGACGTTATTAATGGAGACCATTTTGGTGCAGATATGATGTTTTGGTCATCCTTTATTGCATTTTAATGCAATGTTGCGGCGACCAAAAAAAGTAATTCTGGCGTTTTGACATTCTTTCTCGTTACGCCATTTAGTGATTGGGTTAATTCTTTTTATATTGATATATTCTGAATATGGCTATAACAAATATGTGTTTGTCTGATTTTTTACTGTTTTATTTTGAAAGGGGGTGACTTGAACTTTTATATTTTTTTATATTTTTTAAAACATTTTTTTTACTTTTAGCATTGTGAAGACATACAGGATTGTATCTTAATTAACCAGACAGCTATTTTTAGCAAATGAAGAATAATAGAATGTTATCTGTATATTGGCTTTAAATTTAAGTGTTGATTTCTGGTTGGTCAAGAAAACTGACTTTTGTTTGTGTAAGTCAGTAATATTGACTTTTATTGTGCGCTTATCCTTGATCACTGGTGATGTTTGCTGATATGCTAATTATGCATTGTGTTATGGAGCCAGTTTGTTGACTTCTAAAGCAGAGAGGGAAAAACTATGCAAATAGTTTAAATAATCAAGTAATGCTATAATAATCTCACCTCCATTCTTACCCTTTATGTAAATACTGAATGAGGGACACTTGTTAAGTGTAAAAATGGGCTACATGCCTCTGTATAAAGAGACTGAGAGAGAAACAGCCAGAGAGATTCTGCCAAGACATCCATACATCCCAAAAGGACAAGAGACAGGACAGCAGCCACAACATCATCACAAGGGACACGGATCTATCATTCTATAGGAAACATCCTAGGGGTTTTCAGCCGCGGTTGGAAGAATACAGATCTGCTCCATTGACCATCGCTGAACCATGGATATGTTCGGAGAAGCCAGATTGTGATCTTTGGATCAACTGGCCTTGTACCTTGTATGGACTGAATGGACTCTCATCTTCTTACATTTATTGTTACCTCCTCTCTGTGTGCGTGCCACAGGTGGAGTAGTCGACCCTGGAAGATGAAGCCAGGCTGTGATCCTCGGATCAACTGTCCTTGTATGGACTGTCATCTTCTTATGCTTGTCGTTACCTCCTCTCTGTGTGTGTGACACAGCTGGGGTAGTGACCCTGGAAGATCTGAAATCACAGAAGCTATTATCCCGGCGGGTCAGTGGAAGGGTGAGACTCTGTAATGTGCCCTATCTTGGGTACTGTGCTGGGACTGTTCTATGTGTTATCTGCCTGTTTTGTGGTACAATAAAGCATCGCCCACACTGTTTTACCCTCACCCTGTGTTGTCTGAGTAGTGTTTTGCCCATGTTAAAAGGAATCATAGAATCATAGAATGGTAGAGTTGGAAGTGACCTCCTGGGCCATCTGGTCCAACCCCCTGCTCAAAGCAGGATTCGCTAAATCATCCCAGTCAGATGTCTGTCCAGCCTCTGTTTGAAGACTTCCATTGAAGGAGAACTCACAACTTCTCTTGGCAGCCTGTTCCACTCATTGATCACTCTAACTGTCAAAAAGTTTTTTCTAATATCTAATCTGTGTCTCCTCCCATTCAGTTTCATCCCATTGCTTCTAGTCTTTCCTTGTGCAAATGAGAATAACGATGATCCTTCTACAATGTGACAGCCCTTTAGATATTTGTAGACAGCTATTAAGTCTCCTCTCAGTCTTCTCTTTTGCAAACTACACATTCCCAAATCCTGCAACCTTTCCTCATAAGACAGGGTTTGCAGACCGGTCACCATTCTGGTCACTTTTTTCTGTACTTGCTCCAGTTTGTTGATGTCTTTTTTAAAATGTGGTGCCCAAAACTGGACACAATATTCCAGATGAGGTCTGACCAAAGAGGAGTAGAGGGCAATAATGACTTCACGTGATCTAGACTGTATGCTTCTGTTAATACATCCTAGAATTGCATTTGCCTTTTTTGCTGCTGCATCACACTGTTGACTCATATTCAGTCTGTGATCTATTAGTATACCCAAGTCTTTTTCACATGTGCTGTCACTTAGCCCTATTCCTCCCATTCTGTATATGCTTTTTTCATTTTTATTGCCCAGATGTAGTACTTTGCATTTTTCCCTGTTAAAAACCATTCTGTTAGTTGCTGCCCACTTCTCCAGTTTATTTATATCTTTTTGAATCCTCTCTCTCTCTTCTCTAGTATTAGCTATCCCTCCTAGCTTTGTGTCATCAGCAGAGCGATCAGGAGAGCGGGAGTTCGGCGAGATGATCCTTAGTTCATGTGGTTTTGGCTAGTGGGTGGCGCTCATAGCATTCCGGCAGTGACAAGCATAGAGGTCTGCTGGAGATCACTGGTTGTCATGCCAACCCGTCGGTGACCCATGATCATGTGACGGGGTCACTGTTGGGTGGATTTCCGGCGCGCTTGCTGGAAGTGCACATTAAATGCCACTGTCAGAGGCTGATAGGGGCAAATGGCAGATGTGCAATACAGCTGACATGTGCCGGAAAGGATGTGAGCTCACCGCCGGAGCCCAGATCAAAGGGAGGAAGTACATTTACGCCCAATGTCAGAAAGGGGTTAAAGGGGATTGTCTTTACAGAGACAGAAGTGGTAATCAATCATGTATACATACAAATAATTACAGAAATACACAGCTTCTAATGGTAAATAGTATAGAGTTACCACAAGAAAATATAATTTGTGTAAACCATGTGTAGATATAAAAATTCAGGCAAATGTCAGATGTTGTAGCGCCATCTAGTGGCCGTGTGCAAAAGTGCCATCATAGAGTAACATGTATCCTAAGAGAACGTCACTATCAAGGGGGAGATGAGATAAGTGCTCCGTATTTATTGCGTGTAAGATAAATCCATACATAGATATATGTAACCGGATTGTAGATCTATCACTGGATATCCGTGTATAAGGGGAATAGATCCTGTGCACTTATAGATTTTTTGGCGAAAAGAAAAAATATTCTGATACTAGAAAATCTACAATAATTTTTTCAACACAATATAGTACAGATTTTTATAATATCAAGAAAATTCTTCTGAAATATTTACCCATTCTTAATCAGGACCCAAAATTAAGGGAAATCTTGAGAAATAACAAAATTGAATTTATTGCCAAAAAAGCACCTTCTTTAAGGGATATCCTTTCCCCGAGTTATTTTTCTGAAAAATCCACCACTCCAACAACGTGGTTGGATATGAAAGGGTTTTTTCCATGTGGTGCAAGAAAGTGCAAGTGCTGTCATTTTGGGAAAAAATCGAAACTTTTTTCTTCATTTGCTTATAAAAAAACCTATGTAATGAACAACTTTATTAATTGTAGTTCTGACTATATCATATATTCAGTAGAATGCACCGTTTGATCCAATATATTGGTTGTACTTCAGGACCCTTAGGCGTATTCGTAAGCATCTGAGCGATATTGAGAGCACTACGGCACTTACTATTTCTGCTGCATCTAGACATTTTGTGGCAGTCCATGGAAGAAACACAGATTCATTTTCCTTTATGGGCATTGAGAAGGTTTTTCCACCTCCACGTGGCGGTAATTATAAACACAAATTATTAAATAGGGAGAGTTTTTGGATTTTTACTTTAGGTAGTCGTACACCAGATGGCATGAATAAGAGAGAGGACCTTATTACTTGTTATTGAATGTGTTTCCGTTTGGGGTTTTTTTTTTTTTTTTTTCAGAAAGAAGGATTAAAGGGAATCGAATAAGAAATAATAAATTTATAATTAAAATTGATGATCTATCCATCTGGTGAATGTATATTTATGCAATTATATATATATATATCTTTTGTTTGTTGTATTTTTGTGTCAAGATATTTATTTAGTGACATTATTATGACGTAGAATACTGGAACAATTTTTTTTCCCATATATATATATTTGTATACTTGTTAACTGATTTTTCATATGCTCTTTCCATGTATCACTATTGATTGGGGTTTTGTCATCATAGGGTTAAAGTATGGGAGGACTTACTCTTGATTTTAATTCTCCTTTTTTTTTCATCCCTTCCCCCCTCTTCCTTATATATTGGTAGCTTAATTTTCAGTTGGACAGACCATGTAGAAGGCGTTAATTCGCCGAAACGCGTAGTCTGAGAGGCTAACCCCCCTTCCCCTAATCTATTTATCTACTGTCCAGAAGTGTGGATTTATTTTATGATGGACTTTAATAATAAAAATCTTTGCTAATGCAAGAAAAAACTTTTTAAACAAAATTTTGCATCCTGGATTTTGTCCGCTGGAGTTTAAAGTTACATTTCTTCATTTGAATCTTTCGTGGCTGGCTCCTGCTCTGGTCTCCGTGCAGACTTTCTCCTGGATTGATATTGGATCTCACACACCGGGGTGTACGGGTAAGCTGGCTTTGAAAATCTGGAGTTTTTTTGTATAGATGAATAGCTTATATAATGAGAGGACACAGAGCAAAGGGTATAAATAGTGAGAGAATAAAGAGCTGACAGCGCATTACATCCCTGGAGTACAGATAGGAGATATAAAGTGCAGCCAGTGCTATATGGGATATCCCAGGAATACAGCACAGCCCATATAGTGTAAAGGAGGAACCATCCTAACAAGAGATGGAGATTACAGGTCCTACAGGCGACATGCCGGGAGTGTACAGAGAAAGATGGCAGAGTCACCACTATTCCCTCTTACGGGCGTTTCGCCACGTCAGCTTCCTCAGAGGGTACGGAAAAGTGTTTCCAACACACCAAGGTCCTGCACTAATCCAGGCAAGGGGAGTAACTCTGGGGTAAAGTGGGAGTGTTCCTAAAGGAATTGGGGCTGTTCCCTGGTCACATCTTCCCCAGTGAAGCAGGAGGATCAGGATGAAAGCCTGTTGGTAAGACCAAGATGAATAATGCTGCATAAAGCCATCTGGTAGCGATCAATCAGGTAAAGTGATAGTGAGGGGGTCTGGAAACAGAACAATGCATGTGAAAAGAGCCAAATGTGACCCCACCAAGTGACCAGTGAAAGTGCAACTGTGCAATGGGTAAGAAAAGAGAATAAAAAGTGATATGGTAAAGATATAAAGAGAAAAGCAGCTTAATAACAGTGATGATAATAAAATCTATGGGAAGTGTTTGTGGTGAAGTGTATACACTCCTAGAAATGTTTCCTCTACAATATAGAGATATAAATGATCAGTATTAGGACGTGTAACAAAGAGGAATCTGTTATTATATAGAGAGAATGTAACGAGCAATAAATGACGGGAATAATCGGGAATGAAATTGTTATTAATAATATAATGAGATCCCAGCACCTGACACTTCCCGGGATATATGGGCTTATATTAGAATCCCAATTACCAACTGGAAAGATAAAAACAAAGGGAAAAGGGCGGAACAAAAAACAAGCCCCAAACACCTCATAACCCACAATGTAAGGTCAGAAAAATACCGGAAAATATAAGTTTCTATTCACACTGCAATATTAGTCACCTGTGACCTGTGTCTCTCCCAGAAGAGAAGTCATCACAGCGTCATTCCCCGTAATAACCGTATAGAGGAGGAAATGATCGCGGAGAGAGCGTCCATTGTTAGAATAGTGGGGAGACACAGATGGGATCCAATGCTCCTGACTGTCCGGAGGTCTAGAGGATCGTCACCATCGGAGAGTAAAGTGCAGATCGGCGATCTTGTGACCGTTGTATTATGGGGAAATAAGAAACAAATAAGACACATTGAGATCAGAGAAAACTGTTTTATGTAATAAAGAGTGCAGAGAACGAATTCCACCAAACCCCCTATAGGAAAGGTGTTAAAGAAATGGTTAATCTTAGTTCTCTAAAATTCAGAAAATAACTGAAAAACAACTTATAACCCATGACACTATTTAATTGTTATCATCTGTCTACGTGGTTAGATAATTCTGCCAGTGGTCAGTTCCAAATTTCCCTCTCATTCCCAGAATGTCAAGGCCATCTATTTATCTGGCCAAAAAGTACTAACGGATACGGTTCCACGAATTGTTAAATTGACATAAGGGAAATGCCATAAATCCCACGTACTCCCCACACCCTCAATTAAATATATCTTATAACACATAATATACTCTGACATTTCTGTTATATAACTATCGTTCTTGCCAATTATTGTGTAAGCTATCCACCATTTTGTTAATTATTACACAACGTTACAGAAGTATCCATATTTGTTCATTTCCTCCTCTGTGATCCTATAAAAGATGCACCCATCTTAATAAAAGATGAGATTAACTTGAAAGACAAGCAACCTGTGTCTCTCTTTTTATTTCTCCACTCCTAGGATCCTAGGTAAGAGAAGCTCTAAGTGAGCTTTACCCGAGGTTGGTGACGAGAGAAAAAATCCCGATGCTGACAACTTGGAGGCCCACAGCGGGATTGCATTCCCCTTTAACTATCGATTTGGACTGAAAAAGATTGCCTTGCTTTGTCGGAGGGAGAGCAGAAAGGAGGACCCGGGTAAGTGAGCATTTTTGCTCGCATCCTTTCTTGTCTCCCTCGGACAAGGTAGGTAGGTCAGTCTGTCTGGATCTTTGAATGGGAATCCCCTCGGGTAGCAAAATTTAAATTTATTTTATATTTGTCTCTTTGCTTTAAACTATTTTGTTTTGTGTTTTTGTTTGTTGTTGCATATTTGCACTTGTTTATCTGTCTAAAAATACTAACCAGCTTAACATTCTAATATTGTGTGCTTAATTGTTGTTGCAAAGCAAAGACTGGGCAACAGACTAAAAGTGCTGCTAAAAATTTTCCTTTTCTAGATAATCTTAAATCTTAAAAAGGAGTGTGAGAGTGTGAGTTGTATGTTGTATGCAGTATGCAGAATTGAAAATAAAAAGTTATGTTGTGTTATACATGTTCCACCCTTCTCACTTTGATTGCTATTTTGGATTTTCCTTGGTTGGTGGATTATGTTATTATGTGTTTCTGTTGCTTTGCCAGTTGCTAAGTAGTAAAAGGATAAGTAAGTAGTAAAAGGATAAGAATTGGTTGATTTTTTGGTGTGAATCTGCAAAAATAAAATTAAAGGATTATCAAGGGAAATTTGATAAATGTCCTGTGCTCAGTGTGTTCAAAGCATAGTTATAAAGAGTTTGCAGACAGAGGCGACCCCACGTTATTGGAAGTCTGAGGAAAAGATCACTGGAGGAGTCGGCTGGTGGGCAGCCATAACGTGGCTTGGATTTGTGAGAGTGTATATATTGACTATAAATATTCATTTTAGAGTGCCTCGAGATATCCCGGTCAATTGTGAGATAGCGGAGATATTGCAAAGATTTGGAAGTGCAGGAGCCAGTTACTGCCCGGTGGCTTTGAGACACTTTGAGATGAATACTAGTCTGTGAAGTGTACGTATTACATGCCATGTGAAAATTGTTTGTGTTCGGTTACTATAGTTGAAAAAAGAGTGAAAAGATTAAGGTCTGATTGGTTTTTGGAAAGAATACATTTGACGCCAGTTGTTCCCCATCAGTACAGAAGAGCAAATAAGCTGTATAGAGTATTTTCTTGCCATGTAGTGCCACACCCACATGCACTATTGAAAAGTTGGTCATACATCTTAGAGACTAGATGGTACATGCCAAGTTGGCAAGATATAGTTTCACATGAATATTATTTTGATTTCTTTGAAACAGATTCAGGAATAGATTTGGCATGCTCAGAGTCTAGCGAGAATTCAGGTTCTGATTCTGATCTATGAGGAATATGTAGGGCTTGCTTTTGGAATAATATTGTTTGTAGCGACATAGTTACCTGTTCTACAAGGTGTGTAGTAGAATCAGGACAGAACAGAAAGTACAAGTTCAGCTTGTTACTTTGGAAGCAGAGATTGCTGGGTATCATAACCGTCCAGTGGGATCCTGCTAAGTATAGATATCGGAGCTGAAGATAGGATTAGCTAACCTTGACAGCTTCCGATACAGATAGTCAGAGCTGAAGATAGGAGTAGGTAACCTTGACAGCTTCTGATACAGATAGCCAGAGCTGAAGATAGGAGTAGGTAACCTTGACAGCTTCCGATACAGATAGTCAGAGCTGAAGATAGGAGTAGGTAACCTTGACAGCTTCTGATACAGATAGCCAGAGCTGAAGATAGGAGTAGGTAACCTTGACAGCTTCCGATACAGATAGTCAGAGCTGAAGATAGGAGTAGGTAACCTTGACAGCTTCCGATACAGATAGCCAGAGCTGAAGATAGGAGTAGGTAACCTTGACAGCTTCCGATACAGATAGTCAGAGCTGCAGATAGGAGTAGCTAACCTTGACATCTTCTGATTCAGATAGCTTTTTGCTATGGGTATTAAATTTACCAGGCCAGGATGAAACATGGATCCAAGATATAAAATGAGGGATCTGGTACGCTTGGGCAAAAAGTGGTGAGAAATGCTACAAAAAAAAAGAATGGGTGTTTGGATGTTGAGAGATGGAAGCAATTTAGCAGAGAACATGATAAATGGATTGAGAAACATGGTTATGAGGAGCAGGTGGCCGCACGGATGAGAACAGCTGAGCAGCATGATCCATATTTTAATACTGATAATGATGATGATGAGAGGGAGTTCACCCAGAACAGGAGAAGGAGAAATCAAATAGCGCAGGGACGAGCAGCAGCCCCTCCTTTACAGCGACAGCCTGTGTCCGCAGCTCCCTCCGCCCCTTTGAGTGAGAGTAGGGAAATCTCTCTTAGTGACTCAAATGTTACCAGTAGTTGCAGTCCTACAAGGGACAGAATCGTTAGTGAAAAAGGCATAGAATCCATGTCCACTGAGGCAGCAGTTTCCACTCCAATGGCTAGTACTGTGCCTTGTTTCTTCACCATCATTTTTGTCCCCACCAGACCTTCACATGTCAGGACTCCGTTCTGGTCAGATACCGGTGATTTACCAGATACCAGGAACCCCATTCATTCAGTATGTGGTGGAGAGAATGATTTCTCCTGCATCTCAAAAGCAGATGCGGTCGAGCCCCCTTACTTTTGAGTCTTCTCCTCCTACATATTCGGTTACCAGTCAATACCCTGCGCTACCAAGGGGGTTCCCAGATAGTTTTTAGACCTCAATAAAAAGTTCTGCACAGGGGGAGCTGGAGGTCTCAAGGAGAAGTGGGGATGATTTTAATTTACAAATATCACCCAGCCCCTCCCAAAGTAGCCCCCAGGTAGCAAAGTTAAAGCTAATTAGGAAAAATAATGAGTGGAGATGTTCGGACAATCACCCACAGAGTGAGGATACTCAGGGTTATTCAAATAGAGCTATGAGATCCCTTACTTGGATTGTAATAGGTGTAATAAACCGCAGGAGAAGGGAGAGACAGAATGTGATTTTTGTAGTAGGGCTGAGAGAAATACTACAGTCAGCAGCTTCCCTGTGATAACTCAGACTACAAGCAGACCAACAGATGACGGAGATGATGAGGCGAAAATAGATACCACTACTTGGTATAAGCCATGGAGCAGATCTGAACAGCTAGCCATGGCAAACAGCTTCCCTGATCCCTATAAGAATCCCTTAGGATTCTATAGAGCAGTGGAAGGGGTCGCTGATAATTATGACGCAGCTTGGAATGATCTGGAAATATTGTGTCGAATATCTGTTGGAGTGCCTTTGCTTGAGAACATAAGGGCAGTCCCTGCAGATACTAACTTGATTCACGAAGTTCCAGAGGATAAGAAAACTAGAGAATCTGGGCGGCAGTTTATAGCAAGGTTACACGTAGTAGCCAAGAAGCTAACAGAAGAGTTGACTTCAGGGTTACCTGAAGTATTTCAGGAATCAGATGAACCTATTGACAAGTTCCATGCCAGGTGTGCAGCAGTGTTCACAGACCATGACTATGACCTGAAAAATCCTAGGGAAGCTAGGTTTCTAAAAAACATGTTCCTAACAGGATTGAGAGAAGACCTGAGAGCTGAAGAGATGAAAGTAAGACCTGAATGTGTATTTGCTACCTTGGAAAATTCTCTTCCCGTATTCCGGGGGATAGAAGCCCAAATTAATAATCGTAAAGTAAAAAACAGCAGAAACCAGTGCCCGTCATGGTAAATATACCTGTTATTGATCCCAGCAATGCCTTCTTCTCGGTGCCAATTGATGAAGAGAGCCAACTGCTGTTTGCTTTTACACATGCTGGCAAGCAGTACTGTTGGACACGGTTGCCTTAGGGGGGAGCTACTTCCCCCTCTGTGTCCTCTGAGGCAATGCCTGGAATCCTTCTTTCTTGGCACCCTGAAAGGGAAGATGTGCAGCTGTTATAGTACGTAGATGATTTACTTCTTTGTACCCCAGATAGACAGGGGTGTCTAAAGGAAACTGCTTCATTACTGATATTTTTATATCATGAATGATGCAAGGTGTCAAAGGACAAATTACAGGTAGCAAAGGAAAAGGTCATTTTTTTAGGACATTGCATCTCACCTCAATTAAAACACATAACACCACAAAGGAAGCAGGCCATAAGCCAAGCCATTGAGCCCACTTCGAATACTACACTGAGAACATTCTTGGGATTGATTGGTTACTGCAGAGAGTGGGTTCCGGCTGCATCACAAATGATGCAGCCTCTCTTTGATGTGCTATCTGCATGCAATAAGGGGCAGCCATACCAGCTGACCCCGGAAGCCAAAGAGGGGTTCAGAAAACTAAAGGAGGCCATTGTCTCTGCACCGGCCCTTGGAATTTCAAATTATGACCTGCCTTTCCGTTTGTACTGTCATGAATCGGGGGGACATGCTAAGGGGGTGCTTACACAACAACATGGAGGGAAACATCGCCCCTAGGATACTATTCAGCCAAACTTGACACGGTAGCACAAGGAGCACCAACATGCATCAGAGCAGTCGCTGCTTGTGCAATACTGAAGGAAAAAGTTGCAGACTTGGTGCTGGACAATCCCTTGGAAATTCTAGTGCCACACTCTGTGCAGGAGCTGCTGCTCCAAGCAAGGACAAAACATTTGTCCATGAACAGGTTAACAAAGTACGAAGTGGCTTTACTTACACCCCCAAATGTGACTATAAAAAGGTGTACAGTTCTGAACCCCGCTACTTTGCTACCAGACACTGATGATTCAGAAACAATTGAAGCTCAGCATGATTGCTTTGAGCTCATGGAGGCAGAAACACAACCACTTGCCAATGTGCAAGAGACACCGATTTCCAATGCAGACTTAGAGTTGTATGTAGACGGATCACGGTTTTACCAAAATGGTGTACCTCACACAGGGTATGCAATTGTAGATCAGCCTGAGGTTGTAAAGAGTGAAGCACTGCCAGCCGAAATGTCTGTGCAGGAGGCTGAGTTAAAAGCGCTCACTCAGGCGTGTGTAATCGCTGAACATTTGACAGCAAATATCTTCACAGATAGCCGCTATGCATTTGGCATCTGCCATGATTATGGTCCCATAGGGAAGAGCAGAAAGTTTGTTGGTTCCTCTGGTAAGCCCATTAAAAATGCAGATTTGGTGGCCCAGCTTCTCAGAGCATTGGAGCTGCCAAAAAAAGTTGCTATAGTGAAAGTGCAAGCTCACACTAAGGAGCGCACTAAGGAAGCCGAAGGCAACAACCGAGCTGATATTGCAGCCAAGGCTGCTGCTTTGTCCCCACAGGAACATACACTGTACAGGTGTCGGGGGGAGGTGGATCTTCAATTACTCCAGAGACTGCAAGAACAGGCCTCTGCACCAGAAAAGGAAGAATGGCAAAGGCACGCAGGTGTGAAGGAAGAAGATGGATTGTGGAGAGCGGACGGTAGGTATTGCTTGCCCAGGGCATTGTTCCCTATGGTGTGCTCCCTCTCCCACGGACTAACACACCAATCCAAGGATGGAATGGTAAGCCAGGTAAAAGCAAGTTGGGTCGCACCAGGGTTCCATTATGCTGCTGCAAAATTCATACAGGGATGTGTTATCTGCGCATGCCATAATGTAGGAAAAACAGTGAAGGTGCCACCAAAGTGCACCCCCAGGCCATTGTACCCTTTTCAGCGACTACAGATTGATTTCATTCAGCTTCCAAGAGTAGGCAACTATGAATACGTGCTGGTATGTGTGGATCTTTTCTCCAATTGGCCAAAGGCATGGCCCTGTGCTCATGCAAATGCACGTACTGTGGTTAAAAAGCTAATGTCAGAAGTTGTTTGCAGATTTGGAGTGCCAGAGGTAATTGAAAGTGACCGAGGTAGTCATTTCACGTCACAGGTGTGCCAAGGAATCACCCGAGCCTTAGGGATGGAACAATCATTTCACACTCCCTATCATCCTCAGAGCAGTGGTAGGGTGGAAAGGTTGAATGGTACACTGAAATTGAAAATTCAAAAAGCAATGGCAGAAACAGGTAAACCATGGACTGAATGTCTTCCCATTGCATTGTACACTGTTAGGGTAACTCCCAACAGAAAGACAAGCTTGAGTCCATATGAGGTATTGTTTGGGAGCCCTCCCAAGACAGGATTGTACTTTCCTCAGCAGATGCAGGCCTCTCATTCAAATATGACGGCCTATGTGGGCGCATTACAACAGGTATTGCAGCAAATTCATACGCGTGTTTTCAGTTCCCTTCCAGATCCATCCTCCTTATCAGGCTCGCATGACCTTAAGCCTGGAGACTGGGTGGTAACACGAAAGCACCTAAGGAAAAGTCTGGATCCTCGCTTTGAAGGACCCTACCAAGTCCAGCTGACCACGCCTACCTCTGTTAAGCTGGAAGGAAAGTCCACCTGGATTCACGCATCTCACTGCAAGAAGTTCCATAGGAACTAAGAAGAATGGAATTTGGAAAGTACTTGTGGTGCCCCCAGGAGTATGGTCGCCACACTGGCATTGCCTTCCTCCAGGGAGGGTGATGTCAGGCTTGGAAGCAATGAAGGGTCTCTCTAGCAGTTAACCATGTCATGCAACACAGTTCCCACTCCAGGCCAGCAGAGGGAGCTCTGAACCAGAATTGGGGGAGGAGTGCTCTCTGAGGGCCAGGAAGGGAAATGAGCAGTTAGTGTGTGGAGGGCAACGAGTGTAGACGTGTGGAGAGAAGCTGGAGGTTGAGCTGAGGGTAGAGAGCTCCCTCCCAGTGATAGCACATGATCTGGAGCCTGGTCTCCACGGTTGTATGGATACTGAAGGTCCTGCAACAGAAAGCATAGGAGTAGGAAGCTGTAAATTCTCTATTCCCACCTAAGACTCGGAGGCACCACAGCGACGGGTGAGCCAAGAGAGATAGAGGGCTACAGCTGTCTGCCATACGAGGTAGTTCTAAAAGAAGATAAGGAGGAACTTCAGTGTTACACAGTGCTGCATGTACGTCACCTAAGCACTAGGAAGGAGACTACACAACCTATCTGAAAGAGAGATTCCTGAGTTGCTTCCAGGCTAGCCTGCTCCAGTGCCATCTGTAACCAGAACCCTGGACTGCGTTTGCCAAGTAAAGGTAAAGAAACTGCACCCTGTTGTGTCCTTGCCTTCTTCCTATAAACTGTCTGGCACTGCTACATCCTTGTGCCATACACTGCACCCTCGTCCCCAACACCTATCTACACTGCCCTGTGACTACAGCCCTGCCTGTGGAGGGCTATAACATCACTGCTGCACCCCACCATCTGTCCCAGAGGATCTGTCTGCAGCGTCAGCTTAACACCTCCTTTGCCGAACGCCACAGGTGGCGTCACAAATCATTCATAAACTTTATTCCCATCACTCAATCCCCTTTTACATGGGTGCCCAGGGCCACGGACCGGGTCACCGCTCATGTGACATTCCCCTCTGAAGGACCGGCCCGGTACCGAGTACCCCACAGCCCTGGGAGGGCGACCCATACTATCCATTCTTGCTTCTCACTGTGATTGTATCTATTCAATGTAAAAAAGATAATGATGTCTTTGAATTATGGGATAGTGAGGTGTCAAAACAGCGGGCTAATAAATTTGTCCAGTACCATAACTATATTGCACAAGTCCGAAATTTATCTAATTGCTGGATTTGTTCACATGCCCCCATTGCTGCAAAAACTATGCCATATTTTGTAACTCCATTGACAGAGTTGTTCAGAGGAAAGTGTTGGGAAATGCGGGCCCTCAATCTGACTGAGCAGCAGAGTCAAACTTCTGCTACCTTGCCTATTACAGGTTGGACAAAGCAGCCGTGGTTCAAAATCAATCTTACCAGAAAACAGGAACCTGTAAATAAGCGACCAATCAATTTGTTTGAATTTAAGGAATATGATGGAAACTGGGGAAACAAGGCTACTGATAAAAATTATATAGGAAAGGTGACAGATCAGGAGCTAAAACTTAGTTTTGCAGTAAAAACTCCTAATTCCCTGGGAGATAAGCAAATTTATAGTGACCAAGTGTGTTTAGAATGATTCCTACATGATACTAATTGGACAAGGAATCATTTTTTTCTTTATGGTAATACAGCACAATGTACAGCAAGGGAGGCGGTTCATGTAGATGAGGAAACCGGAGAAGGTCAGTATGGAGATGGAGCAGCTGAGATGTCCATAAGCCTTAATACAGACCCAGAATGTCAGCCATTATGATATTATAGGGCAGTCACTACAGATCTGGAGAACTCTTGGTGCCTCTACACTTCCACCACCCGGTTGGTTTCAATAGCAATAGCTTTCCTCAATGAATTTCAGTTTGAATTACCAAAGGGAGTTTATCTGCGGGAGCAATGTGTATAGGTGGATTCCTAAAGGAGCTGAAGGTGCATGTACACTGGCCAGGTTAGAGCCGGCCACCTGGGTATGGGATGAAAAGGACTTCCCTTATAAAAAACGTCCCTGGTCACATGATAGCGAAGCGTAGTGCACCCTCTCCCCAGCCACCCAAGCATTTAATGCACACCCCATGGTATCTTAAAACTGGGATGGTCCTCACTGGTCCTTTGGGAGTTATGTTCAGAACTATAAGAAATGCTCAGATGATAGAAGAATTGGGTGATATCTTTGATAATGTGACTGAGTATTTATTTGACGCCATCAATGTACAATCTGCTTATATGAGACAGCTCATTGTCATAACCAACCAACACTCTATGGTGCTTGACTATCTTACAGCATCTCAAGGGGGATTCTGTCAGGTAGTGGGACCCGCCTGCTGCCACTATATAGATCCATCCGGACTGATGAGGGTCCCTCATGACATAGAACAAGCTAGGCTGATAAAGGAAGGAATACGGAAGGTTAATTCCCTGGAGGACCTGCTCCTCCCTGAATGGCTCGCATGGTTAAATCCTTTGAATTTGTTTAAAGGGATAGGCGGATGGATATCAGGAATAATTCATTTTCTAATTCAAGCAGTCTTTGTGATATTGGTTATTGCAGTAATGATAAGAATATTTGTTTTACTCATAAAGAAAATTCTTGGCTCTAATTGTAAATGTTTTCCAGGTAAACGTAGTGATTCAGAGATCAAGCAAACTCAAGTGATTATTATTATTTATATAGCACCATTGATTCCATGGTGCTGTACATGAGAAGGGGTTACATACAAATTACAGATATCACTTACAGTAAACAAACTAACAATGACAGACTGATACAGAGGGGAGAGAGGACCCTGCCCTTTTGGGCTTACATGCTACAGGATGGTGGGGAAGGAGACAGTAGGTTGGGGGGGTTGCAGCAGTTCTGGTGTTGGTTGAGGTGATATCACCGGTAGTGGTGAGAGAGAAGGAGGTAGCGGGGGTCATTGCAGGCTGTAGGCTTTCTTTAAGAGGTGGGTTTTCAGGTTCCGTCTGAAGGATCCAAATGTGGTTGATAGTCGAACTTGTTGGGGCAAAGAATTCCAGAGAATAGGGGCTATTCGGGAGAAGTCTTGGAGGCGTGTTGTGAGTTCATTTTCCCCTTCACCATTGAGGTCTGATGAACTCCCTCTTCTGGTGAAGGAAGGTAATGAGGCTGATTACAAAGCACCTGAGCAGAATGATGATGACTGGGTGACTGGGATTGCTGACTGGATATAAGGCAGCCGACGCCCTTCTGCTTTGCGGGTGATTACTCTGAGGGATTCTTGGAGACCAGTCTGATTCCTGCTCCTCAAAAGCTAAGTTTTCTGCTCTGCTTTTTGCATTTGTGTTTTGGTTTTGTTTTGCCTTGTTTTTCTGGATTTCTGCCTTTCCCTGCTGGGTGAGCGGAATTCCTTTTTGCTCTGTCTTCAGATAATACCTGAGTACTGATATAGTCTTTTTGAAGCTTAGCATCTTCAGGGCTTTTTTCCCTACCAGTCTGTTGGCTCTTGTTTTTGAGAGGGTTTTGGCAGATTGCAGACAGCAGCTTTTCTATTCTGTCCTATTTAGTTAGCTTGGGCCCCATCATTTGCTCAGCCTATCTTTATATCTGTGTGAGTATTTTTTCACCGTCATTATATGTTGGGGGCTGCCTATTGCTTTGGGGTCTGCTCTGGGGCAGTTTAGATTTCCCTTTCTGTCTTTAGGCTATGTAGTTCTCCGGCTGTGATCGAGGGGGTCTAGGGCACCGTAGGAATCCCCCACGGCTACTGCTAGTTGTTGTTAGGTTCAGGGGTCTGCAATCCGATAGCTGCCAACTTCTCTGGTTTTCTGGACTTAGCTAGTATTTTTGTTTTTGCCGCCTACGGTGACTCATTCATAACAGAGGTGGTTGGGTGAGGAGCAAATAAGTGTGGAGAGAAGGAGGTCTTGGGAGGACCGGAGATTACGTGAGGGAAGGTATCGGGAGATTAGTTCAGAGACATAGGGGGGAGACAGGTTATAGAAGGCCTTGTAGGTCAGTATTAGTAATTTGAACTGGATACGCTGAGGGAATGGGAGCAAGTGAAGAGATTTGCAGAGGGGAGAAGCGGAGGAGTAGCGAGGAGAGAGATTAGTTGGGCTGCAGAGTTAAGGATGGACTGGAGAGGTGCGAGGGTGTTAGCAGGGAGACCACAGAAAAGGATGTTGCAGTAGTCGAGACGAGAGATGATGAGGGCATGCACAAGCATTTTGGTAAATTGAGGGTTGAGCAAAGGACGGATTCTGGAAATATTTTTGAGCTGGAGGCGACAGGAGGTAGAAAGAGCTTGGATGTGCGGTTTGAAGGACAGGGCAGAGTCAAAGGTTACTCCGAGGCAGCGGACTTCTGGTACTGGGGAAAGTGTGATGTCATTAATTGTTATAGCTAGGTCGGGTAAGGAAGATCTGTGAGATGGAGGAAAGATGATGAGTTCAGATTTGTCTACATTGAGTTTGAGGAAGCAAGAGGAGAAGAAGGAGGATATGGCTGATAGACACTCTGGGATTCTGGACAGCAGAGAGGTGACGTCTGGGCCAGAGAGGTAGAGTGTCATCAGCATAAAGGTGGTAGTGGAATCCGTGGGACTTTATGAGTTGCCCCAGACCAAGTGTATAGATTGAGAAGAGTAGGGGTCCTAAAACAGAGCCTTGGGGGACTCCAACAGAGAGAGGGTGGGATGAGGAGGTGGTGTGGGAGTGGGAGACGCTGAATGTGCGGTTGGAAAAGTATGAGGAAATCCAGGATAGGGCAAGGCCTTTGATGCCGAAGGAAGAGAGGATCTGTAGTAGGAGGCAGTGGTCAACTGTGTCAAATGCAGAGGACAAGTCTAGAAGCAGGAGTATAGAGTATTGTCCATTTGATTTGGCTGTAAGTAGGTCGTTAGTAATTTTGGTCAGGGCTGTCTCAGTGGAGTGATGGGGGCGGAAACCAGATTGTAGATTGTCAAAGAGCAAGTTAGATGATAGGTGGGAGGAAAGTTCGGCGTGGACGTGCTGTTCCAGGAGTTTGGAAGCGAATGGAAGCAATGATATTGGGCGATAGCTGGACATAGCGGTTGGGTCGAGGGTTGGCTTTTTAAGGATAGGTGTGATTGTGGCATGCTTGAAAGCAGAAGGGAAGGTACCGGACATTAGTGATAGGTTGAAGAGGTGGGTTAGGAATGGGATAAGTGTGGTGGTGAGGTTGGGGAGGAGGTGGGATGGGATGGGGTCAAGTGTACAGGTTGTGAGGTGCGATTTGGAGAAGAGGCGATTAAGCTCCCCTTCAGTGATGTTGGAGAGTGAGGTTATGGGGTTTGGGCATTGGTCTGGTATACAAAGGGGGTTGTGGTGGTTGAGTGATGAAGACTTGCCTTGTTTGGTCAATCTTGTTTTTGAAGTGTGTGGCAAAGTCCTCGGCAGAGATGAGGGAGGTTGGAGGAGGCAGTGGTGGGCAGAGGAGGGAGTTCAAAGTTTTGAATAACTGTTTTGGGTTGTAAGATAGGGAAGATACAAGGGTTGTGCAGTAGGACTGTTTAGCAGAGGTGAGGGCAGATTTGAAATCGAGTGTTGCCTGTTTGAATGTGGTGAAGTCATCTTGCAAATTTGTTTTCTTCCAGCGCTGCTCTGCAAGCCTGGACACTTGCCATAGCTTTTTAGTGGTGTTATTGTGCCAGGTTTGTCTGTTGATACGTCGCATTCTGCCATGAACTAGAGGGGCAACCGTGTCAATAGCTGATGCGAGAGTGGCATTGTAGAAAGCAGTGGCACCGTCTGTGTCATGGAGTGAGGATATGGATGCCAGCAGTAGAAGAGAGTCAGAGAGCGCGTGGGTGTCTAGGTGTGCAAGGTTTCTGCGGGGGTGTGCATGTTGCTGGACATGGGTGCCAGGTGAAGAGGAAAGGGATGAGAAAGTGAGTAGATGATGGTCAGATAGAGGGAGAGGGGAGTTGGTGAAGTTACAAAGAGAGCAGAGACGGGTGAAGACCAGGTCTAATGTGTGTCCATCTGTGTGGGTGGCTGAGGAGGACCACTGAGTAAGTCCAAAGGATGAAGTATGGGACAGGAGTTTGGAGGCTGCTGTCTGAAGGGTATCAGTGGGGATGTTGAAGTCACCCATGATGATAGTGGGGGTGTCAGTTGAAAGAAAATGAAGCCAGGTAGAGAATTGGTCAATGAAGGCAGTGGTCGGGCCTGGAGGTCGGTATATGACGGCCACTTAGAGGTTGGAGGGAGAGTAGATGCGGACAGAGTGGACTTCAAAAGAGGGGAGGATTAGGGAGGGAAGAAGTGGGATTGGGTTGAAGGTGCAGTTGGAAGAAAGGAGAAGACCCACTCCTCCACCGTGTCTGTTGCCAGGGCGAGGAGTGGTGTGGGTAAAGTGGAGGCCGCCGTAACACAGCGCAGCAGGGGAGGTGATGACTACCTTCATAACCACTGTTCAGCGTGAATGTATATTCTGCAACACGCAAATTTCAGTACACTTGGCTGATTGTATGCATTGTGGAAAACCACTGGTCTGAACAAAGACAAAGACAAGAACTTTATAAAGAACTACAACAATGAAGATTACATGCATTATGGATTTTAAATGACTAACACTTACTGATGAATAAATATATAAAATAAATACATATTAATATATTAAAACATGTATGTATTACAATAAATATGTATTCGCCATATATTAACATATTATACACAAGACAACGTGGGAAAGGAAGCAAAAGACCAGAAAAAGCCATACACCTGACAAATGCTATTGAGAACTCTGCTATTAGAAGTGGAAAGGACAAAAGAATCTAAATAATAAAAATATTGGAGAAAGAGAAAACAATCACAAACTAAAATGTTTCTATACTAATGCACAAAGCATGGGCAACAAACAAGGAGAATTGGAACTACTAACACAGAAAAAGAAATATGATGTCAATGGAATCACTGAAACTTGGTGGGACGATACACATGATTGGAATACAAGACTAGAAGGATACAACTTATTTGCAAGAAACAGGCTTGATAAATGAGGAGGGGGTGTCGCATTTTATGTTAGAAATGCGTATATCTGCACAGAGATTGAAGCTTCAGAGACTGGGAGTTCTGTGGAAACTGTTTGGGTAAGAATACAAGGACAGAACAATGGAAAGGACACCATTGTAGGCATTTACTACAGGCCGCCTGTGCAAGATGAAGATATGGATGAACTCTTTATGCATCAAATGGCCAAGTTCTCCAAAAAATATGACATAGTTGTCATGGGAGATTTCAACTATCCAGACATTTGTTGGGAATCTCTCTCAGGCAAAAATAACAGGTCAAGGAAATTCTTATCCTCTCTTGCTGACAACTTTATCTTCCAAAAGGTAGGGGAGAAAACAAGGGGAACTGCTACCTTGGATCTAATCCTTATAAACAGGGAGGAAATGGTTGAGGAGGTAAAAGTGGCTGGGACCCTAGGAGGTAGCAACCATGCTATTTTAGAATTTTGGATAACTAGAGGAGGAAGACCTGTGAAGACTCAGACGTCAAGGTTAGATTTCAGAAAGGCAGATTTTAAGGGATTCAGAAAGAGAATTGGAGGGATCCAATGGCAGGATATCCTTAAAGACAAAAATGTCCAGGAAGGATGGGAAATCTTGAAAAATGAAATTCTCAAAGCACAATTGTTAACAATTCCGAAAAGAGGGAAGAATAGGAAGCATTTAAGGAAACCAGAATGGATGAACACAGAACTTAAGCACATGCTAAAATGGAAGAAAGAAATGTTTATAAAATGGAAAGAGGGAGGCATATCTAAAGAAGAATATAATGATGTCTGCAGAACCTGCAGGGCACAAATCAGATTAACTAAAGCTGACAATGAATTGAGGCTTGCAAGAGATGTCAAAAGCAATAATAAAGGATTTTGGGGATATGTCAAAAGTAAAAGAAAAGTCAAAGATGCTATAGGATTTTTACAGGATGAAAATGATGAAATGGTAAGACAGGATGTTGAGAAGGCCGAACTTTTAAATTCCTCTTTTGCATCTGTTTTCTCTCAGAAAGGAAATGTAACATCAACTGTTCTTCACTGTCCTATTAAGGGAAAATAGAAGAATCCAGGATGTCTATAAACAGAAAGATAGTGCGGAAACACTTAGCTAACCTAAATGAATTCAAGTCTCCAGGTCCAGATGAATTACACCCCAGAGTACTGAAGGAGATAGCAGAAGAAATTTTTGAACCCCTCTCCATAATCTTTGAAAATTCTTGGAGAACAGGAGAAGTCCCAGAAGACTGGAGAAGAGCAAATGTTGTTCCTATCTTCAAAAAGGGGAAGAAGGTGGACCCAGGCAACTATAGGCCGGTGAGTCTGACTTCTATACCAGGAAAGATCTTTGAACAAATTATTAAATAACATGTATGTCAGTACCTGGATAAGAATGAAGTGATTAAACAGAGTCAGCATGGGTTTGTAACTAATTAGTCATGTCAGACTAACTTAATTTCCTTCTATGACGGAATCACTGATTGGGTGGATCAAGGAAATGCTGTATAGTATATCTTGACTTCAGCAAAGCATTTGACAAAGTATCTCATACAATCCTTATTGAAAAAATGACTAAGTATGGAATGGACAAGGCAACTGTTAGGTGGATTCATAACTGGCCTAGTGATCGGACCCAAAGAGTGGTCGTAAATGGCTGCACAGCCAGTTGGAAGAATGCCTCAAGTGGGGTACCACAGGGCTCTGTCCTGGGCCCTGTATTGTTCAACACCTTTATCAACGATTTAGATGAAGGAATTGAGGGTAAACTGATTAAATTTGCTGATGACACAAAGCTAGGAGGGATAGCTAATACTAGAAAAGAGAGAGGATTCAAAAAGATATAAATAAACTGGAGCAGTGGGCAGCAACTATCATTAGAAGCTGTGTATTTCTGTAATTATTTGTACGTATACATGATTGATTACCACTTCTGTCTCTGTAAAGACAATCCCCTTTAACCCCTTTCTGACATCGGGCGTAAATGTACTTCCTCCCTTTGATCTGGGCTCCGGCGGTGAGCTCACATCCTTTCCGGCACATGTCAGCTGTATTGAACAGCTGCCATTTGCCCCTATCAGCCTCTGACAGCAGCATTTAATGTGCACTTCCAGCAAGCGCATCGGAAATCCCGCTCATCGGTGACCCCTTCACATGATCATGGGTCACCGACGGGTTGGCATGACAACCAGTGATCTCCAGCAGACCTCTATGCTTGTCACTGCCGGAATGCTATGAGCGCCACCCACTAGCCAAAACCACATGAACTAAGGATCATCTCGCTGAACTCCCGCTCTCCTGATCGCTCTGCTGATGACACAAAGCTAGGTGGGATAGCTAATACTAGAGAAGAGAAAGAGAGGATTCAAAAAGATATAAATAAACTGGAGCAGTGGGCAGCAACTAACAGAATGGTTTTTAACAGGGAAAAATGCAAAGTACTACATCTGGGCAATAAAAATGAAAAAAGCATATACAGAATGGGAGGAATAGAGCTAAGCAACAGCACATGTGAAAAAGACTTGGGTATACTAATAGATCACAGACTGAATATGGAACTGTTAAAAATAGGAATATACAAAAAATGATATCCACATAACATATCACACCATCATAACCTCTCCCCCCCCATAATAAGTGAGCACGCCATGAAGTCTACACAGACCTCTGGCCTGCTCACTTTAATCCACATTGCTCCGTTATTTATAGTTCCTTGTACAGTGGCAGGGGTAGGTTGGCCTGGGGAGCCTATGGTTCTTCTTGTCGAGACAGACCATCGGCGTTCTGGTGTTGGCTTCCCCGCTTGTATTGGATGGAGAAGCTGTAGGGTTGTAAGGACAAGCTCCACCGCAGCAATCTTCCATTGTCCCCTGATACGCGATTCAGCCATGTGAGGGGGTTGTGGTCTGTAACAATTGTAAAGTCTCTGCCGTACAAGTAGGGCTGCAATTTTTTTAGCGCCCATACGATGGCAAGGCACTCCTTTTCAATAGTGGCATAGGCAACTTCCCGATCCAGTAGTTTCCGACTGGCAAAAGCAACAGGATGTTCTTCTCCGGCAGCATTCACTTGGCTAAGTACTGCCCCAATCCCAAAGGTGGATGCATCTGTCTGCACGAGGAACCTGCGTTTATAATCCGGGGCAGCCAAGACAGGAGCAGTGACGAGGGCAGTCTTTAATGCTGAAAAGGCATCCTCGCATGCCGTCGTCCACGTCACATTCCTAGGCATGTTCTTGCGGGTCAGGTCGGTTAGGGGCTTGGCCAAGGTGCTGAAGTTAGAAACAAATTTGCGATAGTAACCAGCAGTTCCTAAAAATGCAAGTACCTGCTTTTTAGTCTGGGGTCTACTCCAGTTGCTAATGGCTTCCACCTTGGCAGGCTCAGGCCTTAGTGTCCCACCCCCTACTCTATGTCCGAGGTACTGCACCTCAGCCATCCCTATTTGGCACTTATCAGGGCAAATGGTCAGTCCTGCAGTAAGGATACAGTCCAGCACTATGCCCAAGTGTTTAAGATGTTCCTCCCAGGTTGTGCTAAAAATGGCAATGTCGTCTAAGTAAGCACAGGCAAAGTCCTGACATTGTTGTAAGTCGATCCACCAGTCTCTGGAAAGTAGCGGGGGCAGTTTTCATCCCAAAGGGCATTCCCAGGAACTCATAAAGCCCAAATGGAGTAATGAAGGCTGAGCGCTCCCGAGCGTCCTCCGTTAGGGGTATCTGCCAGTACCCCTTGCTCAAGTCTAACGTGGTCACAAATTGGGCAGGGATTGCAGGGGTACCTTATGTCGAGCTCCTGGATGCTGCATTCGCTGGCACACATCGCAGGTGCGGCAATAATGGGCTACCGACTGCGAGACGCCCGGCCAGTAAAAACTTTGGGTGAGTCTCTTTTCAGTCCTTTTTCTCCCTTGATGCCCAGCCAAGGGGATGTCATGGGCCAGTTGAAGTAGCTGTGCCCTGTACTTCTGAGGGACAATGAGTTGCCTGGTCGTTGTGTCAGGGTTGCCCTGGTCACTGCCCTTTGTTACACGATAATACAGTCTGTTTTCTCGAGTGAAGCCATCCCCATTATCTCCCAGGTGCCCAGTTTCTGCCTTTCGCCTAAGGGCTGCTAAGGTAGTGTCACCCTCTATTTCTCTCCTAAACTCCTCTCTGTCCCAAGACTCTCCCAATGTAGTAGCAGCGAAAGTATTGCTTACCGACTCTGCCCGGTGGGGTCCGGATGATGTAGTGCTTGAAGGGCCAGTAGTCGGGTGACTGCTCCCACAAATTGGCACTGTAACTCCTCAATGTCTTTCCCAAGGAGGATATCTGCAGGAAGTCCTCCCATAACTCCAATCCAACACAGTTTTTCTCCACAACCATAATGCAAATGCACAGAAGCTCGCTGTATATATTTACGGGCACCCCCCGCCAGGACAATGGGAATTCCCGGACCCTGGTAAATTGCCTCGGGTCAAACCACACGGGGGTCAGTGATAGTCAAGAATGCCCCCGTGTCTCTAAATCCTGACACTTTGTATCCATCAATAAAGACATCCTGCAGGTGGCGTTGCCGTTGCTCTGAGTAGCTAAAGGACAGAGGCCGGAGTCCGTACACTCCAGGAGGGGTATCTATGGTGCCGTGGTCGGTGGTCCACTCTGGTGGGGGTGGTGGTAGCTCTTCCTCAGGTGTGGTGGAATGTACAAGATGCACTGGACGAGGTGGGGCTCCCTCCGAATCCTGGAGGGACAGTCCGACTGCAAATGTCCAGGTTGCCCACACCCATAACATCTGCGCTCTAGGATTCTTCCTCCACGTCGTAGTCCCGAAGGTGGAGTGGGAGTAATGCGAGGCACAGTCACCCGAAGGTCACCATGAGTTGATGGTCTAGTGGGATGGTGAATATTGGAGGCCGAAGGACCAGGGGCCGCCAGCGTTGGGGGGCTGGTTTTCTCACTGAGTAGTAGTTTTTTCCACTGAGGCTTGATGGTGAGAGCCTCATCAGCTAGAGCTTCAGCTTCCTCCACAGTGGCTGGTCTCCTTTCACGCACCCATTCCTGGATCTCAGCGGGGCACTTGAAGTAAAACTGCTCTTTTAGGATGACTTGGAGGAAGGTCTCCCAAGTTAAGGCCTCCTCTCCCTCCAGCAAGCGATGACATATTTGTTTGAGTCTGTGGGCATACATCTTGAAGGACACTTCCTCATCACAGGCTAAAGTACGGAACTGGGTCCTGTAAGTGTCTGGGGTCACAGCATAATGTTCTAAAATAGTCTGTTTAATCTCCGCATACTCACAGTTCCACTGAGGGTCTATAGCTCTATAGCTATGGCTGCGGCAGCTCCACCCTCTAAGAGCCCCACCAGATGTCGGACTCGCTCCCTTTCCGGGACTTCCATTAATCGACACTGATGCTCAAAGTCCTGGAAGAAGTCCTCAATGTCACCTGAAGCCTCATTAAACGGCTTGAAGTCTTTGCGGGACACTCTGGGGAGTTCCCTCATGGTGGGTGCTGGGGTTACAGTCTGTCTGGAGCTTCTAGCTGCTTCCACAGCGAGCTGCCTCTCCAGCAATGCCCTCTCTTGAGCTCTATGAATGGCCTTCCTCTTATCTTCTATCGTAGCCTCTTCTCTCAGCACTTCCAACTCCTCCTCATACCACACAACCCACTGACTTTTTTGGGTATTTACCTCCAGCTGGAGTCTTTCCTTCATATGCTGTGGGGATCCTTCCTCAGCGTCATCTTGCAGGCGAGCTCCTTCCAAAGCCTGCAAGATGCTCCTTGGAGAGTCCCTTGTAGCTGACTCCCAGTTCACGGGCCTTTGTTTGTAGGTTCACCGCAGTCCAGTTCTTGTACTCTGTGGTGCTGGTTCCAGATGTTGATGGGCCGTTGTCCTCCATTCCTTCTGCTCTGATCCCACCGCTGCCACCAGTTGTCACTGGGTCCTTCTCTGGTATCACACAATCCACTGAGCAAGCGAAGAGTGAACAATTCCAAGACCTTTATTCAGATAACAATACGAAAAGGTCCATATTCAGTCCACCACAAAGGATAAGATAGTCCAGAATAAGAATGCAGTCCAGTATCAGGATAAAATGTCCAGGGAAACGAGATTCCAAAACTCTAGCACCAGAGGATAAAATGGGTCCTTCTCTCTGAAGTGCTGTCTGTACACGATCCTGTCCACACCGGAACTGACTTGTCCAGCTGCTGTTCTTCCGCCACCCCCTTCCTTATCCAGGGGTAGTCAAACAAGTTGGGGCGGGCCTTAGGGATTAATGCACTACAGGGGGGTCATCAAGAGACAGATACAGTGAAGCTGTAGACTTACAATGTAATAAGAAAAACACTATGAAAATAACTGGAATTGTTAAAAATAGGAATATACAAAAAATGATATCCACATAACATATCACACCATCACACCCCACATGTTCCCGTCACCTCCAATTAAATTATATCTCATAACTCATGATATAGTTGACATATCATTATATAACTTATCTTTCTTGCCATTTATTGTATAACCTTATCTGTATTTTGCCAATTGTTACACAATGTTACGGAATTGTCCATATTTGTTCATTTCCTCTTCTGGTAAGCTATAAAAGATCAAGCCTGGTCCCTTTAATAAAGGAGATTTACTTGATAGACAAGCAACCTGTGTCTCTCATTTTATTTCTCCGATCCTAGGTTCCTAGGTAAGAGAAGCTCCACCTGAGCTCCACCCGAGGTTGGTGACTAGAGAAAAATCCCGACGCTGACAAATATTCCTATTAGTGGATATCTATTCACATTCTAGGAAGTGGGAATTGGTACATTATGGCATGTCTCATCTGCAGATATCTATAAAACTCTATTTGAAGGATTCCAAATTTTATATGAAATTGTTCAAATGATAATAAAATTTGATTTTCAAAGATCTGATTGAGCGTTGTTATACCATTTTGTTTCCAGAAATTTGGATCCAGTAAATTATGGAGATGGAAAAATTCAGGCTTATCCCATATCTGAATCTCCCTGATCTGATCAGAAAACTTTAAAGTATGTTTACTTTCCTGCCAATCCTGCATTACTAAACTATGTGCAAACAGCAGACCCTGAGGTGGTCTGTATGAACCCAATACTGCCCATGGTGTGTGCCCCCCGAGAAAATGAATGAGATGAGCCTCTGCATTATTGAGTCTATCATGGAGCAACCAATATTTTAAATATCGTAGTTGGCCAGCCAGATAATACAAAAAAGGTCAGGTACCGCATATCCTCCCTGCCTTTTGGGCCTTTGCTGGGAACCAATATTCACTTTAGGTCTAGATGAGCCCCATATAAACGCTGCCATCAAGGTATGCATTTTCTTGAAGAAACTCTTGGGGACCTTAATTGATGCATGTTCCAACATATGTAAACACTTTGGGAGGATTATCATTTTAATTAATCCAATTCTGCCCACTACAGATACGGGGAGTCAAGACCATATCTCAAACTTTTTTTTTCATCATACCCTCGAGGGGGTATATATTGTCTCCAAGGTCTTTAATCGGATTTTGGTTCATTACAATGCCCAAATACTTACATTTTTGTACTACTTGCAAACCAAACAACACGGGTACTGTTATATTATCCACTATCTACATACCTACCAATTTACCCCAATTAATTTTAAGACCCGAGAATTCTCCAAAGCTAATAGACTGAAAGCAAGTCAAGTCTATTACTTGATTGGTTATTAAGTTCAAAATAAGTTTGTTTAGTAAAGAAGAGTTTCCTCTGGGCTTTTTCCTGTAAACATAACAGATATTGCCTCCCCTTCCCAAGCCATTTATGCAAAAATTTTCAGAGGGGTTATTAACATAATTGGCTTCCAATGACATACTATCTATTCCTGACACTGGAGTGGCTTATAAACTTACACAGTATATAGTTTGAGGACTGGGATCTGCCAATATGGGGCTAGTTTTCTTACTGTTTCGGATAACAATACATGATTTTAGTTTTTTTTTTTGTCTAGTCTCGCTTGAATATAGGTCAATTTTAAATAGTTTTCTGATGAGTCGCCTTTGGTGAGGACTATGAAACCCGTAGAAATGAGAGGCCTGGAGAGTGAGTGTGTATACGTCACCTCATCCTATATACTGAGATGTGGGATATATGTTTTTTCTATTAGTCACCTACCGACTAACCTTCAGGGGGTGAATTATGGGTATAGTTTTACATTTGGAACTAATAAGGTTTAGTTTTATCCTTTTGTCAGCAAACGTGAGGAATGACAAGAGACAACCCATTTAAGAAGATTTAATTTTGGTTAAAACTATTCCAACATTATGAACATAAAAAAGGCTTCTCCCCTATGTGACGTCTCTGATGTTTATTAACAGTTGTTTTCCAAGTAAAATATTTTCCACATTAAGGCCAGGTTCATATTGCGTTAACCCAGCCCGTTCAATGCGTAGTTTTGATGGGCTGCGTTAACTGTATTGCATAACGCGATCGCATTATGCTATACCCACTAGCGCAGGTGATTCATCTGTGCTAGCAGTGACGGAGCTTCAGACGCTGCAGCCCGCGTCCGAGGCTCAGTCACTGAATGACGGCACACCGCGAGCGCATGCGGCTTTACGGCATGCGTCGCGATGCGCCCGATAATGGGGGTTAATGGCAGCATTAACGGACTGCATTACACCTTGTTATGCTGCAGTGTAACACAGTCCATCTAACGGACTGCCATAAAGCAATGTGACCCCGGTCTAAGAAAATGAAAATGGCTTCTCCCTCTGTGTGACTGCTCTGATGGTGATGAAGCGCTTTCTGGATAAAACATTTCCCACATTCTTAACAGGAAAAAGGCTTGTCCGCTGTGTGAGTTTTCTGGTGCTTAACACAATTTGATTTCTTGCTAAAACATTTCCCACATTCTAAACATGAAAAAGGCTTCTCCCCTGTGTGAGTTCTCTGGTGATTAACACACACTGATTTATTGTTAAAATATTTCCCACATTCTGAACATGAAAAAGGCTTCTCCCCTGTGTGAGTTCTCTGGTGATTAACATAAACTGATTTAATGCTAAAACATTTCCCACATTCTGAACATGAAAAAGGCTTCTCCCCTGTGTGAGTTCTCTGGTGAATAACAAGCTCTGATTTCTGCTTAAAACATTTCCCACATTCTGAACAGGAAAAAGGCTTCTCCCCTGTGTGAGTTCTATGGTGATTAAAACAATTTGATTTCCTGCTAAAACATTTCCCACATTCTAAACATGAGAAAGGCTTCTCCCCTGTGTGAGTTCTCTGATGCTTAACACAATTTGATTTTTTTTTAAAACATTTCCCACATTCTGAACATGGAAAAGGCTTCTCTCCAGTGTGGATTTTCTGATGCTTAACACAATCTGATTTACTGATAAAACATTTCCCACATTCTGAACAGGATAAGGGCTTCTCACCTGTGTGAGTTCTTTGGTGGATAACAAAATGTGATTTATATGCACAACATTTCCCACATTCTGAACATGAGAATGACTTCTTTGCTTTAGCAGCAGTTTGCTTTTTATTGCCTCTTTTGTGACTTTGATTTCCCTTATTAGTCAGTAATGAATCAGAAGATGGGACCTGTTTCATAGGATCAGATGACAGATCTTTGCTGTGAATGGATGATGGTATATCTGGAGTAATAGCAATCACTTCAGTTGTATCTCGTAGGATCTCAAGATCATCAGATTTAAAAATTGTAGATGTCATCCGTCCCTCTGATCTCCTGGTACAGTCTTCTGCTAAGATAAAAACAATTATGTTTTAATAAAATATCCTTGAGTTTTATATTTTTGAGCATTTCTACTTAAACTGTCCATAAAAATGGCAAGCTATGTAAAAGCTTAAATTATTTACCAAGTCAATGACAGTTCACAGTCTAATAGAAAACCTTGTTGGATGAACCAGTAGTGTGCGGTGTTCAACTGTTTGTTCATTCTGCCTCCCAAATATCGAATAAAAAGAAACCAATCAATGTTATGTAGGCGAAAGTGATACCAATTCTCATCTCACAAAAACAAGTCCCCACTCAGGTCCATCATCTGTCATTGGAAAAAACAGAGGTTCCCACACTATTAGTGGCTCAAAGGCTGCTGAAAAGCAACAAAGTTTCTATAAACCAATCCAGCAAAATCCGCTCTCACTTCGGAGTCTTGCAGTGTGCGCAAACAACATTTAGGATCCCTGTATTTAACAATATTATAGTGAGGAGAATCCACTTAATTTGCGGTGTGTGTCTCCTGGAGCACAATCTGGGCACTATGTGCTGGGTAATAAAATGGCAAATGTGTAATTTTCATTCTCCAACATCCACTGCGTGTTAATTTCCAGAAAGTGGCTGTGGAATCAAAATATTCACTCCTCCTAAGGATTATAGCCCTCAGTGAATTAATTTATGAAATGGAATCACTTTATGGGGATTTCTACTATTCTGGTTTTCTGTCATTTAGTTATATTAGGGCTTCTGCATATGGTGTGTCCAATCACATCTGGGATCTGTTCCTGCTGTCCAGCTGGAGTAATCTGCTCCCTACTTCAGCCAATTGGAAAGTACCACACCCTCCTAAAACGCAAAGCACATGGCCGGAATCTGCCAGATACAGCGCTGTTCTCCTCTGGTTCAGTCCTCTGTGCTCAGCTTGCAGCTTGTGTATTTGTTTCCTGTTGTGACCATGGCCCATTTACTGACTACTCTTGTGTCTTCTGATTCTGTATTCTGTCCTTCTGGTTCTGACCCAGCTACCTGACCATTCTTCTCGCCATCTAACACCACAGAATAGCAGGTAACACCATGGTCCAAGCCTAGGGGTCCCAGTGTAAGTCCAGATTCCATGTAAGGGTGTTAAAGGGCGATGAGCAAGGCAATCCTTGGGATATGGAAAGCAGAGAAGATAGAGCCAAGCATGTTCATGGTGGACATCTTTTGAGCTGCCAGGTGACCATGAACAGTGCACCTAATACATTGTGTCTGCAAACTATTCCAGCTAGATCTGCATTCAAATAGCTAAATGGCGCTCCTTCCCTTCTGATCACTGCCATGTGCCCAGACAGTAGTGTACAACCATATGTAGGGTATAGTGCGTAGCTGGAAAATAATTTGTAAGATCCATTTGTTTTCTATTATCCTTTGTGAAGAATTCCAAACTTACCACCACATAAAGTGACACACGTCAGATATTAATAATGGGGCCTGATTAGGAACTACTGAAATGATCAAACTCCACAGTCTCCATCAGTAATAAATGAGTAACTAGTGGTGAAACCTCTCTGGGGTAATTAGAGTATGGGTCTCGGAGACTTCACAATCTATACTATCGTAAGCTCCAATATTTTCTGTCAGATGAGTTTCAAGAAGAAATATTCGGCATTTAAAGAGAACTCTGTATAAGGCCGGTTTCACACGTCCTGATATTTCTGGTACCGGAGATGTCCAAGTGTGTAATACTTGTGGCACACGTGTGACAACCGTGTGCAGCATCAGTACCACATGGACAGCAAGCAGGGAAGAAGCATTACAGTAAGTGCTACAGTAAGTGAAATCCAAAGGAAAAAAAGAGGGGTCTCCAGCACCAAAATTAGTGAAAAAAGATAAAACTCACATTTATTGGGAAGTTTTTAAAATCATATTAATAAGCCACCATGACAGGCAAGGCTACTTACACATTTCAGACAGATATTACATGTCCTTAGCCATAGATATATCTTATCAAAACGAGGAAGCTTAAATCAATGAATACATGAGGAGACTGCAGAGTGAACACCCAGTTTCAGGTAATTAATTAGCTCCACCTTATTCAGACCTCAGCAATTAATGTTGCTAAGCAAAGCTAACATATAAATAAGAAATATATGTTTTCAGACATAAATGAATACATGCAAAACAGCAATAAACCATAAATCACAATAGACGTAAATAGATGAGTATTGCAAAAAAAAAAAAAAACATATTACATTATATATTGCAAATCTGATCTATAATTTAAACCCTTCGGTGCACGAGCATCAAGAAGCAGGATCCATTTAGCCTCAGCTGATAATAGTGCAGCAAACCAATCACCACCTCACTTCACTCTGTTAATTCTCTCTATGCCCCTCACGGACAACGTAGACAAATCACCTCCATGCACTTCTGAGAACTGTTTTGATAAACCAGAGCTAGGTCTTTTATTGCTATAGCGATCATTAGTCTGCACAGGGGCAGAAGCAGAAATATGTTCAGCTAATTGTTTCTTCAACTTACGTGATGTACAGCCAACATAATATTTGCTGCATGCTTCACAGCTGGCTAAATACACGACATAAGTTGTTGAACAGTTTATAAATGTTTTTATCTTATAAATTTTACCATTATTAGCCGAAAACTCTTTACAATTAGCCATATACCTGCACAGATTACATCTGGAGGTACCACACCTAAATGAGCCCACTGTGCTGAGCCACATATTTCTGCTTCTAGGGGTGATCTACAAACTTGGTGATAGCAAATTGCCCAAATTTGTGGATTTTCTAGCTACAACGTTCACACCATTTGAAAGAATTTCTTTCAGAATTGGATCCTGTTCCAACATAGGTATATTTTTAAGAAAAGCCTTTTTTATGTTAATAAAATCCAGACTATATGGGGTAGAGACTGTAAGCTGATTTTTATCATCTAATCCTGGTTCATTATCCCTCAACAAATCTGATCTTGATTTTTTAGTAGAAATAAATAAAGCCCACTTAAGAGATTTATTAGAGGACCCGCTCTGCTTCAACCTATCAAATATAACTCCACATTCTGAATGGAAGGAGATTTCAGTCGAACACAATCTACGTGCCCTCACAAATTCTCCAGTAGGTAAATTGCGGATGGTATTAGCCGTGTGTGAACTGGTAGCATGTAATGTAGAATTACCGCTTGTAGGTTTTCTGTCATGGTTAGGACATGGTTAATGTCCTGTTCTGACAGGGTTAACATTGCCGGCCTCTCTTTGGATCTGGGAGGGGTATTTATGCTCACTCCATACTGGCATTCTCTGTCAGTTATACTGCTATTCTGGTGTGTCTGACCCCTGGTGTGTGTGTACTCTGCATTGTTTGTTTGCTTCCCGTGTATGACCCGGCTTGTTCCTTCACTCTGTACTCCGTCTCTCGTTTTTGGTACCATTGTCTTTTCTGGTTCTGACCTCCTGGCTTGGCTATCGTTACTCCGTTACAGTTTACCTCTATTGTACCGTCTAATACC
Source organism: Dendrobates tinctorius (assembly GCF_039654945.1). NCBI lineage: Eukaryota > Metazoa > Chordata > Amphibia > Anura > Dendrobatidae > Dendrobates > Dendrobates tinctorius. The sequence goes on from NW_027362024.1 coordinate 1,090,213, forward strand.
TGTTCTGGTTTTCTGATCTATTGCTACGTCCTGACTATTCTTTCTGTCTAAGCCCTTTGGTACTGTCCTGCTATCTCGTGCTTTGACCCGGCTTGATCTAGTGTCTGTCTCTGTCTATGCTCCTTGGTAACATTGTCCTGTAGTTACCCTTCTAGGAGTTCCCCTGCAGCTCCTAGCTCTGTGGAGCTTAGGCCACGCCCCCAGCAGTCACGTGATTCAGGTTCTGGAGCATGCATTGTCACCACTGCTGCTCGCTCCGCAGGTATCTTTGTGCACAGTATTTGTACTCAGGACACGCGCCCTGGCTCAGTGAGCAAGTGCAGTGCGGTGTTCCTGACATTATAACTGACCGTTTCAGTTTTTTTTTCCTCTGAAGGAAAAAAAAAAAAAGCGTGTGTTATCCTCATGGATCCCATACAAGCCTTGGCTGATCAGGTCAAGCACCTGACCCAAATGTTCCATAAACTCGATGTGGAACAGCGCACAATGGCCCATACCCAGCAACAGTTGGTGGTTACTGTGCAGGGGGCTGTCGATGCAGGGGCTTCTAGTTCTGGGGGTAGGGATGTGTCATTAGCGTCCCCCGAATCTCCAGTCAAATTGCCCGATCCCTTCTCAGGGGATAAAAAGGAGTTCAGGTCTTTCAGAGAAGGATGCAAGCTTTTTTTTTCTCTAAGGCCCCGCTCCTCCGGGGATGAGTTCCAGAGGGTGGGGGTCATTATTTCCCTACTTCGGGGGGCTCCGCAAGCATGGGCTTTCTCTCTGTCTTCCTCTGCTCCTGAATGTATGTCAGTGAAATTGTTCTTTGAGGCTCTGGGGCACATTTATGACGAGCCTGATAGAGTGCGTCTGGCAGAGGATATGGTGATGAGTGTGACACAGGGAAGGCACTCTGCTGAATGGTTCTGCTCAGAGTTTAGACGTTGGACCGCCGAAGTATCCTGGAATGACGCCGCCCTGAGGGGGTTGTTTCGCAGGGGCCATTCTGACCATCTGCAGGACGCTCTGGCATTACATCCGCCTCCTGATACCCTGGAGGACGCCATGATGCAGGCGGTCCGTATGGACCGGAGACTCCGTGCTAGAGGAATGATGCAACAAGAGTCTCCCTTGTACCCCAAATTGTGTGACACTTCACCCGTATCTGAGCCCATGAACGTTGGGTCAGTCTCGGTTAAGGAGAAAGAGAGAAGGCACCGCAGAGACAACCTACTATGTTTTTACTGTGGAGCCTCTGGACATTGGAAAAAGAATTGTCCCTCCTGCCCTTCTTCAGAGAAACCTTCAGAGAAACGACTGAGTCTGGGCAACAATCGAGGAGGTTGTCCAGACTCCCAGGTACATTTTTTCTCACGTATAAAAATGGTCCTCCAGGTTGAATTGGAAATTGCTGGCGGTCCTGTTATGACCACCGCCTTTGTTGACTGTGGTTCCTCCATTAATCTGATTGATGCCCAAGTTGTGACTCTTAATAAGATAGGGACAGTCAGGTTAAAAGACCCTGTTAAAATTGTGGCTGTGGATTCATCCCCTCTTACCCGGGATGGAATTTGATTTATGTCTGAAGTTTTTTCTATGAAAGTGGGTTCCACTCATGTGGAAAATTTAAGTTGTTTCGTTATGAATAATCTGCCTGCAGGACTGGTATTGGGAATGCCCTGGTTGCAACGCCACAATCCTCTTATTGATTGGGTGAAGGGGAAGATCACCCGTTGGGGATGTAATGATAATGGTCTGTGTTGTAACCCGGTTCCTTTTGTCAATCCGATAAAATCTGTATCTGTGTCATCTGTCGGTCTGGAGGGTATTCCGGAGTACCTGAGAGACCTTAAAGATGTGTTTTCCGAAAGCGAGGCCGAGGCGCTCCCACCACATAGACCATATGATTGTGCTATCGATTTAGTACCTGGAGCCAAATTACCCAAGGCTCGTTTGTTTAATTTGTCCAGGCCTGAGCGCCAAGCTATGAAAGAGTACATTAAAGAAAGCCTTCGCAAGGGGCATATTCGGCCCTCGGTCTCACCCGTGGCAGCGGGGTTTTTCTTTGTAAAGAAAAAAGATGGTGGGTTGCGACCGTGCCTCTACTTTCAAGAACTGAGCAAAATTACTGTTAAGAACACGTACCCTCTCCCGTTGATTCATGATCTATGCAATCAACTCACGGGGGCCAAATGGTTTTCTAAGCTCGATCTACGAGGGGCTTATAACCTTATAGAGGATCCGGGAGGGGGACGAATGGAAAACAGCATTCCTGACAACTGAGGGACTGTTTGAAAACCTGGTTATGCCCTTCGGCCTCACTAATGCTCCTGCGGTTTTTCAGAACTTTATTAATGTTGTTTTTTCTGACTTGATTTGACGTTATGTAGTCATTTACCTGGATGACATCTTGATTTACTCTGAGGACAGTCAGTCACACTTGCATCATCTGCGTACGGTGCTTATGAGACTCCGGGAGAACCATTTGTATGCTAAGCTGGAGAAGTGCTCATTTTTTATGCAAGAACTGTCTTTTCTGGGTGTAATTGTATCCGGGGAGGGATTCCGCATGGATCCAGGGCAGGTTCAGGCCATTACAGATTGGGTGCAGCCTCATGACCTGAAGGGGTTGCAGCGATTTCTGGGCTTCGCTAATTATTATAGGAAGTTCATTAAAGGGTTCTCGCAGGTGGTAAAACCCTTGACGGACCTCACTCTTAAAGGGGCAGATGTAAAAAGTTGGTCTGTGGCCGCAAAAAATTCCTTCCTGGCATTAAAGAAGTGTTTTACTACAGCCCCTGTGTTGGTACAACCCGATTCGTCAAGACCTTTTATCGTCGAGGTCGACGCTTCAGAGGTGGGGGTGGGGGCAGTATTGTCACAGGGTCCCTCTACCCTGACTAACCTCAAACCCTGTGCCTTTTTCTCTAAGAAGTTCTCGTCGGCCGAGAGAAACTATGATGTCGGTAACAGGGAACTGTTAGCAGTTAAATTGGCCTTTGAAGAATGGAGGCATTTTTTGGAGGGGGCCGCTCATCCCATTACGGTCGTCACTGATCATAAAAACCTGGCCTATATCGAGTCTGCTAAGAGATTGACCCCCAGACAGGCTCGGTGGGCACTTTTTTTTTCTCGATTTCAATTTACCATCACGTTCCGACCAGGGTCTAAAAATGTAAAGGCAGATGCCTTATCCCGAAGTTTTGATTCTGTGTCCCCTCCAGAACCTCCTTCCTCCATTCTTCAACCGGGAGTGGCTGTAGCCGAAATTTCCTCTGAGTTACAGAGAGAGATTCTGGAAGCACAAGCTCCCAGGAATAAACCCCCAGGTAAATTGTTTGTACCCGAACAATTCCGTCCCACACTCCTCCAAGAATTTCATGACTCTATGTTAAGTGCACACCCTGGTATTGCAGCTACCCGGGGGGCAGTAGCTAGGGGTTTTTGGTGGCCCTCTATGGGTACTGATATAAAAAGGTTTGTGAATACTTGTGGGGTGTGCGCGTGCTCTAAAAGCTCTCAGGTCCGGCCGGCCGGGGAATTGGTGCCTTTGCCAATTCCGGATAAACCATGGACACACCTGTCCATGGACTTTATCACTAACCTTCCACCTTCCAAGGGCAACTCAGTGGTATGGGTAGTGGTTGATAGATTTTCTAAGCAAGCCCACTTTGTGCCATTACCTGCGTTACCATCTGCTGAAACCTTGGCTCGTTTGTTTATACAGCACATTGTTCGACTGCATGGAGTGCCTGTGAACGTGGTGTCGGACAGGGGTGTGCAATTTGTGGCCAGGTTTTGGAGAGCGTTTTGTATGAAGTTGGGGGTCACGTTGTCATTCTCCTCTGCCTATCACCCGGAATCTAACAGACAAACGGAATGCACCAACCAGTCATTGGAGCAGATTCTGAGATGCCTGGCCTCCTCCAGACAGGAAGACTGGTGTGAGGTATTGCCCATGGCAGAATTTGCATTCAACTGTCGGGTTAATCAGTCTACCGGAAAGCCTCCCTTTCTGGTCAATTATGGGTTTGTTCCGCAGTTTGGGGAATTTTCCTGTATGGATTCGGATTGCCCTGGTGCCGAGGGGATGATACAACAATTAAAAACCCTCTGGAAGGAGGTACAGGGGAACATCTCCAAATCCCAGAAGAAGTTCAAACATTTTGCAGACAGGAGGAGGGGGGTGGTTCCTGCGTTGACAGTGGGAGAAAAAGTCTGGTTGTCCACTCGTAACCTCAAACTTAAAATACCCTCTATGAAGTTGGGCCCCAAATTTATTGGCCCATACAAGATTGTAGAGGTGATCAACCCGGTGGCATACAGATTACAGTTGCCCACCTCCTTCAAAATCTCTAACGTCTTCCACAGGTCCCTATTAAAACCTGTGGGAACAGTTAGAGAAGATCCCTCATCCGTGGCTCCACCAGTGTTGGTAGAGGGTCGACTGGAGTACGAGGTAGGGCGCATCATTGATTCGCGGTGGGTGCGCCGGAGACTTCAGTACCTTATCCATTGGAAGGGATATTCCGTTGAGGATCGATCGTGGGTTCCGGCCAGTTCAGTGCACGCTGATCGACTGGTGCGGGCTTTTCATGCCAGGTACCCTGAGAAACCTGGGGGTCCGGTGGCCCCCCATTAAGAGGGGGGTACTGTCATGGTTAGGACATGGTTAATGTCCTGTTCTGACAGGGTTAACATTGCCGGCCTCTCTTTGGATCTGGGAGGGGTATTTATGCTCACTCCATACTGGCTTTCTCTGTCACAATACTTGGGAGATGTTCCAGCAACTTCGACCAAAGGATGGTTAAAATCAAAAGACTTTATTCCAAAAAAATGATTAAAAACAGAATAGATGCATAAAAAACATATGGTTCACCAATGTGACAGACACTTACACATTTCGGACTAGAGGGTCCTTACTCATAGCTTAACATCTTACAAATAAGCATATACCTATATACACTTGCTGGCTGAAGTAAAGTGGGAGGGAAACAAAATGGGCGGAGGTCCACAATAGCAGGAAGGGAGGATTTTCTCCACAAAAAAAAAAAAAAAGGCATAGTATCTGAACATGAAGGAAATCACCACATCATCTTAATCATATATATATAAAAGATCAGATTTTAAATTCATGCCTGCGGGATATCGTGTTTTTAACTTAAAAATCCACATTGCTTCTTTACGCTGCAATTCCTTTTTTCTATCACCTCCCCTCTTGGGGTTTGGGACAGTTTCTATTATATTAACCCTACAAGTACTGACATCTCCTCCATGTACAGAAATAAAATGCTGAGAGGCTCCCGAGGGACTCTTTGTAGTTTTATTACATGAATCATAAAGATGTTCAGAAATCCTTTTGCGGAGAGAACGTGTGGTGTTGCCCACATATTGAATGCAGCATGTTTCACATGTTATTAAATAAACAACATATGTGGAACTACAGTTGGCAAACATATTTATGACATATTCATTTTTTGTAACTGTGGATTTAAATGTAGACGTATTATACATGTACTGTATTTACATAAACCGCATGATCTTATTCCACAACGATCGCTACCAGAGACAGATAACCAGCTTGAATTATTTTCTGATGAAAAACGCAAAGTGTGATCACTGGGGGACAAAATATTCGCAATTGTAGTTCCTTTTTTAGGAATAAAATTGCAGCCTTTATCCAATATAGTTCTCAAAGTTGGATCCACCCGTAAAATAGGTAGATTTGATTTAATAATTTCCGTTATTTGATTAAATTGATCACTATATTTAGTAATAAAAACTGGTTTCTCCTCAAAATTGCTAAATTTTGATTTTATTTCCAAATAATCATCTCTTGTTTTTCTTTCTGCTACAATTTTACCCCTATTAATTTGATGCTTGCGATAACCTCTAGTCTTTAATCGTTCATCAATTACTTCACATTCCTGTCTGTAAAATGAATCAGTTGTGCAGCACCTCTTGGCACGCACAAATTCACCTACTGGGAGATTATTAATGACGTGTTTGGGATGGTTGCTGCTAGCATGCAGCAAGGAATTACCTGATTGCGGTTTTCTATATAAACATACTTCAACCCTAAAATCTGCTTCATTTCCAATCAACATCATGTCAAGAAAAGCAATTCGTTCTTTATTCATATGATATGTAAATTTTAGATTATGATTATTAGTATTAAGGAATTTTATGAATTCTTTTATATTATCTGGATCACCCTTCCATATTATTATCAGATCATCAATGAATCTTCCAAAAAATTCTATATGATCCATAAAAATATTTTCCTGACCATAAATTTTTTCTTCCTCCCACCAAGTAACAAATATATTTGCAAGCGATGGGGAAAATTTCGCCCCCATCGCACATCCTTGTAATTGAAGGAACAAATTGCTTTTCCTTTTAAACATAAAGTAGTTGTTTTTTAACAAAAATTCAGTTACAGATAAAATAAATTGCTGCAATTCTCTGTCAGTTATACTGCTATTCTGGTGTGTCTGACCCCTGGTGTGTGTGTACTCTGCATTGTTTGTTTGCTTCCCGTGTATGACCCGGCTTGTTCCTTCACTCTGTACTCCGTCTCTCGTTTTGGTACCATTGTCTTTTCTGGTTCTGACCTCCTGGCTTGGCTATCGTTACTCCGTTACAGTTTACCCCTATTGTACCGTCTAATACCTGTTCTGGTTTTCTGATCTATTGCTACGTCCTGACTATTCTTTCTGTCTAAGCCCTTTGGTACTGTCCTGCTATCTCGTGCTTTGACCCGGCTTGATCTGGTGTCTGTCTCTGTCTATGCTCCTTGGTAACATTGTCCTGTAGTTACCCTTCTAGGAGTTTCCCTGCAGCTCCTAGCTCTGTGGAGCTTAGGCCACGCCCCCAGCAGTCACGTGATTCAGGTCCTGGAGCATGCATTGTCACCACTGCTGCTCGCTCCGCAGGTATCTTTGTGCACAGTCTTTGTACTCAGGACACGCGCCCTGGCTCAGTGAGCAAGTGCAGTGCGGTGTTCCTGACATTTTCTATATAAAGCAGTGGTGATCAAACCTGTCTGATCATCTCCATGTAGAAAAACATCCAAAAAAGGAGCAGAATTTTTATGAATATCCACCTTGAATTTCAAATTTAGGGGGTTATCATTCAGATATCTTTATCCACACAAGACATCTGTACATCATGTTGTGAGTTAGTACGCCAGATAATCACCAAATCATCTAAGTATCTGGCGTACCAGCAAATTTTGTCACAGAAAGGGTTAAATGACGAATGAATATAAGTCTCTTCCCACCATGGCATATATAAATTCACCAAAGATGGTGAAAAAGATGATCCCATAGGGCAACCACACACCTGAATATAAAACTGCTTATTAAAACTAAAAAAGTGATGTTTAAGCAGAAAGTCTGCAACCTGTAGAATGTACTCCGTGTGGGAAGCCTTAAGATCCCCCTAGTGTTCCAAGTGGCTAAATGGTGGGGAATATGGGAATATAGGGCTTCAACATCACAGGTAACCCAAATCGAATCTTTGGACCAAGACACATTTGACAGTGCTTGTAATAAGTGTTTCGTGTCTTTGATATAACCCACTGTTCTCTTAACAAATGGCTGCAGAATCTCATCCAGCCAGGTAGATAGTCTCTCTGTGCAAGATCCTATGCCCGCCACACTAGGACGGAAGGCAGGGGGAAATACCTCTTTATGCACCTTAGGTAGGCCATGAAAAATAGCACACACAGGGTTTTTAGACACAAGATAATCAATCATTTTTCTGTGAAAAATGCCCAAAGCTTCCCCTTCACCTAATAAACATCTCAATTTCCCATTAATTTCTGATGTAGGATCAGCGCCCAACTTTCTGGAAGTATTACAATCTGATAGCATACTCATAGAATCATAGAATCATAGAATCGTAGAGTTGGAAGGGACCTCCTGGGCCATCTGGTCCAACCCCCTGCTCAAAGCAGGATTCGCTAAATCATCCCAGTTAGATGTCTGTCCAGCCTCTGTTTGAAGACTTCCATTGAAGGAGAACTCACCACTTCTCGTGGCAGCCTGTTCCACTCATTGATCACTCTAACTGTCAAAAAGTTTTTTCTAATATCTAATCTGTGTCTCCTCCCATTCAGTTTCATGCCATTGCTTCTAGTCTTTCCTTGTGCAAATGAGAATAAAGTTGATCCTTCTACAATATGACAGCCCTTTAGATATTTGTAGACAGCTATTAAGTCTCCTCTCAGTCTTCTCTTTTGCAAACTAAACATTCCCAAATCCTGCAACCTTTCCTCATAAGACAGGGTTGGCAGACCGGTCACCATTCTGGTCGCTTTTTTCTGAACTTGCTCCAGTTTGTTAATGTCTTTTTTAAAATGTGGTGCCCAAAACTGGACACAATATTCCAGATGAGGTCTGACCAAAGAGGAGTAGAGGGAAATAATGACTTCACGTGATCTAGACTGTATGCTTCTGTTAATACATCCTAGAATTGCATTTGCCTTTTTTGCTGCTGCATCACACTGTTGACTCATATTCAGTCTGTGATCTATTAGTATACCCAAGTCTTTTTCACATGTGCTGTCACTTAGCCCTATTCCTCCCATTCTATATATGCTTTTTTCATTTTTATTGCCCAGATGTAGTACTTTGCATTTCTCCCTGTTAAAAACCATTCTGTTAGTTGCTGCCCACTTCTCCAGTTTATTTAAATCTTTTTGAATCCTCTCTCTCTCTTCTCTAGTATTAGCTATCCCTCCTAGCTTTGTGTCATCAGCAAATTTAATCAGTTTACCCTCAATTCCTTCATCTAAATCATTGATAAAGATGTTGAACAATACAGGGCCCAGGACAGAGCCCTGTGGTACCCCACTTGAGACATTCTTCCAACTGGATGTGCAGCCATTTACGACCACTCTTTGGGTCCGATCACTAAGCCAGTTATGAATCCACCTAACAGTTGCCTTGTCCATTCCATACTTAGTCATTTTTTCAATAAGGATTGTATGAGAGACTTTGTCAAATGCTTTGCTGAAGTCAAGATATACTATATCTACAGCATTTCCTTGATCCACCCAATCAGTGATACCGTCATAGAAGGAAATTAAGTTAGTCTGACATGACTTATTAGTTACAAACCCATGCTGACTCTGTTTAATCACCTCATTCTTATCCAGGTATTGACATACATGTTGTTTAATAATTTGTTCAAAGATCTTTCCTGGTATAGAAGTCAGACTCACCGGCCTATAGTTGCCTGGGTCCACCTTCTTCCCCTTTTTGAAGATAGGAACAACATTTGCTCTTCTCTAGTCTTCTGGCACTTCTCCTGTTCTCCAAGAATTTTCAAAGATTATGGAGAGGGGTTCAAAAATTTCTTCTGCTATCTCCTTCAGTACTCTGGGGTGTAATTCATCTGGACCTGGAGACTTGAATTCATTTAGGTTAGCTAAGTGTTTCCTCACTATCTTTCTGTTTATAGATATCCTGGATTCTTCTATTCCCTTAATAGGACAGTGAAGAACAGTTGATGTTACATTTCCTTTCTGAGAGAAAACAGATGCAAAATAGGAATTAAAAAGTTCAGCCTTCTCAACATCCTGTCTTACCATTTCATCATTTTCATCCTGTAAAAATCCTATAGCATCTTTGACTTTTCTTTTACTTTTGACATATCCCCAAAATCCTTTATTATTGCTTTTGACATCTCTTGCAAGCCTCAATTCATTTTCAGCTTTAGTTAATCTGATTTGTGCCCTGCAGGTTCTGCAGACAGCATTATATTCTTCTTTAGATATGCCTCCCTCTTTCCATTTTATAAACATTTCTTTCTTCCATTTTAGCATGTGCTTAAGTTCTGTGTTCATCCATCCTGGTTTCCTTAAATGCTTCCTATTCTTCCCTCTTTTTGGAATTGTTAACAATTGTGCTTTGAGAATTTCATTTTTCAAGATTTCCCATCCTTCCTGGACATTTTTGTCTTTAAGGATATCCAGCCTTTGGATCCCTCCAATTCTCTTTCTGAATCCCTTAAAATCTGCCTTTCTGAAATCTAACCTTGACGTCTGAGTCTTCACAGGTCTTCCGCCTCTAGTTATCCAAAATTCTAAAATAGCATGGTCGCTACCTCCTAGGGTCCCAGCCACTTTTACCTCCTCAACCATTTCCTCCCTGCTTATAAGGATTAGATCCAAGGTAGCAGTTCCCCTTGTTTTCTCCCTTACCTTTTGGAAGATAAAGTTGTCAGCAAGAGAGGATAAGAATTTCCTTGACCTGTTAGTTTTGCCTGAGAGAGATTCCCAACAAATGTCTGGATAGTTGAAATCTCCCATGACAACTATGTCATATTTTTTGGAGAACTTGGCCATTTGATGCATAAAGAGTTCATCCATATCTTCGGCTTGCACAGGCGGCCTGTAGTAAATGCCTACAATGGTGTCCTTTCCATTGTTCTGTCCTTGTATTCTTACCCAAACAGTTTCTACAGAACTCCCAGTCTCTGAAGCTTCAATCTCTGTGCAGATATACGCGTTTCTAACATACAATGCGACACCTCCTCCTCGTTTATCAAGTCTGTTTCTTGCAAATAAGTTGTATCCTTCTAGTCTTGTATTCCAATCATGTGTATTGTCCCACCAAGTTTCAGTGATTCCAATGACATCATATTTCTTTTCCTATGTTAGTAGTTCCAATTCTCCTTGTTTGTTGCCCATGCTTTGTGCATTAGTATAGAAACATTTTAGTTTGTGATTGGTTTCTCTTTCTCCAATATTTTTATTAATTAGATTCTTTCGTCTTTGTTCTTCCTTTCCACTTCTAATAGCAGAGTTCTCAATAGCATTTGTCAGGTGTATGGCTTTTTCTGGTCTTTTGCTTCCCTTCCCATGTTGTTCTAGTTTAAAGCTCTCCTTACAAGTGTAGCAAGGTGACATCCAAATACATGCTTTCCAGTCTTCGTAAGGTGCACCCCATCTCTAGCAAGTAGTCCATCGTATAAGTAGTTCACTCCGTGATCCAGAAATCCAAATCGTTTCTGACGGCACCATCGACGTAGCCAGTTGTTCACCTGCAGAATCTTATTCCACCTCCTTGTTCCATGGCCATCCACTGGGAGGATGGAAGAGAAGACCACCTGCGCTCCCAGTTCTTTCACTTTCTTGCCTAAGTCTTCAAAGTCTCTGCAGATGGTTTCCAGGTCGTTTCTTGCGGTGTCATTTGTCCCCACATGTAGTAGCAGGAATGGGTAGTCATCTGTAGGTCTGAAGAGTCCTGATATCCTGTCAGACACATCTTTAATTTTTGCACCTGGAAGACAGCACATTTCTCTTGAAGTTATATCCGGTCTGCAGATAGCGGCCTCTGTTCCTCTCAACAGGGAATCCCCCATGACCACCACTCTCCATTTCTTCTTCACAACATTTTTCTTTCTCCATCCAGGAGGACTCTGAAGGCGTACAAGGTTGCTGTTTGTTGGCAAAGTCTTATCCTGATGTATTTCTTCATCGTTTTCCTGCGTGAGAGCCTGGTACTGGTTTCTGAGCAGTATGGGTGCTGACTGCCTCCTGATCCTCCTGCTTCTCTGAATTTCTCTCTCATATAAGGTATTATCCAAGATAACCAGAGAGCCTCCCTCTATCCGCAAGGCTGGTCACAACCTTAGGATCACACGATAAATCCTTTAAAGCCTTTTTTTCCGCTTTTGTTAGATTGTTTGCAGCTCCTATGTCAGTAGTTAGGATCTCTCTTATTTCCTTCCCCAACACATCCTGAAAGCTGTCCATGACAGGGACCCTTGCTGAGACAGGATAAAAGTCTGGATTAGGAGTTTGTATCGGTTTTAGTTCCATAGATTTTACAATCCTCCGATTAGTATCAAGGTCCATCGAGGTTTTAGGTGCGATCTGTTCAGTCAAAGTCCTAGATAGTGGAATAACAGGAAATTCAGACACCGGATCAGCCATAGATGCTGACATAGGAGCAGAAGCCGCCACAGATTAATGAAAGTGTTCTTTCACTGCTAACAAGCAGACAAACTTATCGACATCTTTAATAGTTTGTCACATATTGGCACGAACACTGAGTGCAAACTTGATTCCTTTCTCCAACACTTTCATCGGAGTGTGAGTACATATATTTGCTGATTAATCACGGAGTAATTAGACACCTCAGACAAAGCTTTGTCTAATATCTGATGTGACTGTCTCTTGGGGGATCTTTTTTCTCCCCCTGTGCCTCTTCCCTGCCCTATGCCATCTCCGTTTTTTGACGCTGACGGTACCCCTATATTGGGCACTCCAGCAGATGGAGGGGTCGGGGGTTAGTATCCACTTCTGAGAGATCAGTAGTGTCACCAGCTGTCTCCTGATCTGTAACAAACTCCACTCTTTTATTTGGAGATTGACCTTTCTTGTTCTTAAGAATAAGTCTGATTTTTCTAGGAGACTTCCAATTATAAACTTTATTTGTTTCATAATCAATACAATCACATGAAAATTTGCTATGCTTAATACTAATAATCTTCTCCTCTTCTTTATTAATTCTATACAGCAATTTATCATTTTGGCCCTGACTTCAGGGTTCCCAGCAAAATCCTTCAGTGGATTATGATATTCTGTAATTGATTTTTCCAACTCAATGACCTGATTAGTTTCCTCTTTAATAATAAGTTTCATTAGTTGCAATGAATAATCCGTAAGAGTTTTAATCCATTCAGTCATAAATGACTCTGGAAAAGGATATGTTGGTATTTTCCTGATTCTCAGACCTCTAGGGATCATTGATCTAGCAACATATTTTTGCAAAATAGTTGAATCCCACCAGGTCCTCAGTTTTTGTAGCATAGTTTTTTCCAGATCAAACAAAATATTATCCAAGTCTGTGCCAGCTGAATAATCAGAATTAGATTTGTTGGAGAACATAGAATCCAGTTTTTTAAGTCTATCCTCATTATTAAACGAAACCTTTGTGGTTAAATCCATGTTGAAAGAATGCAACGAAGAAAGAGGATAATCGTCCAAAATCTAACTGCACAAAGGTATTTTCAAAAGACCGCACATTGACACGGAGGCACAAAAAAAACGCCAGAAGTAAATAGCAAAAAAAGAGGGAAAAATATTCAGCCTATATTCAGTGTCCATATAGTCCATAAGCGGTCTGATGCCAGGAGATGTCCAGTGCGGTTCAACTGGCGCTATAAATCCAAAGGAAAAAAGAGGGGTCTCCAGCACCAAAATCAGTGAAAAAAGACAAAACTCACATTTATTGGGAAGGTTTTAAAATCATATCAATAAGCCACCATGACAGGCAAGGCTACCTTACGCGTTTCAGACAGATATTACATGTCCTTAGTCATAGGTATATCTTATCAGAACTAGGAAGCTTAAATAAATGAATACATGAGGAGACTGCAGAGTGGACACCCAGTTTCAGGTAATTAATTAGCTCCACCTTAAAGTACTGTCACAATTAGCGATGTACCAGCGATCCCGACCAGCGATATGATGCGGTCAGGATCGCTGGTGCATCGCTAAGTGGTCGCTAGTGAGCTGCCACACAGGCAGATCTCACCAGCGACATCGCTGGGGACGGGGGTCGCTACTTACCAGTCACACCAGGCGATCCTGCGTCCTCACGCCCGGCTCCACGCGTCGCTCGTCATCACAGCAGGAAGCGCCGCAGGAAGCTGACGACGAGAAACAGTCCAGCCTGTTCTCGCGCGATCAGCGATAAGCAGCGGGGGAGCGGGTTGTAGGTAAGTATCAGACATAGCGATATCGCTAGCAATATCGCTATAACGTCACAAGTTATAGCGATATTGCTAGCGATATCTCTTAGTGTGACAGGCCCTTTAGTCAGACCTAAGCAATTAATGTTGCTAAACAAAACTAACATATAAATAAGAAATATGTGTTTGCAGACATAAATGAATACATGCAAAAACAGCAATAAATCACAATAGACATAAATAGCTGAGTATTGCAGAAAAAAACCCATATTACATTATATATTGCAAATCTGATCTATAATTTAAACCTTTCGGTGCACGAGCATCAAGAAGCAGGATCCATTTAGCCTCAGCTGATAATAGTGCAGCAAACCAATCACCACCTCGCTTCGCTCTGTTAATTCTCTCTATGCCCCTCACGGACAACGTAGACAAATCACCTCCATGCACTTCTGAGAACTGTTTTGATAAACCAGCGCTAGGTCTTTTATTGCTATAGCGATCAGTAGTCTGCACAGGGGCAGAAGCAGAAATATGTTCAGCTAATCGTTTCTTTAACTTTAACTTACGTGATGAACACCCAACATAATATTTGCACCGTTTATAAATGTTTTATCTTATAAATTTTACCATTATTATCCGAAAACTCTTTACAATTAGCCATATATCTGCACAGATTACATCTGGAGGTACCACACCTTAATGAGCCCACTGTGCTGAGCCCCATATTACTGCTTCTAGGGGTGATCTACAGACTTGGTGATAGCAAATTGCCCAAATTTGTGGATTTTCTAGCTACAACGTTCACACCATTTGACAGAATTTCCTTCAGAATTGGATCCTGTCCCAACATAGGTACATATTTAAGAAAAGCCTTTTTTATGTTAATAAAATCCAGACTATATGGGGTAGAGACTGTAATCTGATTTTTATCATCTAATCCTGGTTCATTATCCCTCAACAAATCTGATCTTGATTTTTTAGTAGAAATAAATAAAGCCCACTTAAGAGATTTATTAGAGGACCCGCTCTGCTTCAACCTATCAAATATAACTCCACATTCTGAATGGAAGGAAATTTCAGTCGAACACAATCTACGTGTTCACATATTGACTACTGTATTGTCCTCATCACAGACACTACTTACTACCATATGACACCATTATTTACTCTCACAATGCACTGCAGCTACTCCTATTAACCTTTGTGTATGCCAACCATACCTGCTAATGGCTCTGATGTCATTTTATGTCTCCATTCTGGCTAGAGCTCCCATAAGGTCATCTCATTAGCTGCAAAGTTAGTTAGCGAAAGATTGTCCATGATGGCAGCTCAGTCTGACATGGCTCTTTAATATATTTAGTACTGATCATTCTCGTACAATGAGTGTTTTTTAACATGGCCAAACATGAGGAATGACAAGGGGTTGTCCTAGTAGTGGTCAACACCTTTAAGAACAATTTTGAGTTAAAATATTTCCAACATTTTGAACATGAAAAAAGCTTCTCCCCGTATGACTTCCCTGAAGTTTATTAAGAGTTGATTTCGGCAGAAAACATTTCCCACATTAAGAACATGAAAAAGGTTTCTCCCCTGTGTGAGTTTTTTGGTGACTAAGAAGAGATGGTTTCTTCACAAAACATTTCCCACATTCCGAACAAGAAAAAGGCTTCTCCCCTGTGTGAGTTCTCTGGTGCTTAAACAAATTTGATTTCCAGTTAAAACATTTCCCACATTCTGAACAGGAAAAAGGCTTCTCCCCCGTGTGAGTCCTTTCGTGCTTAAACAAATCTGATTTCCAGGTAAAACATTTCCCACATTCTGAACAGGAAAAAGGCTTCTCCCCTGTGTGAGTTCTATGGTGATGAACCAAATGTGATTTCTTTGTAAAACATTTCCCACATTCTGAACAGGAAAAAGGCTTCTCCCCTCTGTGAGTTCTTTGGTGACTAAGAAGAGATGATTTCCTCACAAAATATTTCCCACATTCTGAACAGGAAAAAGGCTTCTCGCTCGTGTGAGTTCTTTGGTGCTTAAACAAATCTGATTTCCAGTTAAAACATTTCCCACATTCTGAACAGGAAAAAGGCTTCTCCGCTGTGTGAGTTCTTTGGTGCCTAACTAAATTTGATTTCTCGTTAAAACATTTCCCACATTCTGAACAGCTAAAAGGCTTCTCCCCTGTGTGAGTTCTTTGGTGCCTAACCAAATCAGATTTCTTTGTAAAACATTTCCCACATTCTGAACAGTATAAAGCCTTCTCCCCCATGTGAGTTCTTTGGTGCCTAACCAAATCAGATTTCTGGCTAAAATACTTCCCACATAGTGAGCAGCAAAAAGGCTTTTCCCTTGTGTGAGTTCTTTGGTGCTTAAACCAATCTGATTTCTTTGTAAAACATTTCCCACATTCTGAACATGAAAAAAGGTTCTCCCCGTGTGAGTTCTTTGGTGCCTAACCAAATTTGATTTCTGGCTAAAACATTTCCCACATTCCGAACATGAATATGGCTTCTCTGCTGTGTGAGTTCTCTCATGTGTAACAAGATGTGAATTCTGAGTAAAACATTTCCCACATTCTGAACAGGAAAATCTATTCTCTGTTATGTGAATTTTTTCATGTTTAAGAAAAGTCTTTTCAAGAAAACTATTTCCATATTCTGAACATGAAAATGGCTCCTTTCCTTTAGAATCAATTAATTTTTTAATCCTTATTTTGTGACTTTTATTTTCCTTAGTAGTTGGTAATGAACCAAAAGATGGGACCTGTTTCATAGTATCAGATGACAGGGATAATGATATATCTGGAGTAATGGCATTCACTTCAATTGTATCCTGTGAGATCTCAAGATCATCAGATTTAAAAATTGAAGATGTCAGCGTTCCCTCTGATCTCCTGGTACAGTCCTCTGCTAAAAATGAAACCAATTAATAATTTTGAATAAAAATTCCTCAAATTTTATACTTTTGGACATTTCTACTTAAGCTGTCCATAAAAAATACAAGCTTTTTAAGAAATATTAAATTATTCACCAAGACAATGACAGTTCACAGTCTAATCAAAAGCCTCATAGCATGAACCAGCGCATCATGGTGTTCAATGGTTTGTTCATTCTGCTTCCCAAACATGGAATAAAAAGCCACCAAACAATGTGAGTGTGAGTATAATATAACTAGTTTTTCTTCTCACCATGGTGTTGAGCCTATAAATCCATCGACTCTCCACTTGTGATAACACTCGAAACAGATCACCACCCCTCATACCCAAGGATACCTGATCCACTGCAAAAATTTTCAAACCTTTAGCTTCAGAGTTGTGGAAGGTTCTAAAATGTCTTGGGAGCGTCTTTAGTTGTTCTTCATCTTTGGCTTCCTTAGCTTTTTCTATGTCACGAACATGCTCGCGAACTCTTATTCTGAATTCCCTTGTGGTCATTCCGATATAAATCTTACCACAAGGGCAATTTGCATAATAGATCACTCCCTTTGAGGAGCAAGTTAAGCATTTTCTAATTGAAAATGTCTTAGAGTAATCTGAATTGCTAAAGCTGTTGGTCTTAAGCGTATTTGCACACGCCTTGCAGCTTCGACAGGGAAAAAATCCTTTAATTTCCCCACAAATCCCTTTTTGCACTTTTTGTTTAGGAGCTAAATAACTCCGTACCAGCAGATCCGATAAATTCCTAGACCTTTTGGCTGTAATACAAGGTCTTTCTGATAAAGTTTTTTTAAAAATTGGATCTGTATGTAGTACATGCCAATGTACATGCCAATGTACTACTAATTAATGTAGTACATTAATTATGTTTGTGAATTTACTCCATTGTTCATTAAATGGGGTGATCAACCTCACTTGATTGTTATCTGCCATTTGAATTTTTTTGTTATACAGCAGTTGATCCCTCGGTATATGCTGGACTTTATTATAGGCATAACGAATTGCCCTATGTCCATAACCTCTTTCACGAAACCTTGTATATAAATCTGCTGCTTGTTTTTGATACGTTTGTTCTGACGAACATATCCTCTTGGCTCGAAGGTATTGTCCCACAGGGATTGAGCGAATAGTAGATTTTAGATGAGAGGAACCTGCATGCAAAATTGAATTTGTTGCAGTCGGCTTCCTAAATATATCTGTAGAGATTGAGCCATCATCATTCTTTAGGATATCAATATCCAAAAAGTTAACCCTATGTCCATATGAATAGGTGAGATTTATATTTAAATTATTGTTATTCAAGGCTACCATCAGGGTTTTCAACTCATCTATTGAACCTTCCCAAACAAACAGAACATCATCAATAAATCTCATCCAATTATGGACTTTCTCTATACCTGTCACCGGAGAACACTGAAAAATTTCCCTCTCCCAAAATCCCAAAAATAAATTAGCGTAAGCAGGAGCACACGCCGCCCCCATAGCTGTACCCTGTGTTTGCAAAAAAAACTTGATCTTTAAAAATAAAACAATTGTGTGCTAAAATAAATTTTAATAAATTCAAAATCAGGGTGACTAAGGGGGGATCTAGATTGCTATTCTGTAGAAACCACGAAACCGCCTCAAGTCCCTGGTCATGACGGATGGAGGTGTATAAAGCCTCAACATCCGCCGTGACCAGGATCATATCTTCATCAAGATGTATTTGATCTAATCTCCGTAGTGCCGCTATAGTATCAAGAATATGAGATGGCAACGTGTTCACCAATGGTTTCAAATAGAAATCAATTATTCGGCAAATGAGTTCACTCAGGCCCTCATTGCCCGATACTATTGGGCGGCCAGGCGGATCATCCACATTTTTATGAATCTTTGGAATTAAATATAGGGTTGGCAACTTAGGTTTTAATGATTGAATAGTGTCCAATAGTGATTTAGGAATAACACCACACTCATAAGCATTGGATAAGATATCAATAAGTTCTCTCTGGTATTCAAGCAAAGGTACATGGGTCAGTTTTTTATAACAGTTTACATCAGACAAAAGTATATGGGCCTGTTTCTCATAAAGCTCCAATGGCCAAATTACTAAATTTCCTCCTTTATCTGCTTTTTTAAAAATCACATCAGTCCAGCCTTGCAATTCTGCGATTATTTTTCTTTCATTTTTGTTAGCTGGACTAGCATAATAATTATTTTTCAACTTTTCTATATCTTGTGTCACTAATTTAACAAAAATGTCAACAGCTGGACATGAATTTATAGTGGGAAATTTTTTTGATTTGTTAAACAGAGAAACGGGGAAAGAAATCACCGACTCAACGGGGTAGTTTTCTTCAGCTAGAGATTCTAAAATTTCAAGAGCTGCCTTTTCCTCATCCGAATTAAGTTGCAATCCCATGTTATTTTTCTCATGGAATCTTTTAAGTATCAACTTCCTCGCAAATAGATGCACATCTTTTATTGCCGTGAAGGAATCTAATTGTTGACATGGAGAAAAGGTTAGTCCCTTTTCCAATAATTCAATCTGTTTGTTCGAAAGAATATGTGAGGAAAGATTTATTACCTTGGGTTTATCATTTTTCCTAGTGCCAAAATTGGTTTGGTACCTTGCTGTACCTCTGGCTCTGCCACCAAATCTTGTTCTCACACGTCTAGGAGTATAATATTCCCTTTCGTGAATGGAGGCAGCACTACTCGAAATCGAAGAAATAGAGGAAACTGAAGGACTCCTAGTAGAGGATTGAATATTATTTTCCTCAGAGAGTTTATTTTGCCAACGAAAAACTCTTTTCTGATTGTAATCTTGTACGTCACGTTGGTATTTCTTCATTTTATTTTTACTGATCTGATTTTCCCATTTTTCTAGATCTTGATCAAGGTCACGATAAAATTTATCCAAAGTCTCCTTAGGTATTTTGGCCACCAGCTCAACCTGTAATTTATTAAGTTCCTCATCAATTTCCTTCAAAATCCCAGTGTTTTTTGTATTAATAATTTCCATAAAGGAAAAAGAGCATGCTGAGGAAACACTCTCCCATTTAGTAATCAATTCAAGATCATCAAGCCCAAAAGTCGGATAAAGCTGTATACGAAGACCTCGAGGTATAATCTTCTGTTTGATGTAGTTATCTATAGATGTTTTAGTCCACCATATGCGTGTTTTCTTATTTGTCAAATTTTTATATTTAGACAACAGTCCCTTTTCATCATTCTGGGTATCATTAAAATTAGCAGAAACACTCTGTTTAAACAAATCAGACGCTTTCACTTGCCAAGCTTTCTCTTTGGCTTTAAAGTCCATTAGGGGAATCAAACTGTTATAAAACAGAACATACAAATTAAGTACAAATATCCCAAACACTGGAAAGATAATAAAGGGCTCAACTCGCTGAACAATACAAAATAAATAGAATCTCATGCAAGAACTATTAAGCACAACAAGAGATCAAAATAGAGTTTTTCAAAGCTCAAATACAATTTATTGAAATGATAATAAACAGAGCATGAGTGCTAATATAGGTTGCAGCAGACATAAACAGGATTGGTATTCCATATTCAATTGGTCCTCTTTTGTGCGCATGCCCAGTTTTGTCCTCACTAGGAGTCTTCGGACGTGCTCAGTAGGTGTTTGGCCGTTTCTGGCTGCTTAGCAGCTCGAGCTGCCTTCCTGCCGTTGAGCGCTGATGATAGACTCCCTGTTTGTTAGGGGGACTCTACAGCGCATGCGCCGCTTATTCCGTGGACTTTAGGAACTGGATGAGTCACTATTGAACGTCACTATGGGCGCTAGTGCGCATGTCTTGAAATCTACGTCCCTTACTAGGGAAAGCGGTTCATTGGTTGACCGCACTATAAATACTAGATCCAAGGCATATTGAAACCACGCCTCCTGAGGAAGCTGCGGCGTAACGCGCGTAGGGGCGGTAGGTTTGACAGCAGCATTCACATTACATGTAAGTGTTACTCTTTTATGCAGCCCTTATATTTAGTTTTGTATTGCGCATAGGCAGTTTTCATTACATGTTGTTTACATTTAACGCCCTTTGGCTCTATTAGCACAGAGCACTCTTGCACTTTATAGATTGTATCCTACCCTTGGTACTGATTGTATGTAACACCCCTGCATTTGGGAATATATATTACTTCAATTGGGGGGTTGCTCTCTATTGTGTTCTATATTTGTGAAATAACTGCTTATGTTACACAAAAATATTTATATTTTTCCATATTTTTTAAGGTGCTGCACAATCACCTTGTGTTTATGTCTGCTGCAACCTATATTAGCACTCATGCTCTGTTTATTATCATTTCAATAAATTGTATTTGAGCTTTGAAAAACTCTATTTTGATCTCTTGTTGTGCTTAATAGTTCTTGCATGAGATTCTATTTATTTTGTATTGTTCAGCGAGTTGAGCCCTTTATTATCTTTCCAGTGTTTGGAATATTTGTACTTAATTTGCTTTAGTTTCCTGTAATTTTGTTATATTAGGGCATCTGCAGATGGTGTGTCCCCTCTCCCCTGGAATCTGCTCCTGTGATGTTTGATTCCATCACCAAGCAGCGCCTTATTTATTGTGCAGGCGTTGCTGGTAATAGAAGAGACCTCGAAACCAGAAGCTCTGGGTGGCGCTGGCTCTGTCCAGCCACTAAGATTAGGGTGCCTGAGACCAGTAGTTCCATCCAGCCTGGCAGTATGGGTTTATGTGCTGTCCAGCAATCTGGTAGCAATCTGCTACCTGCTTAAGCCAATTAGAAAGCACCAAACCCTACTAAAGCTTGAAGCCTATTCCCGGAATCTGACAGATACAGCCTTGTTCTCCTCCGGTTCAGTCCTCTGTGCTCAGCTGGTGTATTTGTCCTGGTGAAAACTGTCTGGGTAATTAGAGTTTGGGGCTCGGTGGCTCTTGGCAATCTAAAGTATCGTAAGGGCCAATATTTTCTGTCAGATGAGTTTCAAGAAGAAAGATTAGACATTTACGGATAACTTTTTATAATAGTGCAGAGCTGAGGTGCCTTATATTTAGATCTCAGGCATTAGGCAGAGGTAATGGAGACCTTATTTTAAAGGCTACCAGGTAGTTGCAGACTCACATAAGTGAGGCAGGCCGATCCCACCATCATCAGACTACCATACAAAATGAATCTGTACAAAAAGAACTAGAATAAAAAACATGTTACCGTATTTTTGGGATTATAAAACGCTTTGGATTATAAGAGTTTGAGGAGAAAAATAGGAAAACATTTTTTTTTAATAAAATGGTGGTGCTTCTTATAATCCATGCGTCTTATTGCTGTGGCGAAGCGGGGTCCAGGGTCGCTTCTCGAGGAGGCAGGAGTGGGGTGATGCTGCAGGCCGCAGGGTGGAATGAGGGGGTGTCTGATGTGCAGTGCACCGCTGCGAGTGTTTGGTGCTGCTGGGGTGCCTGGCGCTGCTGCCTGGGGTGTCCGCTGCTGCTGTCCGGGGTGGCCACTGCTGCTGCCCAGGGTGGCCACCACTGCTGTTGCCCGGGGTGTCCGCCGCTGCGAGGGTGCTCTACCGACATGTCGTGAAAGGCCAGAGGCCCCTGCATAGCCGTGGTTTCTTCCTGTGCGGTGGACTCCGTGAACATGGCCGCCGGGGAGCCATGCATGCGCAAATGGAGATATCTAGGGTATCAAGATCTCTGGAGATGAGATTTCAGCCCTGAAATTAGATCTCAGGATTCTAGGAAGCCAACAGCATCATTACCCTCCACTTTCTCTTACAGGCCCATCATAATATTTTCCTTCATGTGACTTTCTATTTTGTCAGCACATTCTACATACGCTATCATTTGGCTTTATAGTTACAGATCTGGGCAGGTAACGGTCAGCGTTTTGAGGTAGGTGGATCCTACAGGTTGTAAGTTCTATAGAAAAGGATTTTCAATGCCCAAAGTGATTTGAACAGTTTTGGGTGGAGGAGAATGTTCTGGTCTAGAGGCAAAATGGTGATCATGGTAATACGGCCGGACTACAAATCTGTGACTTCTCTGAATTTAGTGGTTGCTACTCACCTTGGTGGTCATATGTGGGAATCTCTTTACACTGCTCATCACCCCTCACATATGTCTCTGTAGTATTAATATGGGTCAGATCTTCACCCTGAAACAAATATTGCAAAAGTCACAGACAGATGGAGAAGTCCCATCTATGATCAGCTCTAATCCTGCCATCTCCACCGTTCTCATTACACAAGTTGTTGGAATATGTTTAGTGCAACAACTCCATTCCTGTCTACGAGTGTTTAGTTGCTAGATTTGTATGCTGTTTATAAAGTTTAAAGTTTAAAAAAAACACTCCCAGAGGCTCACACAGGGAGAGCATGTGACTGTACTTCCTGTTATCCTGCTGTGTCTGTGTATGAGAGAAGCAGCCTGTTGTAGATGCTGCACAGATAAAGGCACACAAATGATTTATTCCTGATCTATTAAGCTTATCATATATTGTTCCTGAATAAACAAGTTCTGTTGACACACGCTTGGAGAGAATCGTGGGTAATCCGCTGCCAACAGAAGTTCTGTGACATATTAAGAGAAGTATAGAGTCTACATCATAGAATCATAGAATCGCAGAGTTGGAAGGGACCTCCTGGACCATCTGGTCCAACCCCCTGCTCAAAGCAGGATTCGCTAAATCATCCCAGTCAGATGTCTGTCCAGCCTCTGTTTGAAGACTTCCATTGAAGGAGAACTCACCACTTCTCGTGGCCGCTTGTTCCACTCATTGATCACTCTAGCTGTCAAAAAGTTTTTTCTAATATCTAATCTGTGTCTCCTCCCATTCAGTTTCATCCCATTGCTTCTAGTCTTTCCTTGTGCAAATGAGAATAAAGTTGATCCTTCTACAATGTGACAGCCCTTTAGATATTTGTAGACAGCTATTAAGTCTCCTCTCAGTCTTCTCTTTTGCAAACTAAACATTCCAAAATCCTGCATCTCATAAGACAGGGTTTGCAGACCGGTCACCATTCTGATCGCTCTTTTCTAAACTTGCTCAAGTTTGTTGATGTCTTTTTTAAAATGTGGTGACCAAAACTGGACACAATATTCCAGATGAGGTCTGACCAAAGAGGAGTAGAGGGAAATAATGACTTCACATGATCTAGACTGTATGCTTCTGTTAATACATCCTAGAATTGCATTTGCCTTTTTTGCTGCTGCATCACACTGTTGACTCATATTCAGTCTGTGATCTATTAGTATACCCAAGTCTTTTTCACATGTGCTGTTGCTTAGCCCTATTCCTCCCATTCTGTATATGCTTTTTTCATTTTTATTGCCCAGATGTAGTACTTTGCATTTTTCCCTGTTAAAAACCATTCTGTTAGTTGCTGCCCACTTCTCCAGTTTATTTATATCTTTTTTAATCCTCTCTCTCACGTCAAATAATTATTCTCGTCTACTCCTTCTTGGTCAGATCTCTTCTGGAACACTGTGTCCAGTTCTGGGTACCACATTTAAAAAAAAAAAATAGAAAAGCAAGAGCAAGATCAGAGAAGAGCTAACAGGATGGTGAAATAAAACAAGACTGAGCACAAGACCTTCACAGCCATCTACACATCATAGGGGAGATCTCCTGACACCTTCTCTCCATCTACCTGATGATCCTGAGGAACACTGGGATCTTCTTGGTTACAGTCCTGTGGAAGAAGAGGACGGGGACATCTCTCTGGTGTTGTCCTCTTACTGGATAGATCTGGAGCAAACACATACAGGGACTGAATTCATTCTCTACATACAGATAATTATAGGCCGTGTGTATTTAGTCCTGTCTATTACCTGGTGATGTGAGGGGCTGGGGAACCTCCATTATGACGTTCTTGTAGAGATCTCTGTGTCCTTCTAAATATTCCCACTCCTCCATGGAGAAATAGACAGCGACATCCTGACACCTTATAGGAACCTGACACATACAATGATACCGTCATCCCCCCGATCCCTTCATAGTGTTACTGTATAATGTCCCAGCATTCCCAGCGATCACTAGAGGTCTTCTTCACCACTGTGTAATCCTGGTAATGGAGAGACACATTAATAAATCTCACTACAGACATTTCCAGAGTCCTCACCTCTCCAGTTCTGTCCATCTGTTATTCCCATAGATAAGAATGATGTAATGTGACGTCATCAGAATCTCTCACCTCTCCAGTGAGACGGAAGAGGATCTCTAGGGTGAGGTGTAACATCCTCTCCGCCATCTTGTCTCTGTCCATATCCATCCTTGATGGGGAAATCAGGAAAATTCTCTTCTGTAGAAGATCTTCACTGAGAGGATCCGATATTGTAGAGACCTGAATGAGAAGAAGATGATCGGATGTAACATCATAAGAATCCTGTGTAATAATAGAATTACTGGAGATAATAAGGGAAACATAGGAGGAGATTTATTATCTTACAGGGTTTAGTTTTCTCCCCTGACATCTACTAATAAAACCTATATATTTAGGCCACAGACAACAAGCAGTTTCCTCCTCGGAGTCGGCAGCTGAACACGTTCCTCATAGACTCATCTTCCATAACGCTAATTCTCGTCTCATTACCGACACTGGAATCGGCATTATCAATACTGCAGGAGATATTCATTACACACGACATGAGAAATAACTCCTTCATGATGAGGACGACATCTTCATCTTCTACTGCGGCTCTAGAGACAGATTTGGCCAGAGTCGGTCACTGCCTCCATCCCCACCGGCCGTCTATATGAAGGTTTCCCGTCTTCCCCGCACTGGAATCTTCTATCACGTTAGATCTCAGCTCTGAGTCACACACAGAAGTTTGAGGCTTTTAGAAAAGATTTTTAGTTTCCACAAACACAACGGACAGAAATGATCTGATCCCTAAGTCTCCATGTACAGTGATTTATGGGGTTTATTTCTGGCCTTAGGCTTTCCTATATTACAGGAAAAACTCCAGAAAAAGCCGATATTAAAATGTTTCTAAGGAAAATTGGCTCCAACAATTCTTGTAAGAAGAAAAAAATATGCAAAAAGCAGAAGACACATTTTATAATGTTTACATGTTAAACATTTATTAAAGAGAAATGAATCTGTTTGGGCCCCAGAACATAGATGTACACCGCAGGGACGGCACAGATGAGGCTGCAACAAAAACCCTGACAGTTTATCCATTTGCTGCTGTGAAAAGCAAACATGGCATCTAAGAAGGTGTGACAGAGTTTGGCTGAATGCCCCCCGCCTCCAAGTACTCGATAGTATGGGGCGGCCTAGTTACTACGATACTTACATGCCTAATAATGGGGTCTGGGCTGCAATGTATGAAGGTCTATTAGGCCGGGCCAGAGGCAGCGTCCAATAAGTTACCTTATAACGCCCCCATACACAGACTAAAGTTCCATGAAAGCACTGATTTCGGGGGTTTTGGCCGACCATATAATGTATTTGGGGGCCTCCCGACAGATGATGTCAGGGCAGAGAAGGATCCGGCATCCTGAATTTCAGAGGATAATCCGTTTGTTCTTCCTGTAGATAATCCTCCTCTAGAGGAGTCTGGAGGCGACTCTCTCATACAGACCACAGGAAAGCTGGAATATTTGTGTGTATGGGGGAGTCGGGAGAGATCGCCGTCTGCCAAATGACCGATCAGCCAACTCTGATCTCATGTGTATGGGGCGTTAGTATTACACTGACAGGCAGTGATGATACACGGCACTACAGTAGTACAGGGCATCACCGGAGCCATCAGAGGCTTGTATGTTGTATGATCGCACTGATCAGAGGGGTTTAAAAAAGGTGTAAAGTGGAAAAAAAAATCACAGTTTCAGCAACAAGAAATATCCATCACTATATGGAAAGCAGAGTCACTGCACAATGTTAGTTACGTCACGTCCATAACTACTTTATTATACTCTATTATCCTGTACACATTGGAGTAGATAGAAAAAAAAATCTCTCTATCTATATACACTGTTCAAAAAAATAAAGGGAACACTTAAACAACAGAAAATAACTCCAAGTAAATCAAACTTCTGTGAAATCAAACTGTCCACTTAGGAAGCAACACTGATTGACAATCAATTTCACATGCTGTTGTGCAAATGGAATAGACAACAGATGGAAATTATTGGCAATTATCAAGACACCCTCAATAAAGGAGTGGTTTTGCAGGTGGGGACCACAGACCACATCCCAGTACCAATGCTTTCTGGCTGACGTTTTGGTCACTTTTGAATGTTGGCTGTGCCTTCACACTCGTGGTAGCATGAGACGGACTCAACAACCCACACAAGTGGCTCAGGTAGTGCAGCTCATCCAGGATGGCACATCAATGCGAGCTGTGACAAGGTTTGCTGTGTCTGCCAGCGTAGTGTCCAGAGGCTGGAGTCGCTACCAGGAGACAGGCTAGTCCATCAGGAGATGTGGAGGGAGCCGTATGAGAGCAACAACCCAGCAGCAGGACCGCTACCTCAACCTTTGCGCAAGGAGGAACAGGAGGAGCACTGCCAGAGCCCTGCAAAATGATCTTCAGCAGGCCACAAATGTTCATGTGTCTGCACAAACGGTTAGAAACTGACTCCATGAAGATGGTCTGAGTGCCCGACGTCCACAGATGGGGGTTGTGCTCACAGCCTAACACCGCACAGGACGCTTCGCATTTGCCACAGAACACCAGGATTGGCAAATTCACCACTGGCGCCCTGTGCTCTTCACAGATGAAAACAGGTTCACAATGAGCACATGTGACAGACGTAGCAGAGTCTGGAGACGCCGTGGAGAGCGATCTGCTGCCTGCAACATCCTTCAGCATGACCGGTTTGGCAGTGGGTCATGTTGTGAGTTCATTTTCCCCTTCACCATTGAGGTCTGATGAACTCCCGCTTCTGGTGAAGGAAGGTAGTGAGGCTGATTACCAAACACCTGGGCAGGATGATGATGACTGGGTGACGGGAATTACTGACTGGATATAAGGCAGCCGACGCCCTTCTGCCTTGCTGGTGATCTCTCTGAGGGATTCTAGGAGACCAGTCTGATTCCTGCTCCTCAAAAGCTAAGTTTTCTGCTCTACCTTTTGCATTTGTGTTTTGGTTTTGTTTTGCATTGTTTTCTTGATTTCTGCCATTCCCTGCTGGGGTGAGCTGAATTCCTTTTTGCTCTATCTTCAGAAAATAACTGAGTACTGATATAGTCTTTTTGAAGCCTAGCGTCTTCAGGGCTTTTTTCCCTATCAGTCTGTTGGCTCTTGTTTTGATAGGGTTTTTGGCGGATTACAGACAGCAGCTTTTCTATCCTGTCCTATCTAGTTAGCTTGGGCCCCATCATTTGCTCAGTCTATCTTTCTATCTGTGTGAGTGTTTTTTCATCTTGCTTCACCGTCATTATATGTTGGGGGCTGCCTATTGCTTTGGGGTCTGCTTTGGGGCAGTTTAGATTTCCCTTTCTGTCTTTAGGCTATGTAGTTCTCCGGCTGTGATTGAGGGGTCTAGGGCACCGTAGGAACCCCCCACAGCTACTGCTAGTTGTTGTTGATAGGTTCAGGGGTCTGCAATCCGATAGCTGCCAACTTCTCTGGTTTTCTGGACTTAGCTAGTATTTCTGTTTTTGCCTCCTACGGTGACTCATTTCATAACAGGGTCAGTAATGGTGTGGGGTGGCATTTCTTTGGAGGCCACACGATGTTGGGCTGTGAGCACAACCCCCATGGAGACACAATTGTGCCTTTACCTGGAGAAAAATTCCCAGTGGGGGCAATTTCCAAAATGCAATAACTTAAGTGGGGAATTCAGCTCTTTTCGTACTTAAGGGATCTGTATATGGAGTCTACAAACTACAGTGGGGAAAATAAGTATTTGTTACGCTGCTAATTTTGGGGGCTAAAGTCACATTTTTGTGAGGAAAAAAAGTAAAATTGTCATTTTTTCCTTCCACATTGCTTAAATTCCTGTCACACTATCCGAATTCAGATATTGTCCTGGTCAGAAAGGAGAATACAGGGAGCGAAAGGGTTAATAGGACTCACAGGAGGAACCGGCCCAGAAAGCAGAAGATCCAGGAGTGTCTGCCACATATATGACTGCTCTGTGCAGTGCACAGGACCTGTGATGAGGTCACAGGAGGGGAGGAGTCAGGGGTCACATGATCAGGGGCCTCAGTGTGTGCAGGACTCAGTGTGCTGGAGGACTCCCGATAATCAGCTGCGTGTGTCGCCTTATGTGATAGTCACAGCACCTGCATGGAGGGCGACACATGCAGCTGATTATCGGGAGCGCTCCAGGGATCCGGGGTCCCGATGCAGCTATTCGGTAAGTGATATTAGCCAATAACAACTTCTCCGACGATATTCGCTCATCTCTAGTAATAGCAGCTCAAAGAAATTCACCAAACTTTTCATTAAGTTTAATAGTAAGACCCTATTAAATATTGAGCACCAGCGGGACGAAGCATTGACAGCGGCATGTAAAAGTGTGGGCGCCCCGGGTCAAAATGACCGTTATTGTGAGCAGTAGTAAGATGAAGATGAAATGATCTCTAAAAGGCCGAACCTCTAAGATGACACATGGCCTTTGTATTTTAGGCAAAAATAATAATAAAAATATATAGAGAGACTTTTTGACAATTTCATAATTGCAAAAAGGAAAAAGGGCGATGCAAAACTTTGGGCACCCTTGGAGATTTGTGTACTGAGATAATTTTGATCAAGATTTCACACCTTAATTAGCTTGTTAGGGTTATGGTGAGATCACATGGTGACCAGGAGCTACAGTCTGAGGAAAGGGCTAAAAAGCCTTCACTAGACCCCTGTACAGCTGTATAATGAGGCCCAGGCTTTATAGTGAAGGGACAGGAGTGAGGGCCTGTGCCCAGGAGCTACAGTCTGAGGAAAGAGCTAAAAAGCCTTCACTAGACCCCTGTACAGCTGTATAATGAGGCCAAGGCTTTATAGTGAAGGGACAGGAGTGAGGGCCTGTTCCCAGAAGCTACAGTCTGAGGAAAGGGCTAAAAAGCCTTCACTAGACCCCTGTACAGCTGTATAATGAGGCCCAGGCTTTATAGTGAAGGGACAGAAGTGAGGGCATGTGCCCAGGAGCTACAGTCTAAGGAAAGGGCTAAAAAGCCTTCACTAGACCCCTGTACAGCTGTATAATGAGGCCCAGGCTTTATAGTGAAGGGACAAGAGTGAGGGCCTGTTTCCAGAAGCTACAGTCTGAGGAAAGGGCTAAAAAGCCTTCACTAGACCCCTGTACAGCTGTATAATGAGGCCCAGGCTTTATAGTGAAGGGACAGGAGTGAGGGCCTGTTCCCAGGAGCTACAGTCTGAGGAAAGGGCTAAAAAGCCGCCTTCACTAGACCCCTGTACAGCTGTATAATGAGGCCCAGGCTTTATAGTGAAGGGACAGGAGTGAGGGCCTGTTCCCAGAAGCTACAGTCTGAGGAAAGGGCTAAAAAGCCTTCAATAGACCCCTGTACAGCTGTATAATGAGGCCCAGGCTTTATAGTGAAGGGACAGGAGTGAGGGCCTGTTCCCAGAAGCTACAGTCTAAGGAAAGGGCTAAAAAGCCTTCACTAGACCCCTGTACAGCTGTATAATGAGGCCCAGGCTTTATAGTGAAGGGACAGGAGTGAGGGCCTGTTCCCAGAAGCTATAGTCTGAGGAAAGGGCTAAAAAGCCTTCACTAGACCCCTGTACAGCTATATAATGAGGCCCAGGCTTTATAGTGAAGGGACAGGAGTGAGGGCCTGTTCCCAGGAGCTACAGTCTGAGGAAAGGGCTAAAAAGCCTTCACTAGACCCCTGCACAGCTGTATAATGAGGCCCAGGCTTTATAGTGAAGGAACATGAGTGAGGGCCTGTTCCCAGAAGCTACAGTCTGAGGAAAGGGCTAAAAAGCCTTCACTAGACCCCTGTACAGCTGTATAATGAGGCCCAGGCTTTATAGTGAAGGGACAGGAGTGAGAGCCTGTTCCCAGGAGCTACAGTCTGAGGAAAGGGCTAAAAAGCCTTCAATAGACCCCTGCACAGCTGTATAATGAGGCCCAGGCTTTATAGTGAAAGGACAGAAGTGAGGGCATGTGCCCAGGAGCTACAGTCTGAGGAAAGGGCTAAAAAGCCTTCACTAGACCCCTGCACAGTTGTATAATGAAGCCCAGGCTTTATAGTGAAGGGACAGGAGTGAGGGCCTGTTCCCAGGAGCTACAGTCTGAGGAAAGGGCTAAAAAGCCTTCACTAGACCCCTGTGATAGGAACTGAAGGAGTTAAATTGAGTTCTGTCTATGTTGCATTCTCTTGTTTAAAACCTTATCTGTTCTTCGAGGAGATGTCTCAGACATCTCCCTTGTGAACCAAGGTCAAATACCTCTGCTTTTTCGCCTAAATGACTTTCTTTGTCGAAAACAAGTTGTAAAATCATTTGTACTGCGCATGTCTGTAAAATGTTTAAATTCTTTACTATAAAAGACGGAAGCCTAACTGATAAGCCAGAGGCGTCTTGAGAGGCATCCCGAGTGGTATTATACAGCCGTGTCTGTGTTATCCTTCTCGACGGAGCAATTGATTAGAGACATATGGTGCTTCACACCTAAGAACATCGGTCCTTCAGATGAAAGAGTAATCTGAGGGATCCCGACAGTTTCCTGGCGCCCGAAACAGGGACCTGATATAGGCACCTCTCCAAGACTACCCGATCTACAGACCACTCCAGTTACTGATGAAATTGTGAACAGCAGACCTAAACACCTGGCCAGGTAAGAGATCAATTTTTCTCTTCTCTGCTCTTCATAATCTATCATTATAACTAAGGTCCGTATAAAGGGGAATCTAGTAGAGGAGGGGGCCGTAAAATCAGGTCCATATAAGAACTCTGAGGAAATCGGGTGTGACACGCATATGTAATTTCTGCTCGAATGAGAGGTTACTGTAGGTTCTGTGTGTGCACAGCTATTTTTAGAAAAAGAGCTGATGCAAATCAAAATGGGAGAGGTCTGACATTACGGAATATAAGGCTGGGTGAACAGTTCATACTGCGCAGCCCGGACGGACAAGTTTTTCACAATAGACGGTTCCGCACTAGGAATAGAGGAGGTTGTTGAATGGCTACTTTGATTTGAAAGGTTGTGGAAAGTAGAAAAATAAGCTGCACAGTAGGTATTCGTTCAAAGAGTGGTGATATTGCCTAACTGGGTCATGTGACAGCGTCCTTTCGGGGAGGTCACCGCCTAAGCTTAAATCAACACCCTTTACGAATAAACCTTGTGACAGATAAGAGTGTGACCGAATGAGCACAGGACCGTGAAATGAGCCTGTGACAGGATATGACTGAAGAACCCCAGTAGATGGACACTTTATTTACAATCCTGTGTGTTGTGGGAGTATTTCTGTTCGGATGCTACATAGCATATAAGTACACGAAACACGTAGTACACCGAGGAACAGACACTCCATTTAGCCTGTTAGCACCTTAGGAAGAAGGTAACGAGGTATAGTAGAGCCTAGTCTTGAGCTTACCCAATACACCACCTAAGGCAGGGGACTAACAGGAAGACAACAAGAGAAACAGGATAAGAATAAAAGATAAAATGGGGAACAGTCAGGGAAAGACACCTGAAGAAGGAAATCGGTTATGTGATATAATTGAGGATAGATATGGAAGTAGTGCAGCAAAGAACCTGGAAAAAGTATTAATCAAATCCAAAGTGCAAGATAGGCAGGCTGTGTGAATCCTTGTATATATGTCTATGAGAACCTCTGAATAAGATGAGAGATGAGTAATTGAGTATAAAAAAAAAAAAAAAATCAGTGAATGAGCACGTATGAATGAATCATCACACATCATTTTTGTGTCAAGAGATTTGTGACCTTTCTAGTTGTGGTGGAATCCCGGACAGATGCGTTATAGATATTTCAAATCTACATCTGAGACTGAATGAATTGAGTAATGATATAGTTCGTGTTATATGTGGCATTACATTGTAAAGTTTCCTGAATGCATTTGGCCAGAAAAAGGGCAAGACATGGTTAATCTCATTATACAGTTATCTGCCCTTACAGTGAAATCCCGTGATTTTGAGTTTCTTTGTAGAAATTGATTTTGATAAGTCTAAAGAACTACAGAATTCTGTGAAGGACGACGCTGCATTCTGACGGGAGGGGTGAAGGATGGAGCTGCGTAGTTTTTCTTCTCCCTTCGCTCTTATCTCTGCTGAGTGTGAGCTGTGCTCAAAATTCTCTGTAATTCTATCCGTAAGGTACACGCTGAAAGATTTGTGCATTTTAAAGCAACAGTACTTAATTGAAGATTGGAAGTTAAAAGTAAGATATGGTGCCTAATTTAGAAGGGAATTGTAAGTGATTGCTTGGTCATTAATGTGTTTGAACCTGCTTCTAGTTGTGTGATTGATTTGTATAGCAAATTGTGTCAAATTACAAAATACAGAGAAGGAAGGAAGCAGTAAAACAAGTGGGACAAATATTGAAAAAGGCAAAAATACCAGAGTGTGAATGTTTGGATGTACAAAAAGGCACAGACAAGGGAAGAAAATAGCAAGTGAATAAATGATGCTTGAGAATGTGCAGCAGTGTGGAAGGTGTATTATGAATGTTTGATTGACAAAGTGTAACCAGAGACCCAGACAAAACAGATGGACTTGTAAACACTGTGGTCAGACTCAGACAAATCCAGACTGAATAGCTACTTGTGTGACCTGTGCTACTGACCTAAGAGAATTGCACTAAATCCTATCCAGACAAGATCATAAGAAGCTGACATAATAGTGTGGATAGTGGGTAGTGGGGACATTGGCCCTTGAGGAGTAAGCTGACAGTAGACATCAGACGGCCAACCCCAGCAGGACCTAGAAGTGTGACTAGAATAAGAAAGATACAGGTGTATTATCCCTGGAGCCCCTCTGACCAGCTAGCTTTGCTGAAGCAGCTGCCTGCCCCTGAAGACCAACCATTCCCGTTTTACAGACACATAAAGGAAGTACAGCAGACATATAAGTGTACCTGGGCAGACCTAGAGAGGTTGATGAGTTTAAAGGCAGGTGACGCACTAGATCATATAATTAAGACACACACAGATGTGACAAAGAATCAGGCTTGGGGCATGGATGATAAATCTGCACGATCTGGGGAGACGTACTGTGAGTCACTAAGACAATGGGCTGCAGTGGAACAATCAGAGCAGTCTGTACTCCTGACTAATGTGACACAGCAAAGAGGAGAGAGAGTAGAGATATACCTTGGACGGTTACAGCTGAAATGGGCAGACATGGGGTACATTTGCATAAACCCACTTGATGTTAGAATACTGGTGAATGCATTCATTGACGGTATGAACAAAGACTTACGAGACGCAGTACAGACAGCCAGACCTGAATGGAGACATGTAGATCCGAAAGACCTCCTTAAGGTAGCTAAAGAAATTGAGCAAACAAGGACAATAAAACGACCTGTCATGTATGCTGGAGCACAAGGAAAAAAGTGGAGACGTAATAGGGAAGGCATGTGAGATGACACTGACGTTTCTTTTGACAATCTATTCCCCACATGACATCCATGCCATACTCCTACAAGTTCAACCAAAACATCTGTCTAGGGCCAGACAGCTCCGACTTGAGTGTGCTCTACTAATTCCTGAGTATGTCACTCCTCAAAAGATGTAACGTTCTGAATCCAGCCACCCTACTGCCTGTGGATTCAGAAAAGGGGGAATTGGTGACCGTATTAGCGAGTGAGGAAGGATACTTTGACATGACGCATGAACATGTCTGCATAGAACTGATGAGTCAGGAGACAGTTGGGTTTGCACACATTCATGAAAAACCTGTTCCTAATGCAGACTTTGAGTTTCTTTTTTGTAGATGGCCCCAGATACCACCAGGATGGACGATTCTACACTGGGTATGCAGTAGTATCCTCACATGTCGGCGCAGGAGGCAGAGTTGAAGGCACTCACTGAGGCGTGTAGAGCCGCTGCAGGTAAAGTCGCTAATATTTTCACAGATTCGAAGCCCATTAAAAATGCAGAGCTGGTGAAACAATTGATGGAGGCATTGATGTTACCAGTCCAGGTTGGCATTGTCAAGGTAAAAGCACACACAAAGGTGACTCCGTGGAGGTAGAGGGCAATAGAAGGGCGAACGAGGCTGCTAAAATAGCACAAGGCGGCCTAGAGAGAGCAGTGGACGGTGGCGGGGAGTCAGCGTATTCCAGCCACATTGGGTCTAGATGTCCTGAAATCCCTCCAGCAAAAGGCTGCCCAAACAGAGAAGGTACACCGGGGGAGACTGGGAGCTGAGCTGAACTCAAATGGAGTATGGGAGAATAAGGATAAAATGTGCCCACCAAAGTCCCTGTTCCCAATCATGGCGCAAGCAGCACATGGCCCCAATCACACCTCAAAAAGTCACATGTGTGCCATGGTAGATGCCTTCTGGATTGCTCCTGGCTTCAGTTGCGCAGCCGCGAAACTTGTACAATCATGCCTCATCTGTGCACAGCACAACCCAGGTAAAACAGTAAAAGTCCCTAAGAAAGCGACACCTAGGCCTCTCTACCCGTTTCAGAGACGGCAGATTGACGACATACAGCTACCAAGGTAGGAGTGTATGCAAATATCCTAGTATGTGTAGATCTCTTCTCTGGATGGCCAGAGGCCTACCCGGTGAAAACGGCTACAGCTCGAGCCACTGCAAAGAAACTGGTGATGGAACTAGTACCACGATTCGGTGTCCCTGAAACAATTGAATCAGACAGAGATCCAGATAGTGTGGAAGGAACTCATTGTCTACAACCTGGTGATTACGTATATGTCAAGAAACACTCCAGAAAGACCCTTGAACCCCGATATCAAGGACCTTACCAAGTACTCCTAATAACGCCTACTTCTGTTAAGTTGGAAGGACGACCAACCTGGATCCACGCATCGCATTGCAAACTAGCCACAGGAGTTAACAAAGCATAAGAGTGCATAATGTTTTGGTTTGGTTTTGTTGCATTATCTGTAATAATGGTAGCTGCGTGGGACAATCTAAATTCTCCAATGTCCTTGAATAATAAGTTTATACAACATCATGAAAAATTACTGAATGATTGGTCAAATCATTTGCTGGATCTGCACACATTCACCAGTATCAGCCACTAGTATTCCGTTCCTTGTTATTCCTATGCCACCCGAGGAATTATTTGCCTGGACCAGTTGTTCTGATACACTTGCTAATAATGCCACAAATAATGTGAAGTTATGGAACACAACTGTTGGTATACCTATTGTGGGATGGGTAGGATACCCTTGGTGGCAGGGTAATCTTTCAGGAAGTAATACATACCTTCAATATCTGGCATATAAAGGGGAGCTTGAGTACCCAGGAATAGAACTCGATTAACCTACCTGGGGCAAATTCCAATGTATGGCCTACAAGTTAGTTTTAATGTAACTTCCCACTCTACTGATGCCTTCAAACCAATACTGCTAGAAAGAAGGTTGCATAATACGTCCTGGGAGTATTCCAATTTATTTCCCCAGGGCAATAATGAAACTTGTTTTAATATTTCAGGTAATATACCTTGCAACGAGTCATCTGGATATGAGAAAGGAACTCCCACCTGTGGAAATTCCGATGTAGGGTATTGTAGCCCTTTAGGACAACTTCCAAATTGGTGTATGCTTCAGAATGTATCTGCGTTCATAGATTTAGTTCATAGACTGGTATTACAACATTCAGCCCTATGGGACCTACCTAGTGACATGTACTGGGTATGTGGAGACAATGCATATAAATGGTTGCCAGTAGGGGTAAAAGGTGCTTGTACTCTGGGTCGTTTGACTCCAGCTACCTTTGTTATTCCGAATGACCAGTTGAATACTTAGAGCATACCTAAACACACGTTGTACAAAAGAGCTGCTGACAATACACCTCGCCTCTCTGGGAGACCACATATAGTGCAGATGAGTGTGGCCAATAAAATTGTCAGTTCTATTTTTATTTATCCTATGATTACTCAAATGTGGGATAAATTAGTCAGGGCTACAGATTACTTAGATGACCAAATATGGGATATATTGGATATATTGAACACCACCGTTGCTGTCCAAAATCAGCTTATTATAGTCACTAATCAGCATACCATAGTATTAGATTATTTAACTGCAGCGCAAGGAGGTATGTGTCAAGTCATCGGACCAGCTTGCTGTCATTATATAGATCCCAACAGTAGTTTAAAGTTAAGATCAAAAATAGAGGATGTTCAAAGACTTAGAGATCAGTATGATAAAGACAATGATCGTACTAAGGATAGTTGGTGGTCAGATACATTCTCCTTTCTTAATCCAGCTAATTGGTTTAAGGGTATTGGAGGCTGGATAGCTGGGATTATACTAAGTCTATTATGTATTGTTGTTTGTATCTTCGTAATATATGTGCTATTGAAACTTGTTTTTTGGTGTATCTCTGTATGCAAGAAAAGATGTAGAAATAGATAAGGAAGTTTGACTGTAAACAACAAGAATTTAACTATTATTCCTTTGAGTCCTAGATTGACATCTCATTTCTGGCATGAAGGAGCGTACTCTTGCAATGATGGACGTGGCTTCAGTATCTGGGGGATGGAGAAGGTAGAAGACCTGTCTCCCTTGGGCAACCCGTCGGCCTGGGATAGTACCTGGTGAACGAGCCACTATCCGCTGTTGTTGCAGGATCCAGTGTTCCAGATTGTGGAAAATGAAGATGTCAAAGGGGGGAATGATAGGAACTGAAGGAGTTAAATTGAGTTCTGTCTATGTTGCATTCTCTTGTTTAAAACCTTATCTGTTCTTCGAGGAGATGTCTCAGACATCTCCCTTGTGAACCAAGGTCAAATACCTCTGCTTTTTCGCCTAAATGACTTTCTTTGTCAAAAACAAGTTGTAAAATCATTTGTACTGCGCATGTCTGTAAAATGTTTAAATTCTTTACTATAAAAGACGGAAGCCTAACTGATAAGCCAGAGGCGTCTTGGAGGCATCCTGAGTTGTACCATACAGCCGTGTCTGTGTAGTTCTTCTCGACGGAGCTGATTTAATTAGAGACATATGATGCTTCACACCCAAGAACATCGGTCCTTCAGATGAAAGAGTAATCTGAGGGATCCCGACAGTATAATGAGGCCTCACTGTACAGGAGAGACCGGAGCGAGGAGCCGGGGCCTGATCACAAGAGCTGACAATCTGAGGACACAGCAATGCTGAATAACAGTCTACACTGCGTCACTAGATCCTTATACAGGGGTATAATGAGGCCTCACTGTACTGGAGAGACCGGAGCGAGGAGCAGGGGCCTGATCACAAGAGCTGACAATCTGAGGACACAGCAATGCTGAATAACAGTCTACACTGCGTCACTAGATCCTTATACAGGGGTATAATGAGGCCTCACTGTACTGGAGAGACCGGAGAGAGGAGCAGAGGCCTGATCACAAGAGCTGACAATCTGAGGAGACAGCAATGCTGAATAACAGTCTACACTGCGTCACTAGATCCTTATACAGGGGTATAATGAGACCTCACTGTACAGGAGAGACCGGAGCGAGGAGCAGGGGACTGATCACAAGAGCTGACAATCTGAGGAGACAGCAATGCTGAATAACAGTCTACACTGCGTCACTAGCTCCTTATACAGGGGTATAATGAGACCTCACTGTACAGGAGAGACGGGAGCGAGGAGCAGGGGACTGATCACAAGAGCTGACAATCTGAGGACACAGCAATGCTGAATAACAGTCTACACTGCGTCACTAGATCCTTATACAGGGGTATAATGAGACCTCACTGTACAGGAGAGACCGGAGCGAGGAGCAGGGGCCTGATCACAAGAGCTGACAATCTGAGGAGACAGCAATGCTGAATAACAGTCTACACTGCGTCACTAGATCCTTATACAGGGGTATAATGAGACCTCACTGTACAGGAGAGACGGGAGCGAGGAGCAGGGGACTGATCACAAGAGCTGACAATCTGAGGACACAGCAATGCTGAATAACAGTCTACACTGCGTCACTAGATCCTTATACAGGGGTATAATGAGACCTCACTGTACAGGAGAGACCGGAGCGAGGAGCAGGGGACTGATCACAAGAGCTGACAATCTGAGGAGACAGCAATGCTGAATAACAGTCTACACTGCATCACTAGATCCTTATACAGGGGTATAATGAGGCCTCACTGTACAGGAGAGACGGGAGCGAGGAGCAGGGGACTGATCACAAGAGCTGACAATCTGAGGACACAGCAATGCTCAATAACAGTCTACACTGCGTCACTAGATCCTTATACAGGGGTATAATGAGGCCTCACTGTACAGGAGAGACCGGAGCGAGGAGCAGGAGCCTGATCACAAGAGCTGACAATCTGAGGAGACAGCAATGCTGAATAACAGTCTACACTGCGTCATTAGATCCTTATACAGGGGTATAATGAGGCCTCACTGTACAGGAGAGACGGGAGCGAGGAGCAGGGGCCTGATCACAAGAGCTGACAATCTGAGGAGACAGCAATGCTGAATAACAGTCTACACTGCGTCATTAGATCCTTATACAGGGGTATAATGAGGCCTCACTGTACAGGAGAGACGGGAGCGAGGAGCAGGGGACTGATCACAAGAGCTGACAATCTGAGGACACAGCAATGCTCAATAACAGTCTACACTGCGTCACTAGATCCTTATACAGGGGTATAATGAGGCCTCACTGTACAGGAGAGACCGGAGCGAGGAGCAGGAGCCTGATCACAAGAGCTGACAATCTGAGGAGACAGCAATGCTGAATAACAGTCTACACTGCGTCATTAGATCCTTATACAGGGGTATAATGAGGCCTCACTGTACAGGAGAGACGGGAGCGAGGAGCAGGGGCCTGATCACAAGAGCTGACAATCTGAGGACACAGCAATGCTGAATAACAGTCTACACTGCGTCACTAGATCCTTATACAGGGGTATAATGAGGCCTCACTGTACAGGAGAGACCGGAGCGAGGAGCAGGGGCCTGATCACAAGAGCTGACAATCTGAGGAGACAGCAATGCTGAATAACAGTCTACACTGCGTCACTAGATCCTTATACAGGGGTATAATGAGGCCTCACTGTACAGGAGAGACGGGAGCGAGGAGCAGGGGACTGATCACAAGAGCTGACAATCTGAGGAGACAGCAATGCTGAATAACAGTCTACACTGCGTCACTAGATCCTTATACAGGGGTATAATGAGGCCTCACTGTACAGGAGAGACCGGAGCGAGGAGCAGGGGACTGATCACAAGAGCTGACAATCTGAGGACACAGCAATGCTGAATAACAGGCTACACTGCGTCACTAGATCCTTATACAGGGGTATAATGAGGCCTCACTGTACAGGAGAGACCGGAGCGAGGAGCAGGGGCCTGATCACAAGAGCTGACAATCTGAGGACACAGCAATGCTGAATACCAGTCTACACTTCGTCACTAGATCCTTATACAGGGGTATAATGAGGCCTCACTGTACAGGAGAGACCGGAGCGAGGAGCAGGGGCCTGATCACAAGAGCTGACAATCTGAGGAGACAGCAATGCTGAATAACAGTCTACACTGCGTCACTAGATCCTTATACAGGGGTATAATGAGGCCTCACTGTACAGGAGAGACCGGAGCGAGGAGCAGGGGCCTGATCACAAGAGCTGACAATCTGAGGAGACAGCAATGCTGAATAACAGTCTACACTGCGTCACTAGATCCTTATACAGGGGTATAATGAGACCTCACTGTACAGGAGAGACCGGAGCGAGGAGCATGGGACTGATCACAAGAGCTGACAATCTGAGGACACAGCGATGCTGAATAACAGTCTACACTGCGTCACTAGATCCTTATACAGGGGTATAATGAGACCTCACTGTACAGGAGAGACCGGAGCGAGGAGCAGGGGACTGATCACAAGAGCTGACAATCTGAGGACACAGCAATGCTGAATAACAGTCTACACTGCGTCACTAGATCCTTATACAGGGGTATAATGAGGCCTCACTGTACAGGAGAGACCGGAGCGAGGAGCAGGGGCCTGATCACAAGAGCTGACAATCTGAGGACACAGCAATGCTGAATACCAGTCTACACTTTGTCACTAGATCCTTATACAGGGGTATAATGAGGCCTCACTGTACAGGAGAGACCGGAGCGAGGAGCAGGGGCCTGATCACAAGAGCTGACAATCTGAGGAGACAGCAATGCTGAATAACAGTCTACACTGCGTCACTAGATCCTTATACAGGGGTATAATGAGGCCTCACTGTACAGGAGAGACCGGAGCGAGGAGCAGGGGCCTGATCACAAGAGCTGACAATCTGAGGACACAGCAATGCTGAATAACAGTCTACACTGCGTCACTAGATCCTTATACAGGGGTATAATGAGACCTCACTGTACAGGAGAGACCGGAGCGAGGAGCATGGGACTGATCACAAGAGCTGACAATCTGAGGACACAGCGATGCTGAATAACAGTCTACACTGCGTCACTAGATCCTTATACAGGGGTATAATGAGACCTCACTGTACAGGAGAGACCGGAGCGAGGAGCAGGGGACTGATCACAAGAGCTGACAATCTGAGGACACAGCAATGCTGAATAACAGTCTACACTGCGTCACTAGATCATCCTTATACAGGGGTATAATGAGACCTCACTGTACAGGAGAGACCGGAGCGAGGAGCATGGGACTGATCACAAGAGCTGACAATCTGAGGACACAGCAATGCTGAATAACAGTCTACACTGCGTCACTAGATCCTTATACAGGGGTATAATGAGGCCTCACTGTACAGGAGAGACCGGAGCGAGGAGCAGAGGCCTGATCACAAGAGCTGACAATCTGAGGACACAGCAATGCTGAATAACAGTCTACACTGCGTCACTAGATCCTTATACAGGGGAATAATGAGGCCTCACTGTACAGGAGAGACCGGAGCGAGGAGCAGAGGCCTGATCACAAGAGCTGACAATCTGAGGACACAGCAATGCTGAATAACAGTCTACACTGCCTCACTAGATCCTTATACAGGGGTATAATGAGACCTCACTGTACAGGAGAGACCGGAGCGAGGAGCAGGGGCCTGATCACAAGAGCTGACAATCTGAGGAGACAGCAATGCTGAATAACAGTCTACACTGCGTCACTAGATCCTTATACAGGGGTATAATGAGACCTCACTGTACAGGAGAGACCGGAGCGAGGAGCAGGGGCCTGATCACAAGAGCTGACAATCTGAGGAGACAGCAATGCTGAATAATAGTCTACACTGCGTCACTAGATCCTTATACAGGGGAATAATGAGGCCTCACTGTACAGGAGA
This sequence comes from Dendrobates tinctorius, assembly GCF_039654945.1. Classification (NCBI taxonomy): domain Eukaryota; kingdom Metazoa; phylum Chordata; class Amphibia; order Anura; family Dendrobatidae; genus Dendrobates; species Dendrobates tinctorius. The sequence continues at coordinate 1,132,172 of NW_027362024.1, forward strand.
CACCGGAGCGAGGAGCAGGAGCCTGATCACAAGAGCTGACAATCTGAGGAGACAGCAATGCTGAATAACAGTCTACACTGCGTCACTAGATCCTTATACAGGGGTATAATGAGGTCTCACTGTACAGGAGAGACCGGAGCGAGGAGCGGGGGCCTGATCACAAGAGCTGACAATCTGAGGAGACAGCAATGCTGAATAATAGTCTACACTGCGTCACTAGATCCTTATACAGGTGTATAATGAGGCCTCACTGTACAGGAGAGACCGGAGCGAGGAGCAGGGGCCTGATCACAAGAGCTGACAATCTGAGGAGACAGCAATGCTGAATAATAGTCTACACTGTGTCACTAGATCCTTATACAGGGGTATAATGAGGCCTCACTGTACAGGAGAGACCGGAGCGAGGAGCAGGGGCCTGATCACAAGAGCTGACAATCTGAGGAGACAGCAATGCTGAATAATAGTCTACACTGCGTCACTAGATCCTTATACAGGTGTATAATGAGGCCTCACTGTACAGGAGAGACCGGAGCGAGGAGCAGGGGCCTGATCACAAGACCTGACAATCTGAGGACACAGCAATGCTGAATAACAGTCTACACTGCGTCACTAGATCCTTATACAGGGGTATAATGAGGCCTCACTGTACAGGAGACACCGGAGCGAGAAGCAGGGGCCTGATCACAAGAGCTGACAATCTGAGGAGACAGCAATGCTGAATAACAGTCTACACTGCGTCACTAGATCCTTATACAGGGGTATAATGAGGCCTCACTGTACAGGAGAGACCGGAGCGAGGAGCAGGGGCCTGATCACAAGAGCTGACAATCTGAGGAGACAGCAATGCTGAATAACAGTCTACACTGCGTCACTAGCTCCTTATACAGGGGTATAATGAGGCCTCACTGTACAGGAGAGACCGGAGCGAGGAGCAGAGGCCTGATCACAAGAGCTGACAATCTGGGGACACAGCAATGCTGAATAACAGTCTACACTGCGTCACTAGATCCTTATACAGGGGTATAATGAGGCCTCACTGTACAGGAGAGACCGGAGCGAGGAGGGGGGGCCTGATCACAAGAGCTGACAATCTGAGGAGACAGCAATGCTGAATAACAGTCTACACTGCGTCACTAGATCCTTATACAGGGGTATAATGAGGCCTCACTGTACAGGAGACACCGGAGCGAGGAGCAGGGGCCTGATCACAAGAGCTGACAATCTGAGGAGACAGCAATGCTGAATAACAGTCTACACTGCGTCACTAGATCCTTATACAGGGGAATAATGAGACCTCACTGTACAGGAGAGACCGGAGCGAGGAGCAGGGGCCTGATCACAAGAGCTGACAATCTGAGGAGACAGCAATGCTGAATAACAGTCTACACTGCGTCACTAGATCCTTATACAGGGGTATAATGAGGCCTCACTGGACAGGAGAGAGCAGAGCGAGGAGCAGGGGCCTGATCACAAGAGCTGACAATCTGAGGACACAGCAATGCTGAATAACAGTCTACACTGTGTCACTAGATCCTTATACAGGGGTATAATGAGACCTCACTGTACAGGAGAGACCGGAGCGAGGAGCAGGGGCCTGATCACAAGAGCTGACAATCTGAGGAGACAGCAATGCTGAATAACAGTCTACACTGCGTCACTAGATCCTTATACAGGGGTATAATGAGGCCTCACTGTACAGGAGAGACCGGAGCGAGGAGCAGGAGCCTGATCACAAGAGCTGACAATCTGAGGAGACAGCAATGCTGAATAACAGTCTACACTGCGTCACTAGATCCTTATACAGGGGTATAATGAGGCCTCACTGTACAGGAGAGACCGGAGCGAGGAGCGGGGGCCTGATCACAAGAGCTGACAATCTGAGGAGACAGCAATGCTGAATAACAGTCTACACTGCGTCACTAGATCCTTATACAGGGGTATAATGAGGCCTCACTGTACAGGAGAGACCGGAGCGAGGAGCAGGGGCCTGATCACAAGAGCTGACAATCTGAGGAGACAGCAATGCTGAATAACAGTCTACACTGCGTCACTAGATCCTTATACAGGGGTATAATGAGGCCTCACTGTACAGGAGAGACCGGAGCGAGGAGCAGGGGCCTGATCACAAGAGCTGACAATCTGAGGAGACAGCAATGCTGAATAACAGTCTACACTGCGTCACTAGATCCTTATACAGGGGTATAATGAGGCCTCACTGTACAGGCAAAGACCTAAAACGAGGAGCAGGGGCCTGATCACAAGAGCTGACAATCTGAGAACACAGCAATGCTGAATAACAGTCTACACTGCCTCACTAGATCCTTATACAGGGGTATAATGAGACCTCACTGTACAGGAGAGACCGGAGCGAGGAGCAGGGGCCTGATCACAAGAGCTGACAATCTGAGGACACAGCAATGCTGAATAACAGTCTACACTGCGTCACTAGATCCTTATACAGGAGTATAATGAGACCTCACTGTACAGGAGAGACCGGAGCGAGGAGCAGGGGCCTGATCACAAGAGCTGACAATCTGAGGAAACAGCAATGCTGAATAATAGTCTACACTGCGTCACTAGATCCTTATACAGGGGAATAATGAGGCCTCACTGTACAGGAGACACCGGAGCGAGGAGCAGGGGCCTGATCACAAGAGCTGACAATCTGAGGAGACAGCAATGCTGAATAACAGTCTACACTGTGTCACTAGATCCTTATACAGGGGTATAATGAGGCCTCACTGTACAGGAGACACCGGAGCGAGGAGCAGGAGCCTGATCACAAGAGCTGACAATCTGAGGAGACAGCAATGCTGAATAACAGTCTACACTGTGTCACTAGATCCTTATACAGGGGTATAATGAGGCCTCACTGTACAGGAGAGACCGGAGCGAGGAGCAGGGGCCTGATCACAAGAGCTGACAATCTGAGGAGACAGCAATGCTGAATAACAGTCTACACTGCGTCACTAGATCCTTATACAGGTGTATAATGAGGCCTTACTGTACAGGAGAGACCGGAGCGAGGAGCAGAGGCCTGATCACAAGAGCTGACAATCTAATGAGACAGCAATGCTGAATAACAGTCTACACTGCGTCACTAGATCCTTATACAGGGGTATAATGAGGCCTCACTGTACAGGAGAGACCGGAGCGAGGAGCAGGGGCCTGATCACAAGAGCTGACAATCTGAGGAGACAGCAATGCTGAATAATAGTCTACACTGCGTCACTAGATCCTTATACAGGGGTATAATGAGGCCTCACTGTACAGGAGACACCGGAGCGAGAAGCAGGGGCCTGATCACAAGAGCTGACAATCTGAGGAGACAGCAATGCTGAATAACAGTCTACACTGCGTCACTAGATCCTTATACAGGGGTATAATGAGGCCTCACTGTACAGGAGAGACCGGAGCGAGGAGGGGGGGCCTGATCACAAGAGCTGACAATCTAAAGGAGACAGCAATGCTGAATAACAGTCTACACTGCGTCACTAGATCCTTATACAGGGGTATAATGAGGCCTCACTGTACAGGAGAGACCGGAGCGAGGAGCAGGGGCCTGATCACAAGAGCTGACAATCTGAGGAGACAGCAATGCTGAATAACAGTCTACACTGTGTCACTAGATCCTTATACAGGGGTATAATGAGGCCTCACTGTACAGGAGACACCGGAGCGAGGAGCAGGGGCCTGATCACAAGAGCTGACAATCTGAGGAGACAGCAATGCTGAATAACAGTCTACACTGTGTCACTAGATCCTTATACAGGGGTATAATGAGGCCTCACTGTACAGGAGACACCGGAGCGAGGAGCAGGGGCCTGATCACAAGAGCTGACAATCTGAGGAGACAGCAATGCTGAATAACAGTCTACACTGCGTCACTAGATCCTTATACAGGGGAATAATGAGACCTCACTGTACAGGAGAGACCGGAGCGAGGAGCAGGGGCCTGATCACAAGAGCTGACAATCTGAGGACACAGCAATGCTGAATAACAGTCTACACTGCGTCACTAGATCCTTATACAGGGGTATAATGAGGCCTCACTGTACAGGAGAGACCGGAGCGATGAGCAGGTGCCTGATCACAAGAGCTGACAATCTGAGGACACAGCAATGCTGAATAACAGTCTACACTGCGTCACTAGATCCTTATACAGGGGTATAATGAGGCCTCACTGTACAGGAGAGACCGGAGCGATGAGCAGGTGCCTGATCACAAGAGCTGACAATCTGAGGAGACAGCAATGCTGAATAACAGTCTACACTGCGTCACTAGATCCTTATACAGGGGTATAATGAGGCCTCACTGTACAGGAGAGACCGGAGCGAGGAGCAGGGGCCTGATCACAAGAGCTGACAATCTGAGGAGACAGCAATGCTGAATAACAGTCTACACTGCGTCACTAGATCCTTATACAGGGGTATAATGAGGCCTCACTGTACAGGAGAGACCGGAGCGAGGAGCAGGGGCCTGATCACAAGAGCTGACAATCTGAGGAGACAGCAATGCTGAATAACAGTCTACACTGCATCACTAGATCCTTATACAGGGGTATAATGAGGCCTCACTGTACAGGAGAGACCGGAGCGAGGAGCAGGGGCCTGATCACAAGAGCTGACAATCTGAGGACACAGCAATGCTGAATAACAGTCTACACTGCGTCACTAGATCCTTATACAGGGGTATAATGAGGCCTCACTGTACAGGAGAGACCGGAGCGAGGAGCAGGGGCCTGATCACAAGAGCTGACAATCTGAGGAGACAGCAATGCTGAATAACAGTCTACACTGCATCACTAGATCCTTATACAGGGGTATAATGAGGCCTCACTGTACAGGAGAGACCGGAGCGAGGAGCAGGGGCCTGATCACAAGAGCTGACAATCTGAGGACACAGCAATGCTGAATAACAGTCTACACTGCGTCACTAGATCCTTATACAGGGGTATAATGAGGCCTCACTGTACAGGAGAGACCGGAGCGAGGAGCAGGGGCCTGATCACAAGAGCTGACAATCTGAGGACACAGCAATGCTGAATAACAGTCTACACTGCGTCACTAGATCCTTATACAGGGGTATAATGAGGCCTCACTGTACAGGAGAGACCGGAGCGAGGAGGGGGGGCCTGATCACAAGAGCTGACAATCTGAGGACACAGCAATGCTGAATAACAGTCTACACTGCATCACTAGATCCTTATACAGGGGTATAATGAGGCCTCACTGTACAGGAGAGACCGGAGCGAGGAGCAGTGGCCTGATCACAAGAGCTGACAATCTGAGGAGACAGCAATGCTGAATAACAGTCTACACTGCGTCACTAGATCCTTATACAGGGGTATAATGAGGCCTCACTGTACAGGAGAGACCGGAGCGAGGAGCAGGGGCCTGATCACAAGAGCTGACAATCTGAGGACACAGCAATGCTGAATAACAGTCTACACTGCGTCACTAGATCCTTATACAGGGGTATAATGAGGCCTCACTGTACAGGAGAGACCGGAGCGAGGAGGGGGGGCCTGATCACAAGAGCTGACAATCTGAGGAGACAGCAATGCTGAATAACAGTCTACACTGCGTCACTAGTTCCTTATACAGGGGTATAATGAGGCCTCACTGTACAGGAGAGACCGGAGCGAGGAGGGGAGGCCTGATCACAAGAGCTGACAATCTGAGGAGACAGCAATGCTGAATAACAGTCTACACTGCGTCACTAGATCCTTATACAGGGGTATAATGAGGCCTCACTGTACAGGAGAGACCGGAGCGAGGAGGGGGGGCCTGATCACAAGAGCTGACAATCTAAAGGAGACAGCAATGCTGAATAACAGTCTACACTGCGTCACTAGATCCTTATACAGGGGTATAATGAGGCCTCACTGTACAGGAGACACCGGAGCGAGGAGCAGGGGCCTGATCACAAGAGCTGACAATCTGAGGAGACAGCAATGCTGAATAACAGTCTACACTGCGTCACTAGATCCTTATACAGGGGAATAATGAGACCTCACTGTACAGGAGAGACCGGAGCGAGGAGCAGGGGCCTGATCACAAGAGCTGACAATCTGAGGACACAGCAATGCTGAATAACAGTCTACACTGCGTCACTAGATCCTTATACAGGGGTATAATGAGGCCTCACTGTACAGGAGAGACCGGAGCGAGGAGCAGGGGCCTGATCACAAGAGCTGACAATCTGAGGACACAGCAATGCTGAATAACAGTCTACACTGCGTCACTAGATCCTTATACAGCGGTATAATGAGGCCTCACTGTACAGGAGAGACCGGAGCGAGGAGCAGAGGCCTGATCACAAGAGCTGACAATCTGAGGAGACAGCAATGCTGAATAACAGTCTACACTGCGTCACTAGATCTTTATACAGGGGTATAATGAGGCCTCACTGTACAGGAGAGACCGGAGCGATAAGCAGGTGCCTGATCACAAGAGCTGACAATCTGAGGACACAGCAATGCTGAATAACAGTCTACACTGCGTCACTAGATCCTTATACAGGGGTATAATGAGGCCTCACTGTACAGGAGAGACCGGAGCGATGAGCAGGTGCCTGATCACAAGAGCTGACAATCTGAGGAGACAGCAATGCTGAATAACAGTCTACACTGCGTCACTAGATCCTTATACAGGGGTATAATGAGGCCTCACTGTACAGGAGAGACCGGAGCGAGGAGCAGGGGCCTGATCACAAGAGCTGACAATCTGAGGACACAGCAATGCTGAATAACAGTCTACACTGTGTCACTAGATCCTTATACAGGGGTATAATGAGGCCTCACTGTACAGGAGAGACCGGAGCGAGGAGCAGGGGCCTGATCACAAGAGCTGACAATCTGAGGAAACAGCAATGCTGAATAACAGTCCACACTGCGTCACTAGATCCTTATACAGGGGTATAATGAGGCCTCACTGTACAGGAGAGACCGGAGCGAGGAGCAGGGGCCTGATCACAAGAGCTGACAATCTGAGGAAACAGCAATGCTGAATAACAGTCCACACTGCGTCACTAGATCCTTATACAGGGGTATAATGAGACCTCACTGTACAGGAGAGACCGGAGCGAGGAGCAGGGGCCTGATCACAAGAGCTGACAATCTGAGGACACAGCAATGCTGAATAACAGTCTACACTGCGTCACTAGATCCTTATACAGGGGTATAATGAGGCCTCACTGTACAGGAGAGACCGGAGCGAGGAGCAGGGGCCTGATCACAAGAGCTGACAATCTGAGGACACAGCAATGCTGAATAACAGTCTACACTGCGTCACTAGATCCTTATACAGGGGTATAATGAGGCCTCACTGTACAGGAGAGACCGGAGCGATGAGCAGGTGCCTGATCACAAGAGCTGACAATCTGAGGAGACAGCAATGCTGAATAACAGTCTACACTGCGTCACTAGATCCTTATACAGGGGTATAATGAGGCCTCACTGTACAGGAGAGACCGGAGCGAGGAGCAGGGGCCTGATCACAAGAGCTGACAATCTGAGGAGACAGCAATGCTGAATAACAGTCTACACTGTGTCACTAGATCCTTATACAGGGGTATAATGAGGCCTCACTGTACAGGAGAGACCGGAGCGAGGAGCAGGGGCCTGATCACAAGAGCTGACAATCTGAGGACACAGCAATGCTGAATAACAGTCTACACTGCGTCATTAGATCCTTATACAGGGGTATAATGAGGCCTCACTGTACAGGAGAGACCGGAGCGAGGAGCAGGGGCCTGATCACAAGAGCTGACAATCTGAGGAGACAGCAATGCTGAATAACAGTCTACACTGCGTCACTAGATCCTTATACAGGGGTATAATGAGGCCTCACTGTACAGGAGAGACCGGAGCGATAAGCAGGTGCCTGATCACAAGAGCTGACAATCTGAGGACACAGCAATGCTGAATAACAGTCTACACTGCGTCACTAGATCCTTATACAGGGGTATAATGAGGCCTCACTGTACAGGAGAGACCGGAGCGAGGAGCAGAGGCCTGATCACAAGAGCTGACAATCTGAGGACACAGCAATGCTGAATAACAGTCTACACTGCGTCACTAGATCCTTATACAGGGGTATAATGAGGCCTCACTGTACAGGAGAGACCGGAGCGATGAGCAGGTGCCTGATCACAAGAGCTGACAATCTGAGGAGACAACAATGCTGAATAACAGTCTACAGTGCGTCACTAGATCCTTATACAGGAGTATAATGAGGCCTCACTGTACAGGAGAGACCGGAGCGAGGAGCAGGGGCCTGATCACAAGAGCTGACAATCTGAGGAGACAGCAATGCTGAATAACAGTCTACACTGCGTCACTAGATCCTTATACAGGGGTATAATGAGGCCTCACTGTACAGGAGAGACCGGAGCGAGGAGCGGGGGCCTGATCACAAGAGCTGACAATCTGAGGAGACAGCAATGCTGAATAACAGTCTACACTGCGTCACTAGATCCTTATACAGGGGTATAATGAGGCCTCACTGTACAGGAGAGACCGGAGCGAGGAGCAGGGGCCTGATCACAAGAGCTGACAATCTGAAGAGACAACAATGCTGAATAACAGTCTACACTGCGTCACTAGATCCTTATACAGGGGTATAATGAGGCCTCACTGTACAGGAGAGACCGGAGCGAGGAGCAGGGGCCTGATCACAAGAGCTGACAATCTGAGGAGACAGCAATGCTGAATAACAGTCTACACTGCGTCACTAGAGCCTTATACAGGGGTATAATGAGGCCTCACTGTACAGGAGAGACCGGAGCGAGGAGCAGGGGCCTGATCACAAGAGCTGACAATCTGAGGAGACAGCAATGCTGAATAACAGTCTACACTGCGTCACTAGATCCTTATACAGGGGTATAATGAGGACTCACTGTACAGGAGAGACCGGAGCGAGGAGCAGGGGCCTGATCACAAGAGCTGACAATCTGAGGACGCAGCAATGCTGAATAACAGTCTACACTGCGTCACTAGATCCTTATACAGGGGTATAATGAGGCCTCACTGTACGGGAGAGACCGGAGCGAGGAGCAGGGGCCTGATCACAAGAGCTGACAATCTGAGGAAACAGCAATGCTGAATAACAGTCTACACTGCGTCACTAGATCCTTATACAGGGGTATAATGACTCCTCACTGTACGGGAGAAACCGGAGCGAGGAGCAGGGGCTTGATCACAAGAGCTGACAATCTGAGGAGACAGCAATGCTGAATAACAGTCTACACTGTGTCACTAGATCCTTATACAGGGGTATAATGAGGCTTCACTGTACAGGAGAGTCTGGAGCAAGGAGCAGGGGCCTGATCACAAGAGCTGACAATCTGAGGAAGCAGCAATGCTGAATAACAGCCTACACTGCGTCACTAGATCCTTATACAGGGGTATAATGAGGCCTCACTGTACAGGAGAGACCGGAGCGAGGAGCAGGGGCCTGATCACAAGAGCTGACAATCTGAGGAGACAGCAATGATGAATAACAGTCTACACTGCGTCACTAGATCCTTATACAGGGGTATAATGAGGCCTCACTGTACAGGAGAGACCGGAGCGAGGAGCAGGGGCCTGATCACAAGAGCTGACAATCTGAGGACACAGCAATGCTGAATAACAGACTACACTGCGTCACTAGATCCTTATACAGGGGTATAATGAGGCCTCACTGTACAGGAGAGACCGGAGCGAGGAGCAGGGGCCTGATCACAAGAGCTGACAATCTGAGGAGACAGCAATGCTGAATAACAGTCTACACTGCGTCACTAGATCCTTATACAGGGGTATAATGAGGCCTCACTGTACAGGAGAGACCGGAGCGAGGAGCAGGGGCCTGATCACAAGAGCTGACAATCTGAGGACACAGCAATGCTGAATAACAGTCTACACTGCGTCACTAGAGCCTTATACAGGGGTATAATGAGGCCTCACTGTACAGGAGAGACCGGAGCGAGGAGCAGGGGCCTGATCACAAGAGCTGACAATCTGAGGAGACAGCAATGCTGAATAACAGTCTACACTGCGTCACTAGATCCTTATACAGGGGTATAATGAGACCTCACTGTACAGGAGAGACCGGAGCGAGGAGCAGGGGACTGATCACAAGAGCTGACAATCTGAGGAGACAGCAATGCTGAATAACAGTCTACACTGCGTCACTAGCTCCTTATACAGGGGTATAATGAGACCTCACTGTACAGGAGAGACGGGAGCGAGGAGCAGGGGACTGATCACAAGAGCTGACAATCTGAGGACACAGCAATGCTGAATAACAGTCTACACTGCGTCACTAGATCCTTATACAGGGGTATAATGAGACCTCACTGTACAGGAGAGACCGGAGCGAGGAGCAGGGGCCTGATCACAAGAGCTGACAATCTGAGGAGACAGCAATGCTGAATAACAGTCTACACTGCGTCACTAGATCCTTATACAGGGGTATAATGAGACCTCACTGTACAGGAGAGACGGGAGCGAGGAGCAGGGGACTGATCACAAGAGCTGACAATCTGAGGAGACAGCAATGCTGAATAACAGTCTACACTGCGTCACTAGATCCTTATACAGGGGTATAATGAGACCTCACTGTACAGGAGAGACGGGAGCGAGGAGCAGGGGACTGATCACAAGAGCTGACAATCTGAGGACACAGCAATGCTGAATAACAGTCTACACTGCGTCACTAGATCCTTATACAGGGGTATAATGAGGCCTCACTGTACAGGAGAGACCGGAGCGAGGAGCAGGGGCCTGATCACAAGAGCTGACAATCTGAGGACACAGCAATGCTGAATAACAGTCTACACTGCGTCACTAGATCCTTATACAGGGGTATAATGAGACCTCACTGTACAGGAGAGACCGGAGCGAGGAGCAGGGGACTGATCACAAGAGCTGACAATCTGAGGAGACAGCAATGCTGAATAACAGTCTACACTGCGTCACTAGATCCTTATACAGGGGTATAATGAGACCTCACTGTACAGGAGAGACGGGAGCGAGGAGCAGGGGACTGATCACAAGAGCTGACAATCTGAGGACACAGCAATGCTGAATAACAGTCTACACTGCGTCACTAGATCCTTATACAGGGGTATAATGAGACCTCACTGTACAGGAGAGACCGGAGCGAGGAGCAGGGGACTGATCACAAGAGCTGACAATCTGAGGAGACAGCAATGCTGAATAACAGTCTACACTGCATCACTAGATCCTTATACAGGGGTATAATGAGGCCTCACTGTACAGGAGAGACGGGAGCGAGGAGCAGGGGACTGATCACAAGAGCTGACAATCTGAGGACACAGCAATGCTCAATAACAGTCTACACTGCGTCACTAGATCCTTATACAGGGGTATAATGAGGCCTCACTGTACAGGAGAGACCGGAGCGAGGAGCAGGAGCCTGATCACAAGAGCTGACAATCTGAGGAGACAGCAATGCTGAATAACAGTCTACACTGCGTCACTAGATCCTTATACAGGGGTATAATGAGGCCTCACTGTACAGGAGAGACGGGAGCGAGGAGCAGGGGCCTGATCACAAGAGCTGACAATCTGAGGACACAGCAATGCTGAATAACAGTCTACACTGCGTCACTAGATCCTTATACAAGGGTATAATGAGGCCTCACTGTACAGGAGAGACCGGAGCGAGGAGCAGGGGCCTGATCACAAGAGCTGACAATCTGAGGAGACAGCAATGCTGAATAACAGTCTACACTGCGTCACTAGATCCTTATACAGGGGTATAATGAGGCCTCACTGTACAGGAGAGACGGGAGCGAGGAGCAGGGGACTGATCACAAGAGCTGACAATCTGAGGAGACAGCAATGCTGAATAACAGTCTACACTGCGTCACTAGATCCTTATACAGGGGTATAATGAGGCCTCACTGTACAGGAGAGACCGGAGCGAGGAGCAGGGGACTGATCACAAGAGCTGACAATCTGAGGACACAGCAATGCTGTATAACAGTCTACACTGCGTCACTAGATCCTTATACAGGGGTATAATGAGGCCTCACTGTACAGGAGAGACCGGAGCGAGGAGCAGGGGCCTGATCACAAGAGCTGACAATCTGAGGACACAGCGATGCTGAATAACAGTCTACACTGCGTCACTAGATCCTTATACAGGGGTATAATGAGACCTCACTGTACAGGAGAGACCGGAGCGAGGAGCAGGGGACTGATCACAAGAGCTGACAATCTGAGGACACAGCAATGCTGAATAACAGTCTACACTGCGTCACTAGATCATCCTTATACAGGGGTATAATGAGACCTCACTGTACAGGAGAGACCGGAGCGAGGAGCATGGGACTGATCACAAGAGCTGACAATCTGAGGACACAGCAATGCTGAATAACAGTCTACACTGCGTCACTAGATCCTTATACAGGGGTATAATGAGGCCTCACTGTACAGGAGAGACCGGAGCGAGGAGCAGAGGCCTGATCACAAGAGCTGACAATCTGAGGACACAGCAATGCTGAATAACAGTCTACACTGCCTCACTAGATCCTTATACAGGGGAATAATGAGGCCTCACTGTACAGGAGAGACCGGAGCGAGGAGCAGAGGCCTGATCACAAGAGCTGACAATCTGAGGACACAGCAATGCTGAATAACAGTCTACACTGCCTCACTAGATCCTTATACAGGGGTATAATGAGACCTCACTGTACAGGAGAGACCGGAGCGAGGAGCAGAGGCCTGATCACAAGAGCTGACAATCTGAGGACACAGCAATGCTGAATAACAGTCTACACTGCCTCACTAGATCCTTATACAGGGGTATAATGAGACCTCACTGTACAGGAGAGACCGGAGCGAGGAGCAGGGGCCTGATCACAAGAGCTGACAATCTGAGGACACAGCAATGCTGAATAACAGTCTACACTGCGTCACTAGATCCTTATACAGGAGTATAATGAGACCTCACTGTACAGGAGAGACCGGAGCGAGGAGCAGGGGCCTGATCACAAGAGCTGACAATCTGAGGAGACAGCAATGCTGAATAATAGTCTACACTGCGTCACTAGATCCTTATACAGGGGAATAATGAGGCCTCACTGTACAGGAGACACCGGAGCGAGGAGCAGGAGCCTGATCACAAGAGCTGACAATCTGAGGAGACAGCAATGCTGAATAACAGTCTACACTGCGTCACTAGATCCTTATACAGGGGTATAATGAGGCCTCACTGTACAGGAGAGACCGGAGCGAGGAGCGGGGGCCTGATCACAAGAGCTGACAATCTGAGGAGACAGCAATGCTGAATAATAGTCTACACTGCGTCACTAGATCCTTATACAGGGGTATAATGAGGCCTCACTGTACAGGAGAGACCGGAGCGAGGAGCAGGGGCCTGATCACAAGAGCTGACAATCTGAGGAGACAGCAATGCTGAATAATAGTCTACACTGTGTCACTAGATCCTTATACAGGGGTATAATGAGGCCTCACTGTACAGGAGAGACCGGAGCGAGGAGCAGGGGCCTGATCACAAGAGCTGACAATCTGAGGAGACAGCAATGCTGAATAATAGTCTACACTGCGTCACTAGATCCTTATACAGGTGTATAATGAGGCCTCACTGTACAGGAGAGACCGGAGCGAGGAGCAGGGGCCTGATCACAAGAGCTGACAATCTGAGGAGACAGCAATGCTGAATAACAGTCTACACTGCGTCACTAGATCCTTATACAGGTGTATAATGAGGCCTCACTGTACAGGAGAGACCGGAGCGAGGAGCAGGGGCCTGATCACAAGAGCTGACAATCTGAGGAGACAGCAATGCTGAATAACAGTCTACACTGCGTCACTAGATCCTTATACAGGGGTATAATGAGGCCTCACTGTACAGGAGAGACCGGAGCGAGGAGCAGAGGCCTGATCACAAGAGCTGACAATCTGAGGAGACAGCAATGCTGAATAACAGTCTACACTGCGTCACTAGATCCTTATACAGGGGTATAATGAGGCCTCACTGTACAGGAGAGACCGGAGCGAGGAGCAGAGGCCTGATCACAAGAGCTGACAATCTGAGGAGACAGCAATGCTGAATAACAGTCTACACTGCGTCACTAGATCCTTATACAGGGGTATAATGAGGCCTCACTGTACAGGAGAGACCGGAGCGAGGAGCAGGGGCCTGATCACAAGAGCTGACAATCTGAGGAGACAGCAATGCTGAATAACAGTCTACACTGCGTCACTAGATCCTTATACAGGGGTATAATGAGGCCTCACTGTACAGGAGAGACCGGAGCGAGGAGCAGGGGCCTGATCACAAGAGCTGACAATCTGAGGAGACAGCAATGCTGAATAACAGTCTACACTGCGTCACTAGATCCTTATACAGGGGTATAATGAGGCCTCACTGTACAGGAGAGACCGGAGCGAGGAGCAGAGGCCTGATCACAAGAGCTGACAATCTGAGGAGACAGCAATGCTGAATAACAGTCTACACTGCGTCACTAGATCCTTATACAGGGGTATAATGAGGACTCACTGTACAGGAGAGACCGGAGCGAGGAGCAGGGGCCTGATCACAAGAGCTGACAATCTGAGGACACAGCAATGCTGAATAACAGTCTACACTGCGTCACTAGATCCTTATACAGGGGTATAATGAGGCCTCACTGTACAGGAGAGACCGGAGCGAGGAGCAGAGGCCTGATCACAAGAGCTGACAATCTGAGGAGACAGCAATGCTGAATAACAGTCTACACTGCATCACTAGATCCTTATACAGGGGTATAATGAGGCCTCACTGTACAGGAGAGACTGGAGCGAGGAGGGGGGGCCTGATCACAAGAGCTGACAATCTGAGGAGACAGCAATGCTGAATAACAGTCTACACTGCGTCACTAGATCCTTATACAGGGGTATAATGAGGCCTCACTGTACAGGAGACACCGGAGCGAGGAGCAGGGGCCTGATCACAAGAGCTGACAATCTGAGGAGACAGCAATGCTGAATAACAGTCTACACTGCGTCACTAGATCCTTATACAGGGGAATAATGAGACCTCACTGTACAGGAGAGACCGGAGCGAGGAGCAGGGGCCTGATCACAAGAGCTGACAATCTGAGGAGACAGCAATGCTGAATAACAGTCTACACTGCGTCACTAGATCCTTATACAGGGGTATAATGAGGCCTCACTGGACAGGAGAGAGCAGAGCGAGGAGCAGGGGCCTGATCACAAGAGCTGACAATCTGAGGACACAGCAATGCTGAATAACAGTCTACACTGTGTCACTAGATCCTTATACAGGGGTATAATGAGACCTCACTGTACAGGAGAGACCGGAGCGAGGAGCAGGGGCCTGATCACAAGAGCTGACAATCTGAGGAGACAGCAATGCTGAATAACAGTCTACACTGCGTCACTAGATCCTTATACAGGGGTATAATGAGGCCTCACTGTACAGGAGAGACCGGAGCGAGGAGCAGGAGCCTGATCACAAGAGCTGACAATCTGAGGAGACAGCAATGCTGAATAACAGTCTACACTGCGTCACTAGATCCTTATACAGGGGTATAATGAGGCCTCACTGTACAGGAGAGACCGGAGCGAGGAGCGGGGGCCTGATCACAAGAGCTGACAATCTGAGGAGACAGCAATGCTGAATAACAGTCTACACTGCGTCACTAGATCCTTATACAGGGGTATAATGAGGCCTCACTGTACAGGAGAGACCGGAGCGAGGAGCAGGGGCCTGATCACAAGAGCTGACAATCTGAGGAGACAGCAATGCTGAATAACAGTCTACACTGCGTCACTAGATCCTTATACAGGGGTATAATGAGGCCTCACTGTACAGGAGAGACCGGAGCGAGGAGCAGGGGCCTGATCACAAGAGCTGACAATCTGAGGAGACAGCAATGCTGAATAACAATCTACACTGTGTCACTAGATCCTTATACAGGGGTATAATGAGGCCTCACTGTACAGGCAAAGACCTAAAACGAGGAGCAGGGGCCTGATCACAAGAGCTGACAATCTGAGGACACAGCAATGCTGAATAACAGTCTACACTGTGTCACTAGATCCTTATACAGGGGTATAATGAGGCCTCACTGTACAGGCAAAGACCTAAAACGAGGAGCAGGGGCCTGATCACAAGAGCTGACAATCTGAGGACGCAGCAATGCTGAATAACAGTCCACACTGCGTCACTAGATCCTTATACAGGGGTATAATGAGGCCTCACTGTACAGGCAAAGACCTAAAACGAGGAGCAGGGGCCTGATCACAAGAGCTGACAATCTGAGGACACAGCAATGCTGAATAACAATCTACACTGTGTCACTAGATCCTTATACAGGGGTATAATGAGGCCTCACTGTACAGGCAAAGACCTAAAACGAGGAGCAGGGGCCTGATCACAAGAGCTGACAATCTGAGGACGCAGCAATGCTGAATAACAGTCCACACTGCGTCACTAGATCATTATACAGGGGTATAATGAGGCCTCACTGTACAGGAGAGACCGGAGCGAGGAGCAGAGGCCTGATCACAAGAGCTGACAATCTGAGGACACAGCAATGCTGAATAACAGTCTACACTGCGTCACTAGATCCTTATACAGGAGTATAATGAGACCTCACTGTACAGGAGAGACCGGAGCGAGGAGCAGGGGCCTGATCACAAGAGCTGACAATCTGAGGAAACAGCAATGCTGAATAATAGTCTACACTGCGTCACTAGATCCTTATACAGGGGAATAATGAGGCCTCACTGTACAGGAGACACCGGAGCGAGGAGCAGGAGCCTGATCACAAGAGCTGACAATCTGAGGAGACAGCAATGCTGAATAACAGTCTACACTGTGTCACTAGATCCTTATACAGGGGTATAATGAGTCCTCACTGTACAGGAGAGACCGGAGCGAGGAGCAGAGGCCTGATCACAAGAGCTGACAATCTGAGGAAACAGCAATGCTGAATAACAGTCTACACTGTGTCACTAGATCCTTATACAGGGGTATAATGAGGCCTCACTGTACAGGAGAGACCGGAGCGAGGAGCAGGGGCCTGATCACAAGAGCTGACAATCTGAGGAGACAGCAATGCTGAATAATAGTCTACACTGCGTCACTAGATCCTTATACAGGTGTATAATGAGGCCTCACTGTACAGGAGAGACCGGAGCGAGGAGCAGGGGCCTGATCACAAGAGCTGACAATCTGAGGAGACAGCAATGCTGAATAATAGTCTACACTGCGTCACTAGATCCTTATACAGGGGTATAATGAGGCCTCACTGTACAGGAGACACCGGAGCGAGAAGCAGGGGCCTGATCACAAGAGCTGACAATCTGAGGAGACAGCAATGCTGAATAACAGTCTACACT
Source organism: Dendrobates tinctorius (assembly GCF_039654945.1). NCBI lineage: Eukaryota > Metazoa > Chordata > Amphibia > Anura > Dendrobatidae > Dendrobates > Dendrobates tinctorius. The sequence goes on from NW_027362024.1 coordinate 1,149,558, forward strand.
GCGTCACTAGATCCTTATACAGGGGTATAATGAGGCCTCACTGTACAGGAGAGACCGGAGCGAGGAGCAGGGGCCTGATCACAAGAGCTGACAATCTGAGGAGACAGCAATGCTGAATAACAGTCTACACTGCGTCACTAGATCCTTATACAGGGGTATAATGAGGCCTCACTGTACAGGAGAGACCGGAGCGAGGAGGGGGGGCCTGATCACAAGAGCTGACAATCTGAGGAGACAGCAATGCTGAATAACAGTCTACACTGCGTCACTAGATCCTTATACAGGGGTATAATGAGGCCTCACTGTACAGGAGAGACCGGAGCGAGGAGGGGGGGCCTGATCACAAGAGCTGACAATCTAAAGGAGACAGCAATGCTGAATAACAGTCTACACTGCGTCACTAGATCCTTATACAGGGGTATAATGAGGTCTCACTGTACAGGAGAGACCGGAGCGAGGAGCAGGGGCCTGATCACAAGAGCTGACAATCTGAGGAGACAGCAATGCTGAATAACAGTCTACACTGCGTCACTAGATCCTTATACAGGGGTATAATGAGGTCTCACTGTACAGGAGAGACCGGAGCGAGGAGCAGGGGCCTGATCACAAGAGCTGACAATCTGAGGAGACAGCAATGCTGAATAACAGTCTACACTGTGTCACTAGATCCTTATACAGGGGTATAATGAGGCCTCACTGTACAGGAGACACCGGAGCGAGGAGCAGGGGCCTGATCACAAGAGCTGACAATCTGAGGAGACAGCAATGCTGAATAACAGTCTACACTGCGTCACTAGATACTTATACAGGTGTATAATGAGGCCTCACTGTACAGGAGAGACCGGAGCGAGGAGCAGGGGCCTGATCACAAGAGCTGACAATCTGAGGAGACAGCAATGCTGAATAACAGTCTACACTGCGTCACTAGATACTTATACAGGGGTATAATGAGGCCTCACTGTACAGGAGACACCGGAGCGAGGAGCAGGGGCCTGATCACAAGAGCTGACAATCTGAGGAGACAGCAATGCTGAATAACAGTCTACACTGCGTCACTAGATACTTATACAGGTGTATAATGAGGCCTCACTGTACAGGAGAGACCGGAGCGAGGAGCAGGGGCCTGATCACAAGAGCTGACAATCTGAGGAGACAGCAATGCTGAATAACAGTCTACACTGTGTCACTAGATCCTTATACAGGGGTATAATGAGGCCTCACTGTACAGGAGACACCGGAGCGAGGAGCAGGGGCCTGATCACAAGAGCTGACAATCTGAGGAGACAGCAATGCTGAATAACAGTCTACACTGCGTCACTAGATACTTATACAGGTGTATAATGAGGCCTCACTGTACAGGAGAGACCGGAGCGAGGAGCAGGGGCCTGATCACAAGAGCTGACAATCTGAGGAGACAGCAATGCTGAATAACAGTCTACACTGCGTCACTAGATCCTTATACAGGGGTATAATGAGGCCTCACTGTACAGGAGAGACAGGAGCGAGGAGCGGGGGCCTGATCACAAGAGCTGACAATCTGAGGACACAGCAATGCTGAATAACAGTCTACACTGCGTCACTAGATCCTTATACAGGGGTATAATGAGGCCTCACTGTACAGGAGAGACCGGAGCGAGGAGCAGGGGCCTGATCACAAGAGCTGACAATCTGAGGAGACAGCAATGCTGAATAACAGTCTACACTGCGTCACTAGATCCTTATACAGGAGTATAATGAGGCCTCACTGTACAGGAGAGACAGGAGCGAGGAGCAGGGGCCTGATCACAAGAGCTGACAATCTGAGGACACAGCAATGCTGAATAACAGTCTACACTGCGTCACTAGATCCTTATACAGGGGTATAATGAGGCCTCACTGTACAGGAGACACCGGAGCGAGGAGCAGGGGCCTGATCACAAGAGCTGACAATCTGAGGAGACAGCAATGCTGAATAACAGTCTACACTGCGTCACTAGATACTTATACAGGTGTATAATGAGGCCTCACTGTACAGGAGAGACCGGAGCGAGGATCAGGGGCCTGATCACAAGAGCTGACAATCTGAGGAGACAGCAATGCTGAATAACAGTCTACACTGCGTCACTAGATCCTTATACAGGGGTATAATGAGGCCTCACTGTACAGGAGAGAGCAGAGCGAGGAGCAGGGGCCTGATCACAAGAGCTGACAATCTGAGGACACAGCAATGCTGAATAACAGTCTACACTGCGTCACTAGATCCTTATACAGGGGTATAATGAGGCCTCACTGTACAGGAGAGACCGGAGCGATGAGCAGGTGCCTGATCACAAGAGCTGACAATCTGAGGACACAGCAATGCTGAATAACAGTCTACACTGCGTCACTAGATCCTTATACAGGGGTATAATGAGGCCTCACTGTACAGGAGAGACCGGAGCGATGAGCAGGTGCCTGATCACAAGAGCTGACAATCTGAGGAGACAGCAATGCTGAATAACAGTCTACACTGCGTCACTAGATCCTTATACAGGGGTATAATGAGGCCTCACTGTACAGGAGAGACCGGAGCGAGGAGCAGGGGCCTGATCACAAGAGCTGACAATCTGAGGAGACAGCAATGCTGAATAACAGTCTACACTGCGTCACTAGATCCTTATACAGGAGTATAATGAGGCCTCACTGTACAGGAGAGACCGGAGCGAGGAGCAGGGGCCTGATCACAAGAGCTGACAATCTGAGGAGACAGCAATGCTGAATAACAGTCTACACTGCGTCACTAGATCCTTATACAGGGGTATAATGAGGCCTCACTGTACAGGAGAGACCGGAGCGAGGAGCAGGGGCCTGATCACAAGAGCTGACAATCTGAGGAGACAGCAATGCTGAATAACAGTCTACACTGCGTCACTAGATCCTTATACAGGAGTATAATGAGGCCTCACTGTACAGGAGAGACCGGAGCGAGGAGCAGGGGCCTGATCACAAGAGCTGACAATCTGAGGAGACAGCAATGCTGAATAACAGTCTACACTGCATCACTAGATCCTTATACAGGGGTATAATGAGGCCTCACTGTACAGGAGAGACCGGAGCGAGGAGCAGGGGCCTGATCACAAGAGCTGACAATCTGAGGAGACAGCAATGCTGAATAACAGTCTACACTGCGTCACTAGATCCTTATACAGGGGTATAATGAGGCCTCACTGTACAGGAGAGACCGGAGCGAGGAGGGGGGGCCTGATCACAAGAGCTGACAATCTGAGGAGACAGCAATGCTGAATAACAGTCTACACTGTGTCACTAGATCCTTATACAGGGGTATAATGAGGCCTCACTGTACAGGAGAGACCGGAGCGAGGAGCAGGGGCCTGATCACAAGAGCTGACAATCTGAGGAGACAGCAATGCTGAATAACAGTCTACACTGCGTCACTAGATCCTTATACAGGGGTATAATGAGGCCTCACTGTACAGGAGAGACCGGAGCGAGGAGCAGGGGCCTGATCACAAGAGCTGACAATCTGAGGACACAGCAATGCTGAATAACAGTCTACACTGCGTCACTAGATCCTTATACAGGGGTATAATGAGGCCTCACTGTACAGGAGAGACCGGAGCGAGGAGGGGGGGCCTGATCACAAGAGCTGACAATCTGAGGAGACAGCAATGCTGAATAACAGTCTACACTGCGTCACTAGATCCTTATACAGGGGTATAATGAGGCCTCACTGTACAGGCAAAGACCTAAAACGAGGAGCAGGGGCCTGATCACAAGAGCTGACAATCTGAGGACACAGCAATGCTGAATAACAGTCTACACTGCCTCACTAGATCCTTATACAGGGGTATAATGAGACCTCACTGTACAGGAGAGACCGGAGCGAGGAGCAGGGGCCTGATCACAAGAGCTGACAATCTGAGGACACAGCAATGCTGAATAACAGTCTACACTGCGTCACTAGATCCTTATACAGGAGTATAATGAGGCCTCACTGTACAGGAGAGACCGGAGCGAGGAGCAGGGGCCTGATCACAAGAGCTGACAATCTGAGGAGACAGCAATGCTGAATAACAGTCTACACTGCGTCACTAGATCCTTATACAGGGGTATAATGAGGCCTCACTGTACAGGAGAGACCGGAGCGAGGAGCGGGGGCCTGATCACAAGAGCTGACAATCTGAGGAGACAGCAATGCTGAATAACAGTCTACACTGCGTCACTAGATCCTTATACAGGGGTATAATGAGGCCTCACTGTACAGGAGAGACCGGAGCGAGGAGCGGGGGCCTGATCACAAGAGCTGACAATCTGAGGAGACAGCAATGCTGAATAACAGTCTACACTGCATCACTAGATCCTTATACAGGGGTATAATGAGGCCTCACTGTACAGGAGAGACCGGAGCGAGGAGCAGGGGCCTGATCACAAGAGCTGACAATCTGAGGAGACAGCAATGCTGAATAACAGTCTACACTGCGTCACTAGATCCTTATACAGGGGTATAATGAGGCCTCACTGTACAGGAGAGACCGGAGCGAGGAGCGGGGGCCTGATCACAAGAGCTGACAATCTGAGGAGACAGCAATGCTGAATAACAGTCTACACTGCGTCACTAGATCCTTATACAGGGGTATAATGAGGCCTCACTGTACAGGAGAGACCGGAGCGAGGAGCAGGGGCCTGATCACAAGAGCTGACAATCTGAGGAGACAGCAATGCTGAATAACAGTCTACACTGCGTCACTAGATCCTTATACAGGGGTATAATGAGGCCTCACTGTACAGGAGAGACCGGAGCGAGGAGCAGGGGCCTGATCACAAGAGCTGACAATCTGAGGAGACAGCAATGCTGAATAACAATCTACACTGTGTCACTAGATCCTTATACAGGGGTATAATGAGGCCTCACTGTACAGGCAAAGACCTAAAACGAGGAGCAGGGGCCTGATCACAAGAGCTGACAATCTGAGGACACAGCAATGCTGAATAACAGTCTACACTGCGTCACTAGATCCTTATACAGGAGTATAATGAGGCCTCACTGTACAGGAGAGACCGGAGCGAGGAGCAGGGGCCTGATCACAAGAGCTGACAATCTGAGGAGACAGCAATGCTGAATAACAGTCTACACTGCATCACTAGATCCTTATACAGGGGTATAATGAGGCCTCACTGTACAGGAGAGACCGGAGCGAGGAGCAGGGGCCTGATCACAAGAGCTGACAATCTGAGGAGACAGCAATGCTGAATAACAGTCTACACTGCATCACTAGATCCTTATACAGGGGTATAATGAGGCCTCACTGTACAGGAGAGACCGGAGCGAGGAGCAGGGGCCTGATCACAAGAGCTGACAATCTGAGGAGACAGCAATGCTGAATAACAGTCTACACTGCGTCACTAGATCCTTATACAGGGGTATAATGAGGCCTCACTGTACAGGAGAGACCGGAGCGAGGAGCAGGGGCCTGATCACAAGAGCTGACAATCTGAGGAGACAGCAATGCTGAATAACAGTCTACACTGCGTCACTAGATCCTTATACAGGGGTATAATGAGGCCTCACTGTACAGGAGAGACCGGAGCGAGGAGGGGGGGCCTGATCACAAGAGCTGACAATCTGAGGAGACAGCAATGCTGAATAACAGTCTACACTGCGTCACTAGATCCTTATACAGGGGTATAATGAGGCCTCACTGTACAGGAGAGACCGGAGCGAGGAGGGGGGGCCTGATCACAAGAGCTGACAATCTAAAGGAGACAGCAATGCTGAATAACAGTCTACACTGCGTCACTAGATCCTTATACAGGGGTATAATGAGGCCTCACTGTACAGGAGAGACCGGAGCGATGAGCAGGTGCCTGATCACAAGAGCTGACAATCTGAGGACACAGCAATGCTGAATAACAGTCTACACTGCGTCACTAGATCCTTATACAGGGGTATAATGAGGCCTCACTGTACAGGAGAGACCGGAGCGAGGAGCAGAGGCCTGATCACAAGAGCTGACAATCTGAGGAGACAGCAATGCTGAATAACAGTCTACACTGCGTCACTAGATCCTTATACAGGGGTATAATGAGGCCTCACTGTACAGGAGAGACCGGAGCGAGGAGCAGGGGCCTGATCACAAGAGCTGACAATCTGAGGAGACAACAATGCTGAATAACAGTCTACACTGCGTCACTAGATCCTTATACAGGGGTATAATGAGGCCTCACTGTACAGGAGAGACCGGAGCGAGGAGCAGGGGCCTGATCACAAGAGCTGACAATCTGAGGAGACAGCAATGCTGAATAACAGTCTACACTGCGTCACTAGATCCTTATACAGGGGTATAATGAGGCCTCACTGTACAGGAGAGACCGGAGCGAGGAGCAGGGGCCTGATCACAAGAGCTGACAATCTGAGGAAACAGCAATGCTGAATAACAGTCTACACTGCGTCACTAGAGCCTTATACAGGGGTATAATGAGGCCTCACTGTACAGGAGAGACCGGAGCGAGGAGCAGAGGCCTGATCACAAGAGCTGACAATCTGAGGACACAGCAATGCTGAATAACAGTCTACACTGCGTCACTAGAGCCTTATACAGGGGTATAATGAGGCCTCACTGTACAGGAGAGACCGGAGCGAGGAGCAGGGGCCTGATCACAAGAGCTGACAATCTGAGGAGACAGCAATGCTGAATAACAGTCTACACTGCGTCACTAGAGCCTTATACAGGGGTATAATGAGGCCTCACTGTACAGGAGAGACCGGAGCGAGGAGCAGAGGCCTGATCACAAGAGCTGACAATCTGAGGACACAGCAATGCTGAATAACAGTCTACACTGCGTCACTAGATCCTTATACAGGGGTATAATGAGGCCTCACTGTACAGGAGAGACCGGAGCGAGGAGCAGGGGCCTGATCACAAGAGCTGACAATCTGAGGAGACAGCAATGCTGAATAACAGTCTACACTGCGTCACTAGAGCCTTATACAGGGGTATAATGAGTCCTCACTGTACAGGAGAGACCGGAGCGAGGAGCAGGGGCCTGATCACAAGAGCTGACAATCTGAGGAGACAGCAATGCTGAATAACAGTCTACACTGCGTCACTAGATCCTTATACAGGGGTATAATGAGGCCTCACTGTACAGGAGAGACCGGAGCGAGGAGCAGAGGCCTGATCACAAGAGCTGACAATCTGAGGAGACAGCAATGCTGAATAACAGTCTACACTGCGTCACTAGATCCTTATACAGGGGTATAATGAGACCTCACTGTACAGGAGAGACCGGAGCGAGGAGCAGGGGCCTGATCACAAGAGCTGACAATCTGAGAACACAGCAATGCTGAATAACAGTCTACACTGCGTCACTAGATCCTTATACAGGGGTATAATGAGACCTCACTGTACAGGAGAGACCGGAGCGAGGAGCAGAGGCCAGATCACAAGAGCTGACAATCTGAGGAGACAGCAATGCTGAATAACAGTCTACACTGCGTCACTAGATCCTTATACAGGGGTATAATGAGACCTCACTGTACAGGAGAGACCGGAGCGAGGAGCAGGTGCCTGATCACAAGAGCTGACAATCTGAGGAGACAGCAATGCTGAATAACAGTCTACACTGTGTCACTAGATCCTTATACAGGGGTATAATGAGGCCTCACTGTACAGGAGAGACCGGAGCGAGGAGCAGGGGCCTGATCACAAGAGCTGACAATCTGAGGAGACAGCAATGCTGAATAACAGTCTACACTGCATCACTAGATCCTTATACAGGGGTATAATGAGGCCTCACTGTACAGGAGAGACCGGAGCGAGGAGCAGGGGCCTGATCACAAGAGCTGACAATCTGAGGAGACAGCAATGCTGAATAACAGTCTACACTGCGTCACTAGATCCTTATACAGGGGTATAATGAGGCCTCACTGTACAGGAGAGACCGGAGCGAGGAGCAGGGGCCTGATCACAAGAGCTGACAATCTGAGGAGACAGCAATGCTGAATAACAGTCTACACTGCATCACTAGATCCTTATACAGGGGTATAATGAGACCTCACTGTACAAGAGAGACCGGAGCGAGGAGCAGGGGCCTGATCACAAGAGCTGACTATCTGAGGAGACAGCAATGCTGAATAACAGTCTACACTGCGTCACTAGATCCTTATACAGGGGTATAATGAGACCTCACTGTACAGGAGAGACCGGAGCGAGGAGCAGGGGCCTGATCACAAGAGCTGACAATCTGAGGAGACAGCAATGCTGAATAACAGTCTACACTGCATCACTAGATCCTTATACAGGGGTATAATGAGACCTCACTGTACAAGAGAGACCGGAGCGAGGAGCAGGGGCCTGATCACAAGAGCTGACAAACTGAGGAAACAGAAATGCTGAATAACAGTCTACACTGCGTCACTAGATCCTTATACAGGGGTATAATGAGGCCTCACTGTACAGGAGAGACCGGAGCGAGGAGCAGGGGCCTGATCACAAGAGCTGACAATCTGAGGAGACAGCAATGCTGAATAACAGTCTACACTGCGTCACTAGATCCTTATACAGGGGTATAATGAGGCCTCACTGTACAGGAGAGACCGGAGCGAGGAGCAGAGGCCTGATCACAAGAGCTGACAATCTGAGGAGACAGCAATGCTGAATAACAGTCTACACTGCGTCACTAGATCCTTATACAGGGGTATAATGAGGACTCACTGTACAGGAGAGACCGGAGCGAGGAGCAGGGGCCTGATCACAAGAGCTGACAATCTGAGGACACAGCAATGCTGAATAACAGTCTACACTGCGTCACTAGATCCTTATACAGGGGTATAATGAGGCCTCACTGTACAGGAGAGACCGGAGCGAGGAGCAGAGGCCTGATCACAAGAGCTGACAATCTGAGGAGACAGCAATGCTGAATAACAGTCTACACTGCATCACTAGATCCTTATACAGGGGTATAATGAGGCCTCACTGTACAGGAGAGACTGGAGCGAGGAGGGGGGGCCTGATCACAAGAGCTGACAATCTGAGGAGACAGCAATGCTGAATAACAGTCTACACTGCGTCACTAGATCCTTATACAGGGGTATAATGAGGCCTCACTGTACAGGAGACACCGGAGCGAGGAGCAGGGGCCTGATCACAAGAGCTGACAATCTGAGGAGACAGCAATGCTGAATAACAGTCTACACTGCGTCACTAGATCCTTATACAGGGGAATAATGAGACCTCACTGTACAGGAGAGACCGGAGCGAGGAGCAGGGGCCTGATCACAAGAGCTGACAATCTGAGGAGACAGCAATGCTGAATAACAGTCTACACTGCGTCACTAGATCCTTATACAGGGGTATAATGAGGCCTCACTGGACAGGAGAGAGCAGAGCGAGGAGCAGGGGCCTGATCACAAGAGCTGACAATCTGAGGACACAGCAATGCTGAATAACAGTCTACACTGTGTCACTAGATCCTTATACAGGGGTATAATGAGACCTCACTGTACAGGAGAGACCGGAGCGAGGAGCAGGGGCCTGATCACAAGAGCTGACAATCTGAGGAGACAGCAATGCTGAATAACAGTCTACACTGCGTCACTAGATCCTTATACAGGGGTATAATGAGGCCTCACTGTACAGGAGAGACCGGAGCGAGGAGCAGGAGCCTGATCACAAGAGCTGACAATCTGAGGAGACAGCAATGCTGAATAACAGTCTACACTGCGTCACTAGATCCTTATACAGGGGTATAATGAGGCCTCACTGTACAGGAGAGACCGGAGCGAGGAGCGGGGGCCTGATCACAAGAGCTGACAATCTGAGGAGACAGCAATGCTGAATAACAGTCTACACTGCGTCACTAGATCCTTATACAGGGGTATAATGAGGCCTCACTGTACAGGAGAGACCGGAGCGAGGAGCAGGGGCCTGATCACAAGAGCTGACAATCTGAGGAGACAGCAATGCTGAATAACAGTCTACACTGCGTCACTAGATCCTTATACAGGGGTATAATGAGGCCTCACTGTACAGGAGAGACCGGAGCGAGGAGCAGGGGCCTGATCACAAGAGCTGACAATCTGAGGAGACAGCAATGCTGAATAACAATCTACACTGTGTCACTAGATCCTTATACAGGGGTATAATGAGGCCTCACTGTACAGGCAAAGACCTAAAACGAGGAGCAGGGGCCTGATCACAAGAGCTGACAATCTGAGGACACAGCAATGCTGAATAACAGTCTACACTGTGTCACTAGATCCTTATACAGGGGTATAATGAGGCCTCACTGTACAGGCAAAGACCTAAAACGAGGAGCAGGGGCCTGATCACAAGAGCTGACAATCTGAGGAAACAGCAATGCTGAATAATAGTCTACACTGCGTCACTAGATCCTTATACAGGGGAATAATGAGGCCTCACTGTACAGGAGACACCGGAGCGAGGAGCAGGAGCCTGATCACAAGAGCTGACAATCTGAGGAGACAGCAATGCTGAATAACAGTCTACACTGTGTCACTAGATCCTTATACAGGGGTATAATGAGTCCTCACTGTACAGGAGAGACCGGAGCGAGGAGCAGAGGCCTGATCACAAGAGCTGACAATCTGAGGAAACAGCAATGCTGAATAACAGTCTACACTGTGTCACTAGATCCTTATACAGGGGTATAATGAGGCCTCACTGTACAGGAGAGACCGGAGCGAGGAGCAGGGGCCTGATCACAAGAGCTGACAATCTGAGGAGACAGCAATGCTGAATAATAGTCTACACTGCGTCACTAGATCCTTATACAGGTGTATAATGAGGCCTCACTGTACAGGAGAGACCGGAGCGAGGAGCAGGGGCCTGATCACAAGAGCTGACAATCTGAGGAGACAGCAATGCTGAATAATAGTCTACACTGCGTCACTAGATCCTTATACAGGGGTATAATGAGGCCTCACTGTACAGGAGACACCGGAGCGAGAAGCAGGGGCCTGATCACAAGAGCTGACAATCTGAGGAGACAGCAATGCTGAATAACAGTCTACACTGCGTCACTAGATCCTTATACAGGGGTATAATGAGGCCTCACTGTACAGGAGAGACCGGAGCGAGGAGCAGGGGCCTGATCACAAGAGCTGACAATCTGAGGAGACAGCAATGCTGAATAACAGTCTACACTGCGTCACTAGATCCTTATACAGGGGTATAATGAGGCCTCACTGTACAGGAGAGACCGGAGCGAGGAGGGGGGGCCTGATCACAAGAGCTGACAATCTGAGGAGACAGCAATGCTGAATAACAGTCTACACTGCGTCACTAGATCCTTATACAGGGGTATAATGAGGCCTCACTGTACAGGAGAGACCGGAGCGAGGAGGGGGGGCCTGATCACAAGAGCTGACAATCTAAAGGAGACAGCAATGCTGAATAACAGTCTACACTGCGTCACTAGATCCTTATACAGGGGTATAATGAGGTCTCACTGTACAGGAGAGACCGGAGCGAGGAGCAGGGGCCTGATCACAAGAGCTGACAATCTGAGGAGACAGCAATGCTGAATAACAGTCTACACTGCGTCACTAGATCCTTATACAGGGGTATAATGAGGTCTCACTGTACAGGAGAGACCGGAGCGAGGAGCAGGGGCCTGATCACAAGAGCTGACAATCTGAGGAGACAGCAATGCTGAATAACAGTCTACACTGTGTCACTAGATCCTTATACAGGGGTATAATGAGGCCTCACTGTACAGGAGACACCGGAGCGAGGAGCAGGGGCCTGATCACAAGAGCTGACAATCTGAGGAGACAGCAATGCTGAATAACAGTCTACACTGCGTCACTAGATACTTATACAGGTGTATAATGAGGCCTCACTGTACAGGAGAGACCGGAGCGAGGAGCAGGGGCCTGATCACAAGAGCTGACAATCTGAGGAGACAGCAATGCTGAATAACAGTCTACACTGCGTCACTAGATACTTATACAGGGGTATAATGAGGCCTCACTGTACAGGAGACACCGGAGCGAGGAGCAGGGGCCTGATCACAAGAGCTGACAATCTGAGGAGACAGCAATGCTGAATAACAGTCTACACTGCGTCACTAGATACTTATACAGGTGTATAATGAGGCCTCACTGTACAGGAGAGACCGGAGCGAGGAGCAGGGGCCTGATCACAAGAGCTGACAATCTGAGGAGACAGCAATGCTGAATAACAGTCTACACTGCGTCACTAGATACTTATACAGGTGTATAATGAGGCCTCACTGTACAGGAGAGACCGGAGCGAGGAGCAGGGGCCTGATCACAAGAGCTGACAATCTGAGGAGACAGCAATGCTGAATAACAGTCTACACTGCGTCACTAGATACTTATACAGGGGTATAATGAGGCCTCACTGTACAGGAGACACCGGAGCGAGGAGCAGGGGCCTGATCACAAGAGCTGACAATCTGAGGAGACAGCAATGCTGAATAACAGTCTACACTGCGTCACTAGATACTTATACAGGTGTATAATGAGGCCTCACTGTACAGGAGAGACCGGAGCGAGGAGCAGGGGCCTGATCACAAGAGCTGACAATCTGAGGAGACAGCAATGCTGAATAACAGTCTACACTGTGTCACTAGATCCTTATACAGGGGTATAATGAGGCCTCACTGTACAGGAGACACCGGAGCGAGGAGCAGGGGCCTGATCACAAGAGCTGACAATCTGAGGAGACAGCAATGCTGAATAACAGTCTACACTGCGTCACTAGATACTTATACAGGTGTATAATGAGGCCTCACTGTACAGGAGAGACCGGAGCGAGGAGCAGGGGCCTGATCACAAGAGCTGACAATCTGAGGAGACAGCAATGCTGAATAACAGTCTACACTGCGTCACTAGATCCTTATACAGGGGTATAATGAGGCCTCACTGTACAGGAGAGACAGGAGCGAGGAGCGGGGGCCTGATCACAAGAGCTGACAATCTGAGGACACAGCAATGCTGAATAACAGTCTACACTGCGTCACTAGATCCTTATACAGGGGTATAATGAGGCCTCACTGTACAGGAGAGACCGGAGCGAGGAGCAGGGGCCTGATCACAAGAGCTGACAATCTGAGGAGACAGCAATGCTGAATAACAGTCTACACTGCGTCACTAGATCCTTATACAGGAGTATAATGAGGCCTCACTGTACAGGAGAGACAGGAGCGAGGAGCAGGGGCCTGATCACAAGAGCTGACAATCTGAGGACACAGCAATGCTGAATAACAGTCTACACTGCGTCACTAGATCCTTATACAGGGGTATAATGAGGCCTCACTGTACAGGAGACACCGGAGCGAGGAGCAGGGGCCTGATCACAAGAGCTGACAATCTGAGGAGACAGCAATGCTGAATAACAGTCTACACTGCGTCACTAGATACTTATACAGGTGTATAATGAGGCCTCACTGTACAGGAGAGACCGGAGCGAGGATCAGGGGCCTGATCACAAGAGCTGACAATCTGAGGAGACAGCAATGCTGAATAACAGTCTACACTGCGTCACTAGATCCTTATACAGGGGTATAATGAGGCCTCACTGTACAGGAGAGAGCAGAGCGAGGAGCAGGGGCCTGATCACAAGAGCTGACAATCTGAGGACACAGCAATGCTGAATAACAGTCTACACTGCGTCACTAGATCCTTATACAGGGGTATAATGAGGCCTCACTGTACAGGAGAGACCGGAGCGATGAGCAGGTGCCTGATCACAAGAGCTGACAATCTGAGGACACAGCAATGCTGAATAACAGTCTACACTGCGTCACTAGATCCTTATACAGGGGTATAATGAGGCCTCACTGTACAGGAGAGACCGGAGCGATGAGCAGGTGCCTGATCACAAGAGCTGACAATCTGAGGAGACAGCAATGCTGAATAACAGTCTACACTGCGTCACTAGATCCTTATACAGGGGTATAATGAGGCCTCACTGTACAGGAGAGACCGGAGCGAGGAGCAGGGGCCTGATCACAAGAGCTGACAATCTGAGGAGACAGCAATGCTGAATAACAGTCTACACTGCGTCACTAGATCCTTATACAGGAGTATAATGAGGCCTCACTGTACAGGAGAGACCGGAGCGAGGAGCAGGGGCCTGATCACAAGAGCTGACAATCTGAGGAGACAGCAATGCTGAATAACAGTCTACACTGCGTCACTAGATCCTTATACAGGGGTATAATGAGGCCTCACTGTACAGGAGAGACCGGAGCGAGGAGCAGGGGCCTGATCACAAGAGCTGACAATCTGAGGAGACAGCAATGCTGAATAACAGTCTACACTGCGTCACTAGATCCTTATACAGGAGTATAATGAGGCCTCACTGTACAGGAGAGACCGGAGCGAGGAGCAGGGGCCTGATCACAAGAGCTGACAATCTGAGGAGACAGCAATGCTGAATAACAGTCTACACTGTGTCACTAGATCCTTATACAGGGGTATAATGAGGCCTCACTGTACAGGAGAGACCGGAGCGAGGAGCAGGGGCCTGATCACAAGAGCTGACAATCTGAGGAGACAGCAATGCTGAATAACAGTCTACACTGCGTCACTAGATCCTTATACAGGGGTATAATGAGGCCTCACTGTACAGGAGAGACCGGAGCGAGGAGGGGGGGCCTGATCACAAGAGCTGACAATCTGAGGAGACAGCAATGCTGAATAACAGTCTACACTGTGTCACTAGATCCTTATACAGGGGTATAATGAGGCCTCACTGTACAGGAGAGACCGGAGCGAGGAGCAGGGGCCTGATCACAAGAGCTGACAATCTGAGGAGACAGCAATGCTGAATAACAGTCTACACTGCGTCACTAGATCCTTATACAGGGGTATAATGAGGCCTCACTGTACAGGAGAGACCGGAGCGAGGAGCAGGGGCCTGATCACAAGAGCTGACAATCTGAGGACACAGCAATGCTGAATAACAGTCTACACTGCGTCACTAGATCCTTATACAGGGGTATAATGAGGCCTCACTGTACAGGAGAGACCGGAGCGAGGAGGGGGGGCCTGATCACAAGAGCTGACAATCTGAGGAGACAGCAATGCTGAATAACAGTCTACACTGCGTCACTAGATCCTTATACAGGGGTATAATGAGGCCTCACTGTACAGGCAAAGACCTAAAACGAGGAGCAGGGGCCTGATCACAAGAGCTGACAATCTGAGGACACAGCAATGCTGAATAACAGTCTACACTGCCTCACTAGATCCTTATACAGGGGTATAATGAGACCTCACTGTACAGGAGAGACCGGAGCGAGGAGCAGGGGCCTGATCACAAGAGCTGACAATCTGAGGACACAGCAATGCTGAATAACAGTCTACACTGCGTCACTAGATCCTTATACAGGAGTATAATGAGGCCTCACTGTACAGGAGAGACCGGAGCGAGGAGCAGGGGCCTGATCACAAGAGCTGACAATCTGAGGACACAGCAATGCTGAATAACAGTCTACACTGCCTCACTAGATCCTTATACAGGGGTATAATGAGACCTCACTGTACAGGAGAGACCGGAGCGAGGAGCAGAGGCCTGATCACAAGAGCTGACAATCTGAGGACACAGCAATGCTGAATAACAGTCTACACTGCGTCACTAGATCCTTATACAGGGGTATAATGAGGCCTCACTGTACAGGAGAGACCGGAGCGAGGAGCAGGGGCCTGATCACAAGAGCTGACAATCTGAGGAGACAGCAATGCTGAATAACAGACTACACTGCGTCACTAGATCCTTATACAGGGGTATAATGAGGCCTCACTGTACAGGAGAGACCGGAGCGAGGAGCAGAGGCCTGATCACAAGAGCTGACAATCTGAGGAGACAACAATGCTGAATAACAGACTACACTGCGTCACTAGATCCTTATACAGGGGTATAATGAGGCCTCATTGTACAGGAGAGACCGGAGCGAGGAGCAGGGGCCTGATCACAAGAGCTGACAATCTGAGGAGACAGCAATGCTGAATAACAGTCTACACTGCGTCACTAGATCCTTATACAGGGGTATAATGAGACCTCACTGTACAGGAGAGACCGGAGCGAGGAGCAGAGGCCTGATCACAAGAGCTGACAATCTGAGGACACAGCAATGCTGAATAACAGTCTACACTGCGTCACTAGATCCTTATACAGGGGTATAATGAGGCCTCACTGTACAGGCAAAGACCTAAAACGAGGACTGTGGAAAACGGATTTCTATTTAAAAAAGAGCCGAACTTCCCATCACGTCTTCACTCCGGAGATCATGTGACCCCTGACTCCTCCCCTCCTGTGACCTCATCACAGGTCCTGTGCACAGAGCAGCCATATATGTGGAGTGCGGCTCTGCAGGTGGAGGTATGTGGAGATTCCCCATTACTGAGCGCAGGGGACATTAACCCCTTCTGCCCTGAGACTCTGTATAAGAATCCTCACGTTTCTGTTTCCTGTAATAGATACATACGACCCCACTATGGAGGACAGGCAGTGAGGAGACGGAGTGTTCCCATAGTACAGGGCCCCTTTCTTGGCCCCACACAGTGTAATGCAGCCATTATGCCCCTGTAAGCAGGGTTCTGTCCCACAACCAGCTGCCTCGGGCACTTTACCATGGCCGGTACCTCAGATTCCTCCCCGCACCCCTTTCCTTTGGGGCTGTGGCCTTTATAATAAAAGGAAACTGCGTCATCAAGGTCACCTGACCTGGTGCACCACCTAGACTCTTCAAAAAAAAAAAAAGAGAGGAGCCAGCGCCGCTTAAGGATAGAACGCATAGCATAGAGTCCATTTGCACATAATATCTAACTGTATTCAAAATGACATATTTGGCAAAAAAATTGATCAATTCATTTGAGCCACCCCGCCACGCCAAGGCAATCTCGTGGGGGGTCCTACTCTACGTTTTTAATAAACACTTAAACACTGTGACATACGGCCTCCTAAATACATTAAAAGCAAGACCACATTAAGTGCAATCCGTACCTGAGCATATCTAGATCGCTCCCATGAAGCCAGATAAGGCAAGTGTAGATGAAGGCCAACCAGGTCTAAATGCAGACATGTCAGGTTTAGCCTCCACACATTGCCCGACCAGGAAACATAGATGAAGAGCGATGCAGGTTCAAACACAGGAGCACAATTAAATAAAGCTTGGGGCAGGGCGGGGCTGCTGTGTGTGTGCACACCAGCCTAGATCCATCACAATGAACACAGCAAAAATGGCGAACATAACCCAGCGCGCACGGCAAACATCCCACCACACACAGTATAATCTTCTCACAGTATCACCATCCCACCACACACAGTATAATCTTCTCACAGTATCACCATCCCCCCACACACAGTATAATCTTCTCACAGTATCACCATCCCACCACACACAGTATAATCTTCTCACAGTATCACCATCCCACCACACACAGTATAATCTTCTCACAGTATCACCATCCCACCACACACAGTATAATCTTCTCACAGTATCACCATCCCACCACACACAGTATAATCTTCTCACAGTATCACCATCCCACCACACACAGTATAATCTTCTCACAGTATCACCATCCCACCACACACAGTATAATCTTCTCACAGTATCACCATCCCACCACACACAGTATAATCTTCTCACAGTACCTCCATCCCACCACACACAGTATAATCTTCTCACAGTATCACCATCCCACCACACACAGTATAATCTTCTCACAGTATCACCATCCCACCACACACAGTATAATCTTCTCACAGTATCACCATCCCACCACACACAGTATAATCTTCTCACAGTACCTCCATCCCACCACACACAGTATAATCTTCTCACAGTATCACCATCCCACCACACACAGTATAATCTTCTCACAGTATCACCATCCCACCACACACAGTATAATCTCACAGTACCACCATCCCACCACACACAGTATGATCTTCTCACAGTATCACCATCCCACCACACACAGTATAATCTTCTCACAGTATCACCATCCCACCACACACAGTATAATCTTCTCACAGTACCTCCATCCCACCACACACAGTATAATCTTCTCACAGTATCACCATCCCCCCACACACAGTATAATCTTCTCACAGTATCACCATCCCACCACACACAGTATAATCTTCTCACAGTATCACCATCCCCCCACACACAGTATAATCTCACAGTATCACCATCCCACCACACACAGTATAATCTTCTCACAGTATCACCATCCCCCCACACACAGTATAATCTTCTCACAGTATCACCATCCCACCACACACAGTATAATCTTCTCACAGTATCACCATCCCACCACACACAGTATAATCTTCTCACAGTATCACCATCCCACCACACACAGTATAATCTTCTCACAGTATCACCATCCCACCACACACAGTATAATCTCACAGTATCACCATCCCCCCACACACAGTATAATCTTCTCAGTACCACCATCCCACCACACACAGTATAATCTCACAGTACCACCATCCCACCACACACAGTATAATCTTCTCACAGTATCACCATCCCCCCACACACAGTATAATCTCACAGTATCACCATCCCACCACACACAGTATAATCTTCTCACAGTACCACCATCCCACCACACACAGTATAATCTTCTCACAGTATCACCATCCCCCCACACACAGTATAATCTTCTCACAGTATCACCATCCCACCACACACAGTATAATCTTCTCACAGTATCACCATCCCACCACACACAGTATAATCTTCTCACAGTATCACCATCCCCCACACACAGTATAATCTCACAGTAACACCATCCCACCACACACAGTATAATCTCACAGTATCACCATCCCACCACACACAGTATAATCTTCTCACAGTATCACCATCCCACCACACACAGTATAATCTCACAGTATCACCATCCCACCACACACAGTATAATCTTCTCACAGTATCACCATCCCACCACACAGTATAATCTTCTCACAGTATCACCATCCCACCACACACAGTATAATCTTCTCACAGTATCACCATCCCACCACACACAGTATAATCTTCTCACAGTATCACCATCCCACCACACACAGTATAATCTTCTCACAGTATCACCATCCCACCACACACAGTATAATCTTCTCACAGTATCACCATCCCCCACACACAGTATAATCTTCTCACAGTATCACCATCCCACCACACACAGTATAATCTTCTCACAGTACCACCATCCCATCACACAGTATAATCTTCTCAGAGTATCAACATCTCACCACACACAGTATAATCTTCTCACAGTATCACCATCCCACCACACACAGTATAATCTTCTCACAGTACCACCATCCCATCACACAGTATAATCTTCTCACAGTATCACCATCCCACCACACACAGTATAATCTTCTTACAGTATCACCATCCCACCACACACAGTATAATCTTCTTACAGTATCACCATCCCACCACACACAGTATAATCTTCTCACAGTATCACCATCCCACCACACACAGTATAATCTTCTCACAGTATCACCATCCCCCACACACAGTATAATCTTCTCACAGTATCACCATCCCCCACACACAGTATAATCTTCTCACAGTATCACCATCCCATCACACAGTATAATCTCACAGTATCAACATCTCACCACACACAGTATAATCTTCTAACAGTATCACCATCCCACCACACACAGTATAATCTCACAGTATCACCATCCCACCACACACAGTATAATCTTCTCACAGTATCACCATCCCACCACACACAGTATAATCTTCTCACAGTATCACCATCCCACCACACACAGTATAATCTTCTCACAGTATCACCATCCCACCACACACAGTATAATCTTCTCACAGTATCACCATCCCACCACACACAGTATAATCTTCTCACAGTATCACCATCCCACCACCCACAGTATAATCTTCTCACAGTATCACCATCCTACCACACACAGTATAATCTTCTCACAGTATCACCATCCCACCACACAGTATAATCTCACAGTATCACCATCCTACCACACACAGTATAATCTTCTCACAGTATCACCATCCCACCACACACAGTATAATCTCACAGTATCACCATCCCACCACACACAGTATAATCTTCTCACAGTATCACCATCCCACCACACACAGTATAATCTTCTCACAGTATCACCATCTCACCACACACAGTATAATCTTCTCACAGTATCACCATCCCTCTACACACAGTATAATCTTCTCACAGTACCACCATCCCACCACACACAGTATAATCTTCTCACAGTATCACCATCCCACCACACACAGTATAATCTTCTCACAGTATCACCATCCCCCCACACACAGTATAATCTCACAGTATCACCATCCCACCACACACAGTATAATCTTCTCACAGTATCACCATCCCACCACACAGTATAATCTTCTCACAGTATCACCATCCCACCACACATAGTATAATCTTCTCACAGTATCACCATCCCACCACACAGTATAATCTTCTCACAGTATCACCATCCCACCACACAGTATAATCTTCTCACAGTATCACCATCCCCCCACACACAGTATAATCTTCTCACAGTACCACCATCCCACCGCACACAGTATAATCTTCTCACAGTATCACCATCCCCCCACACACAGTATAATCTTCTCACAGTACCACCATCCCACCGCACACAGTATAATCTTCTCACAGTACCACCATCCCACCGCACACAGTATAATCTTCTCACAGTATCACCATCCCACCACACACAGAATAATCTTCTCACAGTATCACCATCCCACCACACACAGTATAATCTTCTCAAAGTATCACCATCCCACCACACACAGTATAATCTTCTCACAGTATCACCATCCCACCACACAGTATAATCTTCTCACAGTATCACCATCCCACCACACACAGTATTATCTTCTCACAGTATCACCATCCCACCACACAGTATAATCTTCTCACAGTACCACCATCCCCCCACACAGTATAATCTTCTCACAGTATCACCATCCCACCACACACAGTATAATCTTCTCACAGTATCACCATCCCACCTCACACAGTATAATCTTCTCACAGTATCACCATCCCACCACACAGTATAATCTCACAGTATCACCATCCCACCACACAGTATAATCTTCTCACAGTATCACCATCCCACCACACACAGTATAATCTTCTCACAGTATAACCATCCCACCACACACAGTATAATCTTCTCACAGTATAACCATCCCACCACACACAGTAAAATCTTCTCACAGTACCACCATCCCCCACTCACAGTATAATCTTCTCACAGTATCACCATCCCACCACACACAGTATAATCTTCTCACAGTATCATCATCCCCACCACACACACTATAATCTTCTGACAGTACCACCATCCCACCACACACAGTATAATCTTCTCACAGTACCACCATCCCACCACACACAGTATAATCTTCTCACAGTATCACCATCCTCCCACACACAGTATAATCTTCTCACAGTACCACCATCCCACCACACACAGTATAATCTTCTCACAGTATCACCATCCCACCACACACTGTATAATCTTCTCACAGTATCACCATCCCACCACACATTGTATAATCTTCTCACAGTATCACCATCCCACCACACACAGTATAATCTCACAGTATCACCATCCCACCACACACAGTATAATCTTCTCACAGTATCACCATCCCACCACACAGTATAATCTTCTCACAGTATCACCATCCCCCCACACACAGTATAATCTTCTCACAGTATCACCATCCCACCACACAGTATAATCTTCTCACAGTATCACCATCCCACCGCACACAGTATAATCTTCTCACAGTACCACCATCCCACCACACACAGTATAATCTTCTCACAGTACCACCATCCCACCACACAGTATAATCTCACAGTATCACCATCCCACCACACAGAGTATAATCTTCTCACAGTATCACCATCCCACCGCACACAGTATAATCTTCTCACAGTACCACCATCCCACCACACACAGTATAATCTTCTCACAGTACCACCATCCCACCACACAGTATAATCTCACAGTATCACCATCCCACCACACAGAGTATAATCTTCTCACAGTACCACCATCCCACCACACACAGTATAATCTTCTCACAGTACCACCATCCCACCACACAGTATAATCTCACAGTATCACCATCCCACCACACACAGTATAATCTTCTCACAGTATCACCATCCCACCACACACAGTATAATCTTCTCACAGTATCACCATCCCACCGCACACAGTATAATCTTCTCACAGTACCACCATCCCACCACACACAGTGTAATCTTCTCACAGTATCACCATCCCACCACACACAGTATAATCTTCTCACAGTATCACCATCCCACCACACACAGTATAATCTTCTCACAGTATCACCATCCCACCACACACAGTATAATCTTCTCACAGTATCACCATCCCACCACACAGTATAATCTTCTCACAGTATCACCATCCCACCACACACAGTATTATCTTCTCACAGTATCACCATCCCACCACACAGTATAATCTTCTCACAGTACCACCATCCCCCCACACAGTATAATCTTCTCACAGTATCACCATCCCACCACACACAGTATAATCTTCTCACAGTATCACCATCCCACCTCACACACAGTATAATCTTCTCACAGTATCACCATCCCACCACACAGTATAATCTTCTCACAGTATCACCATCCAACCACACACAGTATAATCTTCTCAAAGTATAACCATCCCACCACACACAGTATAATCTTCTCACAGTATAACCATCCCACCACACACAGTATAATCTTCTCACAGTACCACCATCCCCCCACTCACAGTATAATCTTCTCACAGTATCACCATCCCACCACACACAGTATAATCTTCTCACTGTATCACCATCCCGCCACACACAGTATAATCTTCTCACAGTACCACCATCCCACCACACACAGTATAATCTCACAGTATCACCATCCCACCACACACAGTATAATCTTCTCACAGTATCACCATCCCACCACACACAGTATAATCTTCTCACAGTATCACCATCCCACCACACACAGTATAATCTTCTCACAGTATCGCCATCCCACCACACACAGTATAATCTTCTCACAGTACCACCATCCCAACACTCACAGTGTAATCTTCTCACAGTACCACCATCCCACCACACACAGTATAATCCCACAGTACCACCATCCCACCACATAGTATAATCTCACAGTATCACCATCCCACCACACGCAGTATAATCTTCTCACAGTATCACCATCCCACCACACACAGTATAATCTTCTCACAGTATCACCATACCACCACACACAGTATAATCTTCTCACAGTATCACCATCCCTCCCTACACAGTATAATCTCACAGTACCACCATCCCACCACACACAGTATAATCTCACAGTATCACCATCCCACCACACAAAGTATAATCTTCTCACAGTATCACCATCCCACCACACACAGTATAATCTCACAGTATCACCATCCCACCACACACAGTGTAATCTTCTCACAGTATCACCATCCCACCACACTCAGTATAATCTTCTCACAGTACCACCATCCCACCACACACAGTATAATCTTCTCACAGTACCTCCATCCCACCACACACAGTATAATCTTCTCACAGTATCACCATCCCACCACACACAGTATAATCTCACAGTATCACCATCCCACCACACACAGTATAAACTTCTCACAGTATCACCATCCCACCACACACAGTATAATCTTCTCACAGTATCACCATCCCACCACACACAGTATAATCTTCTCACAGTATCACCATCCCACCACACACAGTATAATCTTCTCACAGTATCACCATCCCACCACACACAGTATAATCTTCTCACAGTATCACCATCCGACCACACACAGTATAATCTTCTCACAGTATCACCATCCCACCACACACAGTATAATCTTCTCACAGTATCACCATCCCACCACACACAGTATAATCTTCTCACAGTACCACCATCCCACCACACACAGTATAATCTTCTCACAGTATCACCATCCCACCACACACAGTATAATCTTCTCACAGTATCACCATCCCACCACACACAGTATAATCTTCTCACAGTATCATCATTCCCACCACACACAGTATAATCTTCTCACAGTATCACCATCCCACCACACACAGTATAATCTCACAGTATCACCATCCCACCACACACAGTATAATCTTCTCACAGTATCACCATCCCAGCACACAGTATAATCTTCTCACAGTATCACCATCCCACCACACACAGTATAATCTTCTCACAGTACCACCATCCCACCACACACAGTATAATCTTCTCACAGTATCACCATCCCACCACACACAGTATAATCTTCTCACAGTATCACCATCCCACCACACACAGTATAATCTTCTCACAGTATCACCATCCCACCACACACAGTATAATCTTCTCACAGTATCACCATCCCACCACACACAGTATAATCTTCTCACAGTATCACCATCCCACCACACACAGTATAATCTTCTCACAGTATCACCATCCCACCACACACAGTATAATCTTCTCACAGTATCACCATCCCACCACACACAGTATAATCTTCTCACAGTACCACCATCCCACCACACACAGTATAATCTCACAGTATCACCATCCCACCACACACAGTATAATCTTCTCACAGTATCACCATCCCACCACACACAGTATAATCTTCTCACAGTATCACCATCCCACCACACACAGTATAATCTTCTCACAGTACCACCATCCCACCACACACAGTATAATCTTCTCACAGTACCACCATCCCACCACACACAGTATAATCTTCTCACAGTACCACCATCCCACCACACACAGTATAATCTTCTCACAGTATCACCATCCCACCCCACACAGTATAATCTTCTCACAGTGTCACCATCCCACCACACAGTATAATCTCACAGTATCACCATCCCACCACACACAGTATAATCTTCTCACAGTATCACCATCCTACCACACACAGTATAATCTTCTCACAGTACCACCATCCCACCACACACAGTATAATCTTCTCACAGTATCACCATCCCACCACACACAGTATAATCTTCTCACAGTATCACCATCCCACCACACACAGTATAATCTTCTCACAGTGTCACCATCCCACCACACAGTATAATCTCACAGTATCACCATCCCACCACACACAGTATAATCTTCTCACAGTACCACCATCCCACCACACACAGTATAATCTTCTCACAGTACCACCATCCCACCACACACAGTATAATCTTCTCACAGTGTCACCATCCCACCACACAGTATAATCTCACAGTACCACCATCCCACCACACACAGTATAATCTTCTCACAGTATCACCATCCCCCCACACAGTATAATCTCACAGTACCACCATCCCACCACATACAGTATAATCTTCTCACAGTACCACCATCCCACCACACACAGTATAATCTTCTCACAGTATCACCATCCCCCCACACAGTATAATCTCACAGTACCACCATCCCACCACATACAGTATAATCTTCTCACAGTACCACCATCCCACCACACACAGTATAATCTTCTCACAGTATCACCATCCCCCCACACAGTATAATCTCACAGTACCACCATCCCACCACATACAGTATAATCTTCTCACAGTATCACCATCCCACCACACACAGTATAATCTTCTCACAGTACCACCATCCCACCACACACAGTATAATCTTCTCACAGTACCACCATCCCACCACACACAGTATAATCTTCTCACAGTGTCACCATCCCACCACACAGTATAATCTCACAGTACCACCATCCCACCACACACAGTATAATCTTCTCACAGTGTCACCATCCCACCACACAGTATAATCTCACAGTACCACCATCCCACCACATACAGTATAATCTTCTCACAGTACCACCATCCCACCACACACAGTATAATCTTCTCACAGTGTCACCATCCCACCACACAGTATAATCTCACAGTACCACCATCCCACCACATACAGTATAATCTTCTCACAGTACCACCATCCCACCACACACAGTATAATCTTCTCACAGTACCACCATCCCACCACACACAGTATAATCTTCTCACAGTATCGCCATCCCACCACACACAGTATAATCTTCTCACAGTGTCACCATCCCACCACACAGTATAATCTCACAGTATCACCATCCCACCACACACAGTATAATCTTCTCACAGTATCACCATCCTACCACACACAGTATAATCTCACAGTACCACCATCCCACCACACACAGTATAATCTTCTCACAGTATCACCATCCCACCACACACAGTATAATCTTCTCACAGTATCACCATCCCACCACACACAGTATAATCTTCTCACAGTGTCACCATCCCACCACACAGTATAATCTCACAGTATCACCATCCCACCACACACAGTATAATCTTCTCACAGTGTCACCATCCCACCACACAGTATAATCTCACAGTACCACCATACCCCTACATAGTAAAATTTAAATGTTCCCACAATAGCAGCTTGCCATACACACAGTATATTGTTCCCACAGTAATGCCTTCCCCCCACTTTCTAATGTTCCCACAGTACTGCTCCCTTCATGCACAAGATGGTTCCATCTACCCCACCGACAACCTCACAGCTAATTAACAAATACTCACTTCGCCTCATTCTTGGTGCAGATACTAATGAACCCAGGATCTATGAGATATTTACCATACAGTAGTTGGATAGGCAGGAGTGTATCATCCATAAAGGTAGCCCACTCGGTTGCTATGATGCCCATACGGTGAGAGGGCTCGTGGGGTTTGGTATTGGTCACCCTCTCCTACCCATCATCACAATTTCAGCGATATCCACACTCCCATGATGGTGATACCATTGAATAGAATAGTGAGTCAGGGAGTCTAAAGCTCCTGCTCCCCCATTCAGCCTTCACCTGTGAGTCTGAGACTCCGTGCACTGCAGGCACAATGACGTCACTACATCACACCTGTAGTATGGAGCCTCAGTACTCACACCGCACAGACCGGAGCAGTTCACCTCGGGAACGGGGTTGGGTGAATAGTGTGTGCAGTTTTAAATCGGGAATTGTTTAGGCTTATTATTAAGAGAAGAGCTGTTCGGACTCTCATACTGAATGTGTGGCTGGTACAGGCCATTATACTGAGTAAGGGGTTGTGGTGGACTGTAAGTTCCTCCATACTGACTGGGGGTCCTTATTTTCTGTAGCAGGTTGTGGTGGCCATAATACTGTGTGAGGTGCTGTGGGGGCCGTGATACTGTGTGGGGTTTGTGGAGGCCACCATACTGTGTGGGAGCCCTCATACTGAGCTACATGGGCACACAGGAGAACTAATTCCTTGTGATTGGTGACCTTTGGTCTATCTGATTGCAGACTTGAATTGATATGGTGTTGTGTGCCAGGAGGGAGACATCAGATAGTACGTTCTGATGGAAAGCAAAGATATAATGGCAGTGGGAATCTGGATAGTGGAGCATAGTGGAGACACAGAGTAGGGTGAGGTCCTTAGCTCATGTTTGCTGCACTATTGTGACTTATAACAAAAATGATGTACCACCACAGGAAACCGGAAAGTTCCTGACTCTGCATAATGCAGAAGAAGCATTCATAAAGTGTTACAACTGCAATGTGATGTATATGCTTCTCATCAAGTTCTTGCTATGTAAAGGAAAGTTTATTTTTGAACTTTTGGTCTCCCTCATTCATCTCCATAACCTCTGGTCCGGGCTTACCAAGTACAACACCAGCATGCGGTCTGCAGAGTCGGGAGATATGACTCCTCCAAATATATACTGTATTTTTCGGACTATAAGATGCATCGGACCATAAGACGCACCCCAATTTTCAAAAGCAAAATAGGGAAAAAAATAATAATGTGTCAAATGGGAGTCCGTCTTACAGTCCAAATTCAGCTTACCTGGGATGGAATCCGGCACAGGTGGAGAAGTAGTCACAGGGGTCATTCAGTGGTCCAGGCTCGTGCGGTGGCGGCTCTGTGCTGGGGCAGGTTGGTTGTGCTGGGGCAGCTGCGCTGGGGCTGGGGCAGGTGGGCTGTGCTGGGGCAGCTGTGCTGGGGTAGGGTTAGCTGTGCTGGGGCAGCTGTGCTGGGGCTGCTGTGCTAGGGATGGGGCAGCTGTGCTGGGGCTGCTGTGCTGGGGCTGGGGCAGCTGTGCTGGGGCTGGGGCAGCTGTGCTGGGGCTGGGGCAGCTGTGCTGGGGCAGGTGGGCTCTGCGGTGGTGGCAGCGGGCGGCCCTCTGCGGTGCGGTGGTGGCAGCGGGCTGTGCTCCGGTGCAGGGGCGGCGGCTCCGCCGGCATTTCTTCGCAGCCCGGAGGCCCCCGCACATCCCTTGCTGGCCGCCGCCATGTTGCGGTGGCCTCTGGAAGCATGGACGCTGGGAAGATGGCCGCCGGTCCGGGGACGGCGCATGCGCAGCTTCATATCTCGTCCCGAGATCTCGGGGGACGAGATCTTGTTGCCGCGATTTGAATCTTGTGTCCTGAGATCTCGGGACGAGAACTTGAGCTGCGCATGCGCCGTCCCCGGACCGGCGACCATCTTCCCGGCGTCCATGCTCCCGGAGGCCACCGCAACATGGCGGCGGCCAGCAAGGGATGTGCGGGGGCCTCCAGGCTGCGAAGAAATGCCGGCGGAGCCGCCGCCCCTGCACCGGAGCACAGCCCACTGTCACCACCGCACCGCAGAGGGCCGCCCGCTGCCACCACCGCACCGCAGAGCCCCGCCCGCTGCCACCAGCGCACCAGCCAGAAGGTTAGTACCGTGTATTGCGACCATAAGATGCACCCCCCACTTTCCCCCAAAATTTTGGGGGAAAAAAGTGCGTCTTATGGTCGGAAAAATATGGTATATGTATATACCGGGTCGGACTGGGGTGTCTGTGGTCCACAGTGGGAATGGACCCTAGGGGCCCACCCTACAGCTATATGCAAATATCTGTCATTTGTTGTCCTGATTATAGTGGACCATCGACTGTAAAACACAGGCGGCTCCTGCACATCTACTGTGCACCCCCATAACTGGGATGTATAATTGCGGTAGTTTACATTAATGGGGTTCTTTGATTAAAACAAGTTTTCACTGATCCTTGGGCTCCACAGGATAGGTGATCATTTAGGTCCGACCAATAGAAACTGCACCGTTCAGAAGAATGAGGAAATTTTGTTGTTGATAGGACACTTATCCCCATTTTAAAATGGAGTGGCAGGTGGGAGGTCTGATGTCATGATCCAGTTCAGGGTTTGTTTCTTGCTATTCTCTCCCCGGCCTGGTCGTGCGGGTGTTAACCTTCTCTGCCTTGTTTTGGGATGTTTGACTATTTCATTCCGCTGCTCCCTGCAGGCAGCGTCAGTTATACTTCCCCTGGCTTGACCGGCTGACCCCGTTACACCCTGATTTGTCCTCTGCCCGTTGCCTGAGTTCCCGTGCCTTCCCAACTCCTGCTACCCTGCTCATCTTCGTGTTTGCTCCCCGTGCTGTGACCTCTTGGTATTTGACCCAGCTTGTTCTCTGACCTGTTTTACTGTCTCACGTCTCTGGCATCTCTGCTCCCAACTGGCTCTGACTTCTCTGGCTTGTAGCTAACCACGTGTATTGCTGTTTCCTCTGGTACTGTGTTCCCTGTCCGTTACTGACCCGGCTCATCTACCACTCTCTTGCCACCTAGTGGCTCCTGCGCTGCTGCACTGTGGTGGTACGCTGTGAGTGCAACCTTTCTTCCCTCATCAGCACCCCCTGGTGGAGGTTGCATGCTACTGTGCTGCAGCAACATTACATTATAACTGACATATTTAAAGGGGTTTATAATTTTTTTCCCTGGTTATGAATCTGCTTCGTAACTTGGCGGATCAGGTGTCCAGTTTGATGCAAATGATGCGGGGATTGTCGGTGGAGCACCGGACCCTGGCCACGTCCCATACTCATTTGCAGAAAGAGATGACGGAGACTGTTAAAGCCCCCATTACACACTGCTATATCGCTAGCAATATCGCTGTAAAGTCACCCATTTTGTGACGTTGCAGTGATATTGCTAGCGATATCGCTGCATGTGATACTTACCTCCGACCGGCTCCCCCGCTGGTTATCGCTGATCGCGCGAGAAGCTCCTGGACCGCCGGGCGGGAGGACGCAGGTTCGCCGCGTCTGACAGGTAAGTAGCGATCCCCGTCCCCAGCGATGTCGCTGGTGACATCTGCCTGTGTGGCAGCTCACTAGCGACCACCTAGCGATGCACCAGCGATCCTGACCGCGTCATATCGCTAGTCGGGATCGCTGGTGCATCGCTAGGTGTAACGGTACCCTAAGACTGTGCAGGGTGCCCCTCCCTCATGTTGTTGGTAGGACTGGTGATTTTGTAGATGTCACCTTGTACTCTCCCGAACCCTCGGTCAAGCTACCTCGCATCTTCTGTCGTGAGAAGGATAAGTTTCGTACGTTCACTGAGTTGCAAATTATTATTTTCGCTTAGACCTCGATCCTCTGGGGATGAGAGTCAGCGGGTGGGGATTATTATATCCTTGCTCAGGGAGGATTCTCCATACTGGTCTTTCTCGCTGCTCCCTACTGCCCCTGAACGGATGTCGGTGGATAGGTTTTTTGAGACCTTAGGACTTATCTATGACGAACCGGACTGTGTCAGGTTGGCAGACGACATTATCATGGATCTTGTTCAGGGAAACCGCTCAGCCGAGTGGTATTGTTCGGAGTTTAGACGATAGTACCCCGAGGTGTCCTGGAGCGACTCTGCTCTTTGGTGCCAGTTCCGGAGGGGACTCTCTGATCATCTGAAGGACGCTCTGGCTCTCCGTCCACCACCTAGTTGCTTGCAGGAGGCTTTGACTCACGCCATCCGGATGGATCGAAGACTACAGAAGAGGGGTGTTATGAAGCTGGAAGTTCCATTACTTCCGAGTAATCTCGACGTTACACCACATTCTGAGCCCATGGAGGTGGGGGCCACTGCCGTCAAGGAAAAGGAGAGGAAACAATGATGGAAAGGGAGACTCTGCTTCTACTGTGGTATTTTGAGACACTAGAAAAAGAACTGTCCCTCCTGTCCTCCGTTTCCCAATGTGCCAGGAAACACCTAAGTCTGGGTAACTATCGAGGAGGTTGCCCAGACTCTCAGGTACCTTTTTCCTCATTGGTTAAGTTACTGCTGGAAGAGGAACTTTATGTCCAGAACTGTTGTACTTCCACTTCAGCTTTTGTGGACTTCGGGTCATCTTGAACTTGATTGACTCTGAATTGGTGGCCAAATGTAAGTTAGGGACAGTCAGGTTGGGAACTCCAATTAATATCGTGGCCATTGATAAAACACCTCTTGCTAATAATGTTATTAAGTTTGTCTTCGAGGAGTTTATCCTCAAGGTGGGGTACTGTCATCAAGAATGTGGCGCCCCTGAGGCTCAGTCGCCACAGAGGTACTGCACCTCCTCCTGAGGTGTGGTGCCCCATCATCCAGGTAAGTTGGAGGCTCCTGACCACGCTCCAACACTCGCACCCCACACAACAGAGTAGTTCAGCAAAGCCACATTGCGGCTGCTTGCTTAGAGAGTAGCAGAGCACCTTTGGTGGCTCCCTGCTTGGAACACGAAGAGTGCTGGGAGGTGGGTGGAGTTTAGAACACATAAAAGAGCGGGAAGGTTTAGAATTACAGGTCAGTCCGACAGGGCGGTCAGACAGGAGAGTCTGAGGAAGGAAGCCACTCGGAGAGGAGTGGGGATCCCTGGGAGAGGAGTGGGGATCCCTGGAAGAGGGATGGAGGAAGGAGTGCTGCAGCTGCCTCAGTGATCTGAGCCAGCTGGCATGGGAAAGGAAAGAAGGAGAAAGACATTGAACTGAAATCTGATCTTCCATAGGAGAGAGAGATTAGTACGGAACGAAGGAGAAAAAGGGAACAGAGAGGACGTGGGTTAGAGGAAGAACCCTGCCTAGAAGTTCTAAGCGCAAGGCCGGGGCCCGGTCCCCGAGGTTGTATGGACAATAATGGTTCTGCAGCAGACACTGGTGGAGTAGTGGGCTGTAAATGCACTATTCCCATCTAAGACTTGGGGCACAACAGCAACTTGGATAGTGAGCCGGGACTCAGGAGTAGGGAGTCCCCGAAGCAGGCTACAGCTGTCTGACGTACAAGTAGAGTTCTTGGGAACATCTGCAAGGAGGAACTCCAGTGTAACTCAGTACTAGGAGATCTTCATACTTAAAGGCGCTATAGAGGAGACATTCAGAAAGGTACATGTTTGCGGAGCGTTGGAAGGGAGCATTCCATCTTGCCTGGAGGTTGACTGAGTCCCTGATCCGGAGGACACAGTACGGAGGCAGGGACCTGTGTGTACTACAGAGTGTAAGTAAAGCTTTGGAACTACAAGCCCTGGTGTCCTCCGTTGATTCTTGCACCAACACACCCAGCACCGCTACATCTGGGTACCAGCTTCCACACTGCCTGCGCCTCTCCTCTTCCCCTACATCTACACTGCCCTGGCCCCACGGCCCTGGGAGGGCGACCCAACTTGGCGTCACGAACAGGATGACGAGATCCGATGCCATCGGGTTCTGTGTGCCTTGGACTTAAAACTTTAGAGAATGTGCAGAAGACCCAATTTGATATACTGTAAAATGGACATTAAAAATAGCCACTGGCGCGAAGAAGAAGGGCGTGATGATATGGGAGGTCCTAGGAAAAGACCACGAACGGTCTTGGGCCTCCCCTGCCTGAATTACTATGTGACAGCAACATGACCCACCCCCCGAGGGGTTCATATTCTGGCTTGGTATGGAGGCGTTGGAAGAAGACGCCACTCCAAGAAGGAGGGGCAGAAGCCAGTGGCGGGAAAGGGGCAGAGAGAAGAGGAAGAAGGACGCCAGAGCGCCATCTTGAAAGAAGAGGGAAGGAGGCTTACGGAGCGCGGGGAAACGGAACTCCCCGGCGCCATGGCTGAAGGCTCAGACCCTGCTTCTAGGATGACCCACCAGCAGCTGGAGGACGAAATTTCCCAGTTGACGCGCCGCCTGCAACTGAGGCAGGAAGCACTATGGACACTGAACTGGCAGCGCGCCCAGGAGGGGCCTACACCTGCGGTACCTGCGACACCGGTACCCGCCGCCGCTGCACCAGATTCTGTCCCGGCAGACTCCGTGGAGCCTGCTGCTGCCATCACACCATTGGAGGAAGAATTGTGTGAGGCCCCGGGAGCTGAAGCGGAGGAAGAGAAACCCCCGTCCGGACCTGACGCGGCTGCGCAGGTCCCTACAGAGATGCCCGCGGATCCGGAGCCACCACTGGATCCACCGCCGTCCCCGGTGTCCCACCGGGCAGCGCCCACTGCCACTACGCCTGCACCGGAGCAGAGACCGCACCAGGTATACACCCCGGCCCTCCTAATGGGTTGCCCCCCGAATTCACGTTGTCAGAGGCTGGCTTGCGGGAACTTGAAATGGGGCAGGTGGAAGAGTCAGCACTAGACTGTCGGAGATGGGGAGGTGGAGGAGGTCCCTACTGAGGAGGGTACGGCTGGAACAGGCGCGCACGATTCGACATCTTCAGGAATTGGAGGAGCCTAGGTCGCTTTGGGATAGTGACCTCGGGATCCCTTGGCTGCCGAGTCCCCATGTAGTCGCCTACCAGCGCCAACAAGCTGCGGCATCCCTCGGTGCTAGGCCACGCACCCGAGCAACAGAGCCATCCACCCATGAGGAACAGCTGATGGGCATTGATATGCATCATGGGTTCCCTTACCACAGCTTCTGTGCCCTATGGCAAGCAACCAGCAACAGGATGAAAACACCCAAACTATCACCCCTGGAAGCGGTTCCAGTCCAGAAACCCCTGGAGGGGACAAAAACCAGTAGTCAAGATGTTTCCTTAAAATAACTCTCGTTACCCAGGAGGGTATTTGCACAGTTGTGCCATTGTTTTCTATTTTTGCACCAGTTTTCTATTTTTGGTTATCATGTCCTAGTTTATTTTTCCAGAGTTGCCCTGTTTTATTGGCAGCCTTTATCTTTGGAACTGCAGAGATCACAGATGGTGAATGGTCCAGAACTGTTATTGTAAATAGTTGCACCTCTTTAGGTGCCCTCTCTTGGTTTTACATAGACACTTTGCGAAGATAAGGTCTACCTCATTTGGAGCGTGACTCCAATCAAAGGACACTGCAAGAGATCCCGGCTGGGAGCAGTGTCCAGCACTTACAAGAATTGTTGAAAGTTTTAATGTGAAGTATTTGATAATGATGTGTCTTATGATAGTATTGGTAACTAGGAAATGGCTTTTATATAAGATGTAGGAATGTTTTAATAAAAGAGATGAGAGATTTGAATAAAGATTTGGAGAATGTAGGTGATGAACCAGGTATCAACGGTTATCACTTTAAGCTAATGATAGGAAAGTAGAAAATGTGAAAAAGGAAAGGTGATGAAGAAATGTGTTGATGAAGAATACTGAAGTGATAGTGAGTAACAGGCAATAGCACTTTGAATTACATATTGTATTGAAAATTGCACTTTTGAACTAAGACTTTAGATAGTTAATTAAGAATTGTTTGCAACGTTCAAGAATGTGTACCTCCCACATTGGGAAGTTTAGTATAGGAAATGTTTATTCAGCATTACAAAAATTTGTATGTTCCTGTGTTGTCAACTTTGTTTGCCTTGCAACCCGCGGAAGTGCTTTGTTTAACGGGGGGGTATGTGGCGCCCCTGAGGCTCAGTCGCCACAGAGGTACTGCACCTCCTCCTGAGGTGTGGTGCCCCACCATCCAGGTAAGTTGGAGGCTCCTGACCACGCTCCAACACTCGTACCCCACACAACAGAGTAGTTCAGCAAAGCCACATTGCGGCTCCTTGCTTGCAGAGTAGCAGAGCACCTTTGGTGGCTCCCTGCTTGGAACAGGAAGAGTGCTGGGAGGTGGGTGTAGTTTAGAACACATAAAAGAGCGGTGAGGTTTAGAATTACAGGTCAGTCCGACAGGGCGGTCAGACAGGAGAGTCTGAGGAAGGAAGCTACTCGGAGAGGAGTGGGGATCCCTGGAAGAGGGATGGAGGAAGGAGTGCTGCAGCTGCCTCAGTGATCTGAGCCAGCTGGCACGGAAAAGGAAAGAAGGAGAAAGACATTGAACTGAAATCTGATCTTCCATAGGAGAGAGAGAGATTAGTACGGAACTAAGTAGAAAAAGGGAACAGAGAGGACGTGGGTTAGAGGAAGAACCCTGCCTAGAAGTTCTAAGCGCAAGGCCGGGGCCCGGTCCCCGAGGTTGTATGGACACTAATGGTTCTGCAGCAGACACTGGTGGAGTAGTGGACTGTAAATGCACTACTCCCATCTAAGACTTGGGGTACAACAGCAACTTGGATAGTGAGCCGGGACTCAGGAGTAGGGAGTTCCCGAAGCAGGCTACAGCTGTCTGACGTACAAGTAGAGTTCTTGGGAACATCTGTCAAGAGGAACTCCAGTGTAACTCAGTAGTAGGAGATCTTCATACTTAAAGGCGCTATAGAGGAGACGTTCAGAAAGGTACATGTTGGCGGAGCGTTGGAAGGGAGCATTCCATCTTGCCTGGAGGTTGACTGAGTCCCTGACCCGAGGACACAGTACGGAGGCAGGCACCTGTGTGTACTACAGACTGTGAGTAAAGCTTTGGAACTACAAGCCCTGGTGTCCTCCGTTGATACTTGCGCCAACACACCCAGCACTGCTACATCTGGGTACCAGCTTCCACACTGCCTGCGCCTCTCCTCTTCCCCTACATCTACACTGCCCTGGGGCTACAGCTCCACCTGTGGGGAGCTTCACCATCTTTGCTGCAACACACCACCAGCCCCAGAGGATCTGCATGCAGCGTCAGCCTAACATCTCACTTGCCAAACACCACAGGTGGCGTCACAAACTATTCATCTAACTACATTCCACCATTCACATCTCCCCATTAATTGGGCGTCCAGGGTCACGGACCGGGTCACCGCTGCTGTGACACATCCCGCTGACACCGGCCCGGCACCGAGTACCCCACGGCCCTGGGAGGGCAACCCAAGAACGTATTACATGTTTTGTTCTGGACACTCTTCCTGTGGGATTGGTGTATGGATTTCCCTGGTTACGAGTACATAACCCGACTGGGAATCCTGGGACATTGTTAATTGGGGTCCTAATTGTTTGATGGGTTGCGTTGTAAATGTACCTGTGTCATCTGTCAGTCTGGATGGTATTCCAGTGTACCTA
Source organism: Dendrobates tinctorius (assembly GCF_039654945.1). Taxonomy (NCBI): domain Eukaryota; kingdom Metazoa; phylum Chordata; class Amphibia; order Anura; family Dendrobatidae; genus Dendrobates; species Dendrobates tinctorius. The sequence continues at coordinate 1,185,865 of NW_027362024.1, forward strand.
AAGGATTTTGAGGATGTGTTCTCCGAAAAGGAGGCTGAGGTCTTACGACCACACCACCCATTTGATTGTGCTGTTAATCTCGTTCCTGGTGTCAAATTGCCCGAGGCCCATTTGTACAATCTCTCTGGCCCTGAACAGGCTGCTATGAAGGAGTATATCTCCGAGAGCCTTCATAAAGGACAAAAAGTAAATTATATTACAGTAGTAATAGTGTCCCTAATTGGACCCTAAAGAAATTATGTTTCTCACTTGTCACCATAAATTAATATAGCGTTTTCCTCATTCTGGCCCTCAAACAGTAATTTAGTCCCTCATCCTGGCCCCCTTTATTTAATAATCTTGCCCAGCCTGGCCCCCTTTATTTTATAACTAGCTGAAGAGCCCGGCGCTGCCCGGGCATAGTAACTAACTGTGGTTAGTTATAGCAAATTATAATTATCCTCCATCCCATAGTCCCGTGCCCATATACCCATCATACATCCTCCATCCCATAGTCTCATGCCCATATACCCATCATACATATTCGCCATCCCATAGTCGAGTGCCCATATACCCATCACACATCCTTCATCTCATAGTCCTGTGCCCATATACCCATCATACATATCCACGATCCCATAGTCGAGTGCCAATATACCCATCACACATCCTCCATCCCATAGTCTCATGCCCATATACCCATCATACATATTCGCCATCCCATAGTCGAGTGCCCATATATCCATCACACATCCTTCATCTCATAGTCCCGTGCCCATATACCCATCATACATATTCACGATCCCATAGTCGAGTGCCAATATACCCATCACACATCCTCCATCCCATAGTCTCATGCCCATATACCCATCATACATATTCGCCATCCCATAGTCGAGTGCCCATATACCCATCACACATCCTTCATCTCATAGTCCCGTGCCCATATACCCATCATACATATCCACGATCCCATAGTCGAGTGCCCATATACCCATCACACATCCTCCATCCCATAGTCCCATGCCCATATACCCATCACATATCCTCCATCCCATAGTCTCATGCCCATATACCCATCATACATATTCGCCATCCCATAGTTGAGTCAGTGCCCATATACCCATCACACATCCTTCATCTCATAATCCTGTGCCCATATACCCATCATACATATCCACGATCCCATAGTCGAGTGCCAATATACCCATCACACATCCTCCATCCCATAGTTTCATGCCCATATACCCATCATACATATTCGCCATCCCATAGTCCAGTGCACATATACCATCACATATCCTCCATCCCATAGTCCCGTGCCCATATACCCATCATACATATCCGCCATCCCATAGTCCCGTGCCCATATACCCATCACACATCCTCCATCCCATAGTCCAGTGCCCATATACCCATCACACATCCTCCATCCCATAGTCAACCATTATGACATCATAATGAGCGGCGGGGCTTGCAACCTATGATGAATCATCGTCGCCATGGCAACCATTATGACATCATAATGAGGGGCGGGGCTTGACGCGCACACACTTTTTCCCCAGTATGTAGATAGGGGCAAAATTGTTTGGTGAATTGGAACGCGCAGGGTTAAAATTTCGCCTCACAACATAGCTTAAGACGCTCTTGGGGTCCAGACGTGTGACTGTGCCAAATTTTGTGGCTGTAGCTGCGACGGTGCGGATGCCAATCCCAGACATACACACACACACACACACACACACATACACACACACACACATACATACACACTTTGAGCTTTATATATTAGATATGCTCCATCCTGGCCCCATTTATTTTATGATATGCCCCAGCCTGGTCCCCTATGTCCCTTTTCCAGCCTGGCCCCCAGATATCCATCCTAAACCCCCAGCTATACATACTGGCCATATGTGTCTTATCCTGCCCCCATATATCCTTCCTGGTCCCCCATATATGTGCTTCCTGGACCCCCATATACTTTATATGCTTCCTGATCTTTTGTCCTGCCCCCCATATATGCAACCTGCTCCCATATATGTCCATCCTGGCCCTTCCCCATATATCCATCCTGGACCCCATGTGTCTTATCCTGGCCCCCATGTGTCTCTATCCTGGCCCCCCATGTGTATCCATCCTTACCCCCCATGTGTATCCATCCTGGCTCCCCCATGTGTAGCCATCCTGGCCCCCCCATGTGTATCCAGCCTGACCACCATGTGTATCCATCCTGGCCCCATGTGTATGGGACGCCCTCACACCCAGGGCTGTGGGGTACTCGGTATAGGGCCCGATGAGCTTCAATGGGAGATGTCACGGCAGCTGGCATCCAGTCCGTGGCCCTGGGCGCCCATTGTAAAAGGGGAATGTTCAGTGTGCTTATGATGAGTGATTTGTGACGCCACCTGTGGTGTTTGGCAATAGAGATGTAAGCCGACGCTGCAGACAGATCCTCTGGGACAGATTATGTGGTGCAATAGTGATGATATAGCCCTCCACAGGCAGGGCTGTAGTCCCAGGGCAGTGTAGGTGAAGTGACACTTAGATGGTGTAGTGTCGGGCGCAGGGGATGTAGCAGTGCAAAGTGGGTTGGCGCAGGAATAACTGGAGGACACCAGGGCATGTAGTGCCAAAGCTTTACTCACAGTCTGTTGTGGTATAGGTGCCCGCATCCGTGCGTGTCCTCCGGGTCAGGAGCTCAGCCAACTTCCAGGCAAGATGAAGTACTCCTTTCCAACACTCCGCCAACATATGTGCCTTTTCTGAACGTCTCCTCTTATAGCGCCTTTGAGTGAAGTACTCCTAGTACTGAGTTACACTGGAGTTCCTCCTGTCAGATGTTCCTATGAACTCTACTTGTACGGCAGACAGTTGTAGCCTGCTTCGGGGACTCCTTGCTACTAAGTCCCGGCTCACTAATATGTTGCTGTTGTGCCCCCAAGTCTTGAGTGGGAATAAAATGGTCACTACTTCTATTCCTCCGGTGTCTGCTGCAGGACCATTAGTATCCGTACAACCTCGGGGACCGGACCCCGGCCTTGCGCTTAGAACTTGAAAAGGGTTCTCCTCTAATCCCGGTCGTTGTTCTCTTATTCGCCTCACGTTCCATGCTAATCCTTCTTTCCAATGGAGAATCATTGTCTCTTTCCTGTGCCAGCAGACCCAGATCACTGTGGCCTGCTGCAGCACTTCCTTCTTCCATCCCTCTCTCGGGGATCTTCTCTGTCTCACACTCTGTCCTACTACATCCTCAATCACTGACTGAATGAAAGACTGAACGACTGACTCAACTCTTCCCGCTCTTTTATGTGAACTAAACTCCACCCACCTCCCAGCACATTTCGTGTACCAAGCAGGGAGCCACCAAGGGGTGCTATGCTACACTCCAAGCAGAGAGCCGCCGAAGGTGCTTTGCTACACTACTTTGTGGTGTGGGGTGCAGGTGTTGGAGTGTGGTCAGGTGTCTCCACCTTACCTGGATAGTGGGGTACCACACCTCAGGAGGAGGTGCAGTACCTTTGTGGAGACTGAACCCTCAGGGGCGCCACATGTATCCATCCTGGCCCTCATGTGTATCCATCCTGGCACCCCATGTGTATCCATCCTGCCCCCCCATGTGTGGCCATCCTGCCCCCCCATGTGTATCCATCCTGGCCCCCCATGTGTATCCATCTTGGCCCCCCATGATTAAACATCCTGACCCCCCCATGTGTCTCCATCCTGGTCCCCCATGTGTCTCCATCCTGGCCCCCATATGTATCCATCCTGGCCCCCCCATGTGTCTCCATCCTGGCCCCAATATGTATCCAGCCTGACCACCATGTGTATCCATCCTGGCCCCTCCATTTGTATCCATCCTGGCCCCCTATGTGTCTCCATCCTGGTCCCCCATGTGTCTCCATCCTGGCCCCCCAATGTGTATCCATCCTGGCCCCCCAATGTGTATCCATCCTGGCCCACCATGTGTATCCATCCTGGCCCACCATGTGTATCCATCCTCGCCCCACATGTGTATCCATCCTTGCCCCTCCATGTGTATCCATCCTGGGCCCTCCATATGTATTCTTCCTGGCCCCCCATGTGTAGCCATCCTGGCCCCTCCATGTATATCCATCCTGGCCCCCATGTGTATCCATCCTGGCCCCTCCATGTATATCCATCCTGCCCCCCATGTGTCTCCATCCTGGCTTCATGTACAGAGAGAGGACAAAAAAAGATCAGAGTTTTGAGCTCGTACCAGGTCAGGTTATAATAGACACATATTCTCAAGTCCACACATATCACCACTTTCATACTCTGGAAGGGATATACATCAGGGATTGTATCACGAGATGGAGGAGACCATGGCATTAAGAGCCAAGTGTGACAAGGGTGAGTTACACTACCTTTCCCAAATCCTATGGAACTTCTAGGGACATCCTCTGTGTCTATATAATATGTTTTCATAAGGAATTATATCGTTTGCTAATTAGGAAAGCCTAAGGCCAGAAATAAACCCCATAAATCACTGTACATGGAGACTTTGGGATCAGATCATTTCTGTCCGTGTTGATTGTGGAAACAAAAAATCTTTTCTAAAAGCCTCAAACTTCTGTGTGTGACTCAGAGCTGAGATCTAACGTGATAGAAGATTCCAGTGTGGGGAAGACGGGAAGCATTCATATAGACGGCGGGTGGGGATGGAGTCAGTGACCGACTGATTTAAGGGATTCAGAAAGAGAATTGGAGGGATCCAATGGCTGGATATCCTTAAAGACAAAAATGTCCAGGAAGCATGGGAAATCTTGAAAAATGAAATTATCAAAGCACAATTGTTAACAATTCCGAAAAGAGGGAAGAATAGGAAGCATTTAAGGAAGCCAAGGATGGATGAACACAGAACTTAAGCACATGCTAAAAAGGAAGAAAAAAATGTTTATAAAATGGAAAGAGGGAGGCATATCTAAAGAAGAATATAATGCTGTCTGCAGAACCTGCAGGGCACAAATCAGATTATTT